>NW_022900927.1:57119160-57185531 GCF_012274545.1 Fukomys damarensis | reverse complement strand
TTTTTTTTTTTTTTCTTCCTACGGCAAAACTTAGTTGGAATTTCAGAATAGCTTTCTGCATTTTGTAAGTAGACAAATAGTTTGTTTTCAAGATAAAAGAAATGTGAAAGTCTGTTAATTGTGTAGTAGATAATTGCAGAACAAATTTAGCCCAAGGGAAATATGATGATGCATTATATTTACATGTTCCTTTTATACATTTCTAATTGGGAACTGATATTTTTAGCTGCCTATGTATATAAACATGCATATATAAAGACTTATGTTGTCATTCTGGATCCTTTTACTGCCCTTTTACTGTATTCATTTTGATCTAGCTATGATTTTAAAGGCCAAAAATATTTTTGACAGCTAAAAATAGGATAAAAGTTGTTTTTCAGTATATATACACAATTTTATATATATAAACATACATCTCATGTGAAACTATATATGTGTGGGTATGTGTGTGCATGATATGTGATGTAAAAACAGGTAGTGTAAAGTAATAGAATTAAAGAATGTGCTGAAATATGAGCATTTAGGTTAGTATATTATGTAGTTAAATCTTTAAAATATTAAAACATTTGTTAAATTTGTCTTTACAGATAGTTTTACATTATAATGTATTAATAGCTTTTCTAATGGCATGAATTAAACATAAAACTAACAAACATGCATTTTGTGACCTTCTCTTACTATTTATAGAAGCAATACTGTGAAAAGTCTAACAATCCCTCAAAAATATTTTAATCAAACTCTTAGGGGTTGTCAATGAACAAATTTCATTTAGAAATATTTTTTCATTAATAATGATTTAGGCTGTAGTAATGAAATTCTTTGCCATCTGTGTCTACTAATCAATTTTAATTAAAATGTGAGTTGTATCCAAGGTTAAATATTGCATAACTTCTCTTATATGAAAAACCCAAAGTATAAATTTAAAAAAAGAAATACCATAGGAAACAAGGAGATTGTTGCAAATGGGAAAGCGATCTAAAGACAGGTGGAAAAGGAATAAAAATTAAGATACTCTCTAAGATGAATGTAAACATTATTTACTGCAAATTGGTACTCAAATTCTTTTTTGAAATGTTAGTTGTATCATCGAAGATAAAAAAGGGACCTTTTTGAAGGTGTTTTTTTCTTCGAAATTTTTGTGTTAAGGTTTAACTTCATAATAAAGCATTTTCACCTTGTGTAATGAATTAGAGATGTTTTATTTCTGACAAAGTAGAAAATATCATTATTTTATAGACTGGAATTGTCATCATTCTTTGATAGGTGTCTTGGGTACTATTCTGAGTTATGAAATAAAGATCCCTGAATATACACTGATGTTAAGATGAATTGTCTGAGGCAAAAGTTAAGGATTATATCACTCTTTATTTTACTTTTACTTATTTATTTTTGGCTACACAACTTTAAACCACCAAGATCTACTGCTTGATGCTGTGCATCATCATGTTCAGTAGAAATGTAATATGTACCCAGTATGTAATTTTAAAACATCTGAAGGCATATTATAAAAGTGTTTTAGAAAGATAATTTTAGCAATATATTTTACCTCATCAAACATTTGTTTTTTCATTGTTATCAGTAAAACAATTAAATTTTTGTGAGATAATACAGGGTTTTCCCTGAATTTTAAAAAATACATGTAAAATTTACTATCGTAACCACTTTTCAGTATATAGTTCTTTATTATTAATTCATATTGCTGTGTAGTTAAACCACTCCCCATTTCTGAAAGTCTCTTGTCTTGGAAAACTAAAACTCTTTGTCCTTTAACTCTTTACCTATCCCTATTCTTCCCTATCCAACCATTCTACTTTATTTTTCTATAATTTGACTATAAGTGTTGAAATATTTTACAGGCTTTTTTATACTGTCTTTAAAATTCAGTGTATATTTTACATTTACAGTACAACTTAGTTTGAACCAAGTACTTTTCAAGTGCATTAACCACATTTAACATTTGGCTGCTATTTTAGATAGTTGAGCTCTACTGTAATATATACTGAATCCATATGCAACCAAGTCTAGACTGTATTAGTGTGTTATGTGCATTCTGTATTAACATTTCTTTCATGTGTTGTTTTATTCTTAGTTGTCATCTAGAACAATAAGCAGGTCCTATGATCAGCAAATTTTCAAAAACAGTGTGCCAAGTTTTTGAAGTGATGTTTATGTAGTTAGGCAGACATTAGTGATCATAGGACTATGTTTGAGAAGGCTGGTGTCTGAAAAGTTGGTAGTTATGCCAGCTCTTAGGAGTTTTTGTTTGGACACACAGTATAGATTTCTTGAACGGTGTGTGTTAGGATCCTCAACTCAAAATCTGGAAAGATTCACAGAACTCAGAAAACAGTTATTAACTCCTGGTTATACTTTATGACATCTAAAGAGATTCAAGTTAAAATAAAGGAGGAAAAGGTACTTTGGGTAGGTGAGCCTAAGAGAAACCAAATATGAGCTCCCAGTTGGAATTGCACAGGTAGCACTTAATTCTTCCATTATCTATGTGTGTTATTATATGCAAAGAACATCATCAAGGAAACTCAAATTAATCTTTGGGTCCATGATTTTTATTGCGGATCAGTTAGGTAGGCATGGAATGCCCATGTGACTGATTTTTAGCGTCTCTAGTCTCCCCTATCCTTCCTCTCCCATGGCCCAGACCTCCAGGCACACAAAAATAGGCATTTATCATAATTTACATTGCTAATATAAATTATCTGGTATAAGGGCTGAAGTTGAGCTAAGCAATGAAACATTTGCCTTAGATGTGCGAGGCCCTAGGTTTGATCCCTAGCACTGCAAGAAAAAATGTGTCTAGTATCCAGTCTCAGGTATATAGAGACATTCTTTTCAGGTAAAATATTCCAAGGGCTTATAATTTATCTTCCGAGTCCCTTTCAGGTGAGTCCTTTCTTTGAGGTGTGCAGAGTTCAAGCACCATAAGCCTGATGAATTGCCCTTTGACTGCACAGGATGATTCTAAGAGCCTCAAAAGAAGGATGTCTCTTTAAAGTTACAGAAACAGAAAGATAGATGAGTGTGACAGTAGTCCTATTCACCTTACGTATCTGGTATGTTTTAACAGATGACACAGAACACTGATTGTCAAAGTAGAACTCTAAAGGTTAACTATCAGAAGTAAAGAATGTATCATTTAAGATGTGCTAGTTTCTTTGTTGGAATCAGCTTTGAGTTTATTGTCTCATAAATTCACCTCACTTGGTGAAATATGTATATTATCTTTTGTAAACTATGTCACCCCCCTGTTTGGCCCATGCTGGAGTAACTTACAGAAGGTTAAAGTTCCTATCAAAACTATTAAAAATCCTAGGGAAATAAAATCATTTTGAAGGCCTTTTAAAGGCACTTCTAAGTCAGTCAAGACTTGAAAAATGAAGATTCAAGAGAGAAAGGAGATGGACTCATTTTGTGTTCTCTCCTCTTGTATTTCCAACGAGTAAGCTACCTTAGATAAAGAGGTAAAAGCTGAGTGGGGCAGAAGAGATGAACAAAAATCAACTGAGAAAGCTGAGTAACCCTTCCAATAGTTTGTTGTTGTTGTTGTCACTGCTGCTCTGGCTGTAAATTTACTTTCAGATCTCCTGAAGGGCCACACCATGTGAGTAAGAACAAAGCAGAGACCAGTCCTTATAGTGTTGGAAACTCAGTAGCAAGCAATCTTACTGGATTGAGTTGATCTGCTCCTAGTCTGTCTGCTACAGAAAATTACTTTCTGAAGGAAGATAACAGCATCCAGAGACTAAAATTTTTCCATAGATAGTTTCATACATTTATTCACATACAGTGAATGTCTGGCATTCAATAAAAAATTGCTAGGCACAAAATAAGACCAAGGGAAAAACATTGACAATAGAAAAATAAATCCACAGATTATGCAGACTTTGGAGTTACAGGGCTTTATCTGATTTTTAACTTATCTGTTCATGAAAATAGATGCTGAGATTGAAAATTTCACTAGAGAACATGAATCTATAGAGAAGAATCACTCTCAAATTGAAAGCTGTGGCAATTTAAATAAATAAAGAGCACAGTAGATAGATTTAACTACAGATTAGACACATTGGAAAAGAGAAACAGTAACCTGGAAGGTAAGTTAATGGACAGTACTCAGCAGCATATATTTTTGTGGCTTTGGCATTATGACTAAGCCATTCTAAAGTGTAGGAACTTTTAAATATAGCAGCAAACCAGATCTCTTATTTTGTAGTTTATGGGTGAAAAGAGTCCTTATTTGAGTGTAGTTGCAATTCTTGCTATTTTAATGTGTGTGGTTTTTATATGTTTTTACTATAGTAGTTTCTTAATACATTAAATATATAGTATGGATATAAGAAGACATGAGATTATTTGCTCTTATAAATTTGTACTTGGTATGCTCCCTTTAGCCTTTGAACAAATACAGATTGTTCCATCACTGATATTTTATGCAGAAATCACCTGTTCAATAAACTTAACTACTTCGAACCTTAAGATGAAAAAATAAGCAAAATACAGATGGAAAATAGATAAACAGAGCTGGATGTTAAACCTTGTGTATTTTGGCATTGGGGAGTTTTAGTACCCTTACGCTTATTTGGGATAATGGTTACAGTTTGAATGGTGATTTGGTAAACTATTACTAGTCCAAAAAATAGCCATTTATTAAAGAAGTTACAGGTAAATTGTTGAAGAATTAGTTTTATCAAGCCTCATCGTTGCTAAGACTCCACTGTGAACAGTACCATTAGTTTATGTAGCTGAAAGACAGAAATAAAAATGTTGTCAATTATGTCTTGATATCTCAGTGACTGAGTTACATCGTGATTCAGAGAAATTATAATATGGAGGAAAAACTTAATAGTAATCCTACTTTAAATCTTAGTTCCATTATTTAGCGTTTGTTTCACTTGGATCAAAAATGTTCTTTGAGCATTTTTTCTAACCTGAAAATGGGTTAGTATAGTGTCTTATGAAATTCTTTATTGTCTTCTCTCACCTCCTCTATCCCTTTGTGGTATCTTTCTGTAAGATGTCACTGGCTGGTTCCTGTATGGTGATTGAAACTTGTGATAGAATGTAAGCATGAAGCTAGCATTGATATTTCCACTCTGTTGGGTTTTAGATAGCACATTCTAAGAAAATTTGCAGTCCTTCTAAATTTCATTATTGCGAGGAATGGTGGTACACACTTGTAATCCTAGTGCTCACAAGGCTAAAGCAGGAGGATTGCTGTGAGTTCAAGGCCAGCCAGAGCTACATAGTGAGTTACGCCAGCCTGAGCTGCGTAGCAAGACCTTATGTCAAAAATACAAATGACAACAACACTAAAATAAATTAATTATTATGCGTACTGTCGTGGTATTTAGTTATGTAGAATTTCTGCTCTTCTGTTGATGTGAAAGAAAGAAAGAAAGAAAGAAAGAGTCAGAGTGGGTGTGGTTTTTTAAATAAAGGATTAAATTTTGTGAGTTTAGTAGCAGTAAGAATTCTTCACTTTATTCCTATTTTGAAGATTCCCAAAAAACCCAGACATTTTTTCTCGAGCACTAAAATAGTTACAGTTTTAACTTTTATGTTCATTTTTCACTTTCAGGATTTTTCAAGCCACATTCAATTGATAGGATGAAAAAGTTTAAGAGAAGGCTATCCCTCACACTTCGAGGAAGCCAGACTATTGATGAATCGTTATCTGAATTGGCCGAACAAATGACTATTGAAGAAAACAGCAGCAAAGATAATGGTAAATATTTGGGATGGGGGAGATGCTTCCCCTTTCAATTACTTTACAATAGAATGTAAATTTACTACCCAGATAGATTCCTAGTAGCATCCTTTTGTTTCTCTCTCATTACCTTGTTTCTTAGGAAACAAAAAATTTATCAAACTTTTGCATACTTAGTGGAATAATATACAGTCACTGCAATAATGTTACTGTACCTGGTGTCAAACCCTGATAAATTATTCCATCCCATACATTTTTCTGTTTTTTCTAGTTCATAAGTAAGAATAACTTCTATAACTTTATGCCAGTTGTTGAATAACTATTTTCAAATTACAAGAGATAATCAAAATATATGGTGAATGTTTAAATTTAATAAATTATTATATTGAAAGACACATCTTGCTGCTTTCTGAAGCAGGTCTGATGAGGTCTGGTCAAAAATACGGTGAACACTGTGGCTAAGTGCCATTTAATGAAAAGGCAGCCTTAGCAGTCTCATAAAAGCATTACAGTTTGTCTTTATTAACCTCGTTCACTGGTTCTGGCACCTGTGACTTCTTGTTCTTCCCCAGAGTAAAAATGACCATGAAAAGTAAACATGTTGGATTGATTTAGGGCATTGAGGCAGCCACAATAGTGCAATTAAAAATAAAAAGGGGACTTCCATAGCTGTTTCAGAAAGTGGCAAGAGTGCTAGGTAAGTGTGTTTGAAGTGAAGAGTGTTTTTGAGAAGGACTAATAGTAATGTGTCTTTTACTGTAACCAATTTTTAAACAAAGTAAACCTTCACTGTATTTTTTGATCACAGCATATTTTTTGATCATTTTTATTTTTATAATCTGTGTTAAAGTTTATAGGAAGTTTGTAAAATTCCTGTTTGTTATACTCCATCATAGTTTTCAACAGACTGTATGGATAGGGACTAGCCAGGTAAGTTACAGGGTTCATCACAAGTGTATTTTTCCTCTTATATTTTGTGTTTACCAGAGTCTAGCCATAGTATGGAGAGCACTTAAGGCAGGCAGATATGTTTCATGCATTTGACGGGCTTTTTACAATTCAGAGTCGTAATATGTTAATATAAAATAAAAGAGCTTGTTAAATGGAATGAAGATGCGAACTTGGCAAAATTGTTAGAGCATGGCTACATATTTGAACTAAAATAACTCTAGAGGTGTCATAATGATCAGGAACGCGGTTACATGAATGGCTGCCAGTGTGTCAGCATATGTACAGTATGTGGCAAACCATCACTGTTTGTGCCTTGAAATTCTGCTCCTACAGATTTGTAGCAGTGAGTGAAAACACAAATACCTTCATCCGTGTAGCTGCTTGTGTTGGGTGAGAGAGAAGGGTATCATGGGAAGTGTCTGCATTTTAGGTTACCAGTCGTAGGTTGTGATTTGGAATGCACTATTACACTGATAGACCCTGGTTAACCCTGGATGTCATTTATCTTAGGCTTCAGATATCTTGTTTTGGTTTTTCAAAAGGATGAATTTACTCAAGGGTCTCCAGGCTGTTGGGTGATTGTTGGCTCAACCAGTGCATTTTAACCTAGGTTTCTTTGATTCATTCTATAACAACACATCCTGTTTGCCCAGGCCTTCTTGGTTTTGCTGATGTTTTCCTTTGGCATTGCCTGAGAAGAGGTGGGCTCGGTAGGAAATTTAAAATATTTATTAGGGAATAATTACATGTAGGAGGGGAAATTTTGCATTTGGGTCAAATCCCAAAGATGATTTTATAATATTTTCTAACTCTTGCAAGATGATCTCTACTGGACACGTGGAACAATACCCTAATTTTCTCTTAGACCCTGTTGACATCTTCATATTAGTTAAACCCGGTGTGTTCATTCTTAGGATAAAACAGTCTTGGTGGTATGTTAGCCAGTGATGTTCAGAACCAAAATAAGCACAGTATGCATCTTGATGGTTGGTTTTTAGGACACATTCTTAATGTGTTTTTGACTACAAGCCAAACCTCTTTTTACATTTTTTAAAAGAAAAACTATAACCAAACATATTTAAGAGCTAGTTATTTTTTAGACTAATTACATGTTTTCTGCAATATTTTAGTATTAATTATCTTAAAATACATAGTTTGTAATAAGTGGTAAAATGTTAAAAATATCTGTTCAAGTAGTTTATATTATTAAAGCTTCCTTTTTATTATAATAATAATTCTCACAGGTAAAAAGACTAGAAAACAAGAGCTCTGCTGTTTCTCTTTAGCCTGAGTTGCTTGAAATAATACTTAATGACCTTATAATAAACATTGCTGCTTCTTGGGTTGCAGGATTGCTGGTAGTATGAACTGCTGTACCACACTATTACTTATTCTCTGTATGTGACACAGAGATTTCATGAACAGCGTTGGCAGAGATTTTACATCTGTTCCAGTTCATCAACTGGTTCTATGTGACACATTCTTTCCTTTGGAGTTTAGTGGGGTTTTTTGTTTTACTTTTTTAAATCCCTGAAAGCTTATAAGATAGGTCATGCACATACGTAGCCGATGGCAGAATAAGTTGTTATGAGTGTGTCATAATAATTTTTGATCTTCTTGCACATGCTATAATGAGTTTATAAAGCCAAAATGGTCTTTGTCTTATGTCAGATAATGGCAGTACTGGTATGGAGTATGAGGAATATAGTTTATTTCCTTGAGTAAATTCTCTTTGGATCAATTTTTGATCTCCTGTCTCTTGTTTAATCATGTGTATGACCACAGTTCTATTATTTGTGCATTATATATATCACTGGTACATATTCTTCTTCCTTCCAAATAGATTTTGAGTTAATAGTTCTGTCGTTTTGATAACTGAGCTGGTGCACTATGAAATTTTAAACTCAGTTATAAATTATTAATATAATTATAATTCACATTACTGCATGTATTTATTTAACCTGGATGTTTGCACACTGACAGATGGATTGAATCCAGGGAAAGATGAATCCTGAATTTGTAGTCATTGTGTTAAAAATAGGTTGAAAGTTTGCAAACTTGGTTGATTTAAGACTGCTGACCTTAACTTACTGTAACTTTCCTTAAGTATGAAATGAAATGTTTGCACAAAACAATTTATAAACTGAAGTGTATTTTTCTGAAGTATCTTTAATGAAAAAGAATCAGTTCATCAGATTTCTTTTAGCTGAAAAGCTATTAAATGTTTAATTATTTTAAAAAATAGCAAAAATTAATCCATCTCATTTCCTCAGAAAGTTAAATATAGAACCATATAACCCAGCAATTCCATTTCTGGGAATATACTCAGAAGAATTAAAGCATACATTCAAACAAATCAAAATTTTACTGCTTAAATAATTTTTAAGAACTGTATTGGATACTTTGTGCTCTAATGAGTCTGATTATTTAATGGTTATTATATTAAGAATTCCAAACTTGGACAATAATTTCAGAGCCTGTATATTAATGCATGCTTAAATACTTCTGTTTTATTCACTAAGTCAGTACATGGAACAGTAGTATGAAAACAATCTTCAGACATATTAAAAAAAATAAACTGATAGGTTACATTAGTAGTTTGGTGATAACTTTGATTATATGAATTGGATGGGTAAGTTCTTAGACTAATTTTCTATAAATATTTTTTCATAGAAATTATTTTAACTTTAGTATTTGTATCAGATAGCCAAAGAAGTGAAGCTAAATGTAATGATCTCTGTTACAGCATTTTGTTCTGTTTTCTGTTTTGCTTTCTCAATCCTCCTCATGTGATCCTGAATCTTGGGCTGGCGATTTTGGATATTGTGAACCACAGAGCCTATTGTGAAGAATGGCAGACCTCCAACGTCTCACAGTGTGCATTCCTTCCTCCACCAGTACACAGGGTCTTTCAAGAAGCCCCCATTGCGGAGACCCCACAGTGTTATTGGAGGCAGCCTTGGCTCCTTCATGGCAATGCCCAGAAATGGAAGCAGATTAGGTAATTTGATTATTGCTCTGCTATACTTCACTTTTTCACTATAGGACAGGTACATATTTATATTTACTTTTCTGGAAGTCAGTGGACCTTTATTATCTGATTTCTCTGTCAGATGAAAACCAAGAATAGGAAGGATAGCAGAAAGAGAGATAGTTCTAAAGAGTAGTAGTGCTGACACAGTGGAGAAGTATAGTAATTGGACACCTGTCCAGCAGAAAGAAAACAGACCCTGTAAGAGTGGATACAGAATTTCAAGATGAATGGTTGCTTAGGTTGGTGCTTAATTTAGGGTCTTACCTCGGTAACTTCACATCATCACCATCTCATGGAACAGTACAATAATTAGATTATCACTTGAGTTGTTACTCTTATCACTGTGTGCTTTTAAATATCCAGAGAAAACACGTACCTGCAATTATTTATGAATGATTATTTCTCTGATCTTTTTTGTTAGTTTCTTATTTATCACGTTTTGATTTTAAAAACCCTTTTAAATGTAGCTACTTTATTGTCTCTTTAGATAATTATATTTCCTGAATTTCCTGTGCATTTTATTGTACTGCTTGCTTCATTTCCTGCCATGGTAGATTGTTTCTTGAAGTGGTATGTTAATCTGGGAGTGCAGGCTTATCCACTGTGAAGTGGTGTCCGTGGGAAGTGTGTGCAGCCTTTATTCCTGGGGGTGCAGCCCTACAGAGTGGTGTGCTGGAATCAGTTCACAGTGGGTCAAGAGAGATGATTGTTAAATTTTCAGGAGTTTTGCAAGCTGGCTGTTCATGATATATAAGCCTACACTTACGTAAGCCAAAGTAAAGCAAAGGCAATGAATACTCAAAGCAATATTTCCTGATTTTTTTACCATTTTCTACTATCATCTATGAGGTGAAGGTTATTTCTGTTGTAGCTCTCTGTAGTCAGAATACTATGTCAAGTGCTCCACTGCCCATTTCTTCTGCATGTTGAACATTCTGCACCGCTGTGTTGGTAGCTTGAAATAGACCTGGAGGGACTGTTTCCCTCATGAAATCAGAATATAATGTAGATGAGAGGGGCTTATTGCTTTGTTGATTGAGTAGAGCATAGGCTGGTTAGTAAATATTTTAGGTTTTATGGACCATAGTCTCTTGCATATTCTTTTTCTTTGGTAGGAAAGTCTCTTAAAAATGCAAAACATAGTTTTAGTTCAGTGACCAACATCCATTGTTGTTAGGCATCATATCATGCATCATGTGTGTTCTGGGAGGCTGAGCCAGGAGGATCTCAAGTTCAAGTCCAGCCTGGGCAACTTAGCAAGATCCTGTCTCAGTAAGAAGAGAGAAGGGCTGGAATGATCCTCAGTGCCAAGGCCGGAAGGGTTCAGTTTCCAGTATCCAAACAAAACAAAACAACAAAACAAAAACAAACCAAAAATTGAAGCATCCTTTCTCGTTCTAGATTTAAGAAAGCGATGTTGAAAATATTAGCAATGGTGGTAAAATTTAAAAGTGTATCATATCTGAAGTTCTTACAGTTGTGTGAACAGCCCCAAAATTGAACAAGTAAATATTCTTCTAGTTCTTAAAAAATCACCATCTGAGTCTGCAAGGCAGTTCCTTGCCCCACTGACAAATAAGTAAAGCTCTGTGACACAGCCATCATTGTTTCACTTTTGTCCTAGAGGAAACAACTAAAAACCAATAGAAGTTTTAGAACTATCCGTGTTGGTTAATGACGCGATTTCTTGGTTGAGTCTAATGGTACACAGTGTTTGTACTGAGATTAGTAAATTTCCTTTTTAACCCATATACAACAGGGATTTAAAAAAAATTCTGCCCTGTATGTTTTCAATGCTTGGCACTTTTAAGAGTTGGGCCTTTCTATGAGAAAGTGTCAGTTACCTCAAGTACCGAGGGTTTCTTCTTTAACCCCAGAGTGGCACCTAAACCCAGATGTCTTCACATCACCTCAGAAACCCCTGCCAAGAAGGTGGCTGGGTCTGTGCAGAGGAGCTTTGGGTTTTCAGCTCTCTGTGTGTTTTTACTTCCTGGGTCTCACCCATACATTTTGCAAATTTAGCTATACATTTTCAGTTATTATATTTAGTAAACATTTCCTTGAAGAAGGAAAATTTTCAGATTTTACTAGAAATGGAAGGCTTAGTTCATTGTCTTTTAATGTTTAGAAATGTGACAGAAAAGAATATGTGACCTTCGGGCTGGGGATTTAGCTCAGTGGTTCCGCTGCCTGCCTCACAAGCACAAGGACCCAAGTTCGATCCCTGGTACCAAGGGGGGAAAAATGTGACCTTAGATTCATTAGGTGCCAATTTTAGGAGATTAGTAGTCACTCACTAATACATTGACTATTGCTACGTTAATTTTGTTCAGATCTCACCATAAAATTTCTCCAGAAATCTCTGTAGAGTTGAAATGTATTCTGTTACCATATGCAACTGCTTATAAATAGGAATTGGAATTTTCTCGGTACTAAGTCACTGTGCCCAAAATACAGAAATAATATTAATTTACTGTAAGACCTTTGAGAATTCAGTCTTTCTTAATCTAAGTACATCTCTTATTTTTGCAAGTACTGCTCATTAAGTTTAAATTTATATTTATCATATAGCATTTCATTTGAAAAAGAGGTCTAGTTATCCAGTCCATTCCCTGATATTTAGGTAATCTTCATTTCACTGAACATTGAGCACCTTCTAAATGCCAGGCGCTTTAAGTTCTGAGAATCAAATGCTCCCCGCAAGGGTCCCAAAATGTGATAAAAAATCATGTGAACCGAAAAGTGCTCTTCAGTGCAGCAGGTGCTGGTGTAAAAGCCACTGCGTCTGAGATTAGAAAAGACTTAGCTGGATGGTGACATTTGAGCACAGTTTTTGAAGAATAAATCTGAGTTTTCCAGGATAATATAATGGGAGGGAAAACGTATGTTAAGACACTGCAGCACGAAGCAACCCAAGACTCTCAGGAATACAGAGAGGAATAATAGTAAGCCATGACTCTAATTTCTAGCTTTTATTTCTAATGGGCTACGCTTGGTAGATGAGTTAAAGAACAACAAATGCAAATATAAAAACACATGTAAATATGTTTGTTTTTAATCTTCTATTGAATTAATCTCCCCTCTCTCTACTTCCATTTAACTTTTATCTCTATTAAAATATATAAAATAACCCATCTTTAATTGTAATATAAATAGGTTCCTCTCAGTAGATTTTTGAGCTTTGAGAAATTATAAATTCGTTTTTATAGTTTATGCAGAATAGATATTCAGGGACCTCCCTCTCCCGCCATACACACATACTCCTTTCCACATACTGAGAACTGAACACAAGGCCCTGTCTGCCTGTCTGCCTGTCCGTTCATCCATCCATCCATCCATCCATCTATCCATCTATTTAGAGACAGAGTCTTGCTAAGTTGCCCAGGTAGGGCTCGAACTTGTGATCTTCCTGCCTGAACTTCCCAGAGTGCTGGGATTACAGATGTGCACCACCATGCCAAGTTCAGTGAATAATTTTTGAGATGTTTTAACCTTGGGGGTTGGGGAGGGCAAGCTGCATTAGCAGCTTTAAAAAAGTTTTAAAAAGAATATTCTATGGACTGACTCCACTTGTCTATGGACCCAATGATATATAATTTAATTGAAAGAATACTGACTAAATGAGAGGTTAAAGACCAAGTTTCTTTTCTGCTCTGCTTTTAATCCTTATGACCTTCTAAAAGTCACTTAACTTTTCAAGTCTCAGCTCTCATATCTGGAAAATAGAGAAATGACTAATTCTCAAGTATTTCCAGTCCATAATTTTACTCAGGGTCTTAGCTACATTTTTGTTGCTGAGACAAAAACTTGACACTCAAAGTTAAAGGAAGACAGGTTTGTTTGGCTCACACTTTGTAGAGGTTTCAGTTCATAGTTGGCTGGCTCCAAGGCAGGGTGGCAGGCAGAGGGGCATCGCAGAGGAGAATAGTTCATGGCTAGCAGGCGGGCGACAGCAGACAAGGAACCTTTACAGCTTCTTTCTGCCCCTTTTATGTTCTGTCTAGGCTACCGGGATTAGGGCAGCGCCAAGCGAGTCAGTGGACTGATTTAATAATGACACATCCTTAGTCCCAGCATCACACACTCCAGATCGAGCCACCTCTGAAAAAGTACCACTTATGACTACATGAGACTTGGGGGAAATCTAGACACAAGCCATAACATTCAACTTTTGGTGAAACCTTAAATGCTAGTTCTTTCATCATTTTTCATAATTCGAATATAAAGGTGTTCCTTACTATTTTAAGACAGTTTGGATTATGTCTTGATCTATTAATCTCACACCTATGACTTAATGCTTTAATTTTTGCATGTTGACTGTAGGTGTTTTACCTGTAGTGAACATAAATTATATGATATAGTAGGATACATCTTCTTTAAGGTGAATTGTGTCCATTTTCTGATGTAGATATTGTCCATGAGAATCTAAAAATGGGATCAGATGGTGAGAGTGACCAAGCTTCTGGGACGTCATCTGATGAAGTCCAGTCACCTACAGGTGTTTGTCTCAGAAATCGTATCCATAGGCGGATCTCAATGGAGGTAACCATCTAAAAAATACACATATACCTTTGTATGTATAAGCTAACATATATGGACAAATTCCATCTGAAAATTCTTATAATGGCACGTGATATTGTTAGACTACTGTTTCTTTGCATTACTGTATTATATTCTGAATATTTCCTTTTTTCTAATTAATATCTCAAAGCATGTATATGTTAATTACAGTTGTTTATAGTCTACAAAACACTGTTTTAGATTCCTTGTAAAGGAAAAGTGAATTTTTAAAAACTATGGAAATACAGAATGGCATGTTAGCAGAGTCTTCTTTTCAGAAAATAGTGATTTTAAGTGTATCTCTTTGAGATTCATATGGTGCTTTCTGGGGGATGGGGCGGAAACTGGGCATTGAACCCAGGGCTTTTGCAATTTATTTTTTAAATTTTGAGACAAGGTCTCACAAAATTGCTCTGTTACCCAGGCTGGGCTCAAACTTCAGTCCCCTGCCTCAGCCTCCTAGAGGGTTTTATTTCATATTTCAAGACATATGTATAAAATAGACACCAGATCCCCCAGATATCCCCCCCCAGCTTTGTAAGTATGGGTACCATTTCCTTTGTGATTCACTGTATCTATACATCCCTGTAGCACATTTTAAGTTATTTCTCCATGTAACAGAATACAAAATGCATTCCCTCTTTTCTTTACCAGTGTTAACAACTTTGCAGACAGAAAGTGATTATGACTGTTACCATTTTAGTATGACGGTAGATTAAAATTGTGTTCTGCAAAAACATTGAATATGTCATAGAATAAAAGTCTTTTATAAAAATTATTTTCCAGATAATGATAATTAGAGTATCTGTCCTGTTGGCTGATAATGTTTTCCTTGTTATGATAATATTTTCCTTGTTAAAAGATTACTTCAAGTTAAGCAAAATAATATTACTTTTCTAAATGATAAATTTATATTTTCAACTCTTGGCATCATCATAGTGTCTATATAACTGTATAGATTATATCACAGTTATACAAAATATCCCTTATTTTTCTTTATAACATGTCATCTTGTTGTATCTATAAAATAGAGTTAACATTAGGGTCTATATCTGGACTAATTCTTTCAATGAGTTGTATTTGTTTTCCCAAAGGTGACAAAATACGGATTGTATTCTTTTTAGTTTTAGTATCTGGAAGGACTCTTTTATCTCTCTCATTTGCATGTGAGTGTGTGTGTGTGTTTGTGTGTGTGTGTGTGTGTGTGTGTATACACACATATGCATGCATGCAGACAATCCCTGAATTAACATGATTCATTTGATGAGTTTCATCTTTACATGGTACAAAATCAATATGTGTTCAGTAAATTCTGTACTTCACATTTTGAATTTTGATCTTCTCCTGGCCTAGTGATGTATAGTACTCTCTTGTCTTGTTGGGCAGTAGCATTCCCACAGCCCTGCCTTGATGTCATTGTTCAGGAAGTTAGATATATTAAATACATTCTGGACTCATCCATATTCTCAACTTAAAATAGATTTTTCAGGAGTTAACCCCATAACAAGTGAAGGAATATCTGTTCTCTAATTTAGAATGTTTTTAGATATTTTTCTATTTATATTTCTAAATGAATTTTAGACATGTTGTTCTGAAAATACTGTGATTTGTTTTTTTTTGGTTATGAAAAATACATAAAATTAATAAGGTAAAAATCAGTATTTAGTCTTACCATCTAGGAACGTGGTGTGCCTTCTTAAATCTTATGTATCTCAATATTTATACATTTCCTGTACATGGTTTGATTATTATGAATAGAAAGGATTTCTTTTTATATATTTATGCTTCTTGATTTGATCACAGAGGCACAATCCCTTTTCACATTTCTCCCAGCTCACTTTCTATAATTAAATGGAATAAAAATAAAGAAGTATATTAATTCTTTTACCATATTGTATACAAAATCATATATTGAGTTGTTTATTTAAATAGATGACATTTTGTGGTAGTCTTTGCCTGTTTGTACTCTATTTTTTTCTACTCTAATTTCAAAGTAAATTACCAACGAAAGAATTCAGAAATAACTGGGTCCTTTTAATTATTTCTGTAAAAACTGTATACCTTTGCTTATAGTAAATAATTTTACCTTCAGTATGTGATATATAATTAATGTGGGTAACTTTGCAACTGCAATAAAACTTTCATTACTTATCACTGAAAAGTATTATAGTATAAAGCCAATGAATTAAAAAGTCTTTTCTGTTTTTGATTACCTAAGTTTTGTTTGTTTCCGTTTTTTAGGATTTAAATAAGCGGTTATCCCTACCTGCAGATATCAGAATACCTGATGGATATCTTGAAAAGTTACAAATCAGTAGTCCACCGTTTGATCAACCAATGAGCCGAAGGTCTCGTAGAGCTTCCTTAGTAAGTTTTTGGTCTCCTGTATCTGCGTTATTTAATTTTCTGAATTAAACATTTTATTTTTTTATTTCTTAACGTGTTTTGTAGCAAGTTCTCTAACACTAAGTTATATACTCAGTCCTTAATTTTTTATATATAACTTGGATAGCCAAAATTAGTATTACCTTCTAGAGGTTATCATTTTCCATTCTTAAGAATTCTTTAAGCTCTTATGATGCTTGGATATTAATATAGGGCTTAAACTATTTTAGTTTTGGTAAATTTTATTGATAAATATGCTAGATATACAGAATATGTACTAGATCTGTCTCCTAGATATATGTACCAGATACACAAATATATATTAATACATAGACTATATTTTACAGTGCAGTAGTACTCTAACCATATTCATATAAAACAATGTGTTTTTGCAGTGTTAACACAGCCGTGTAACCAATACCCTTGTGAATAAAAGAAAATTTCAAATGCCCCAGAAGCTTCCTTTTATTACCTTTCTCTTCCTTGATACTCACTTCCTCAACTGTAGCTGTAACCCCTGTCTTCAAATGCCAAAGATTAGTTCTGATCATATGGGCCACATTGTTTTCATTGTATTATTTTTATAGTTAATTTTAATGCCTGAACCATTTTTATTCACAGTTATGTACACATTCTCATTTTTTAAATAGATAATATTTTCTGATTATTCTTAAACTTTTGAACTTTGTATAATTACAAATATATAAATATACTAAGATACCGTTTATATAATATATGGAAATGCATATTTACACAAAGTTTTTATAAATATGTATTCCTGTATGTATGTATGTATACAAAATATAAAAATTGGTTTCTTTTGCTGTGTTAAGTTTGTGAGCTCGGTCTATGTTGTTGCAAGTAGGTGTACATTATTTGTTCTTGTTCCTCTGTATAAGTGGTCATGCTTTGGAGGGGGTGCATTATATACTTTATATATTCTCTTGTTGTTGGGCGTTTGGCTTATAGCTTTTGATTTGACCATTACCAAGTTATGGTCCTGTTACCATTCCTACACATGTTTTTTGGTCAGCATATGTAAACATTTCTGTTGGGTGCATATCTCAGAGTGGAATTATTGGATCATGTTATATGTGTATGTTCAGTTTTTCTACCAACTGTCGAAGTGGTAGTACCAACTTATACTCATCACCAGTGTATGATATTTCTAGTTGCTCTTTTTGTCTTTGCCAACTTTTGTTGTCTTTTTCCTCTTCTCTTTTTTTTTTTTGACTTTTTAAGACAGGGTCTCACTGTGTAGTTGAGATCCTCCTGCCTCAGCCTCCCAGGTGCTGGGATTACAGGCATGCACCACCATGCCCTACTAATTTTAGCTTTTATTGTAAATAGTGGTCTCATTATGGTTTTATTCTGCATCTCTTTGATGACTAAATTGAACACTTTCAAATATCTTTGTTGGTTATTTAGACATTTTGTGAATTGAATACCCAAATCTGTTGTCTCTTTTCTACTGGGTGTTCTTCCTTTTTCTTACTGATTTAGAGGAATTAGTTTTATATTCTCCATGAAGGAGTCTTGTTAGTTTTATGTCTTGGGAATGTCTTCTAGTATACAGCAGTTGTCCCAGCACTTTATGGAAACGAGAGCTTTCTGTGTTGCGTGTCACCTTTGACATAAATTCAGTCAGTTGCATATGTGAGCATGTCTTTGGGTGATAGTCCTGTACTAGAGATACATTCCAAGTACTGTTGGACAGAAGAGGCAGCAAGTGAAATGTCAGTGAATCACAAGCTCTCAGAGGATGTTACACTTGTACTAATTTTTGTTTAGATAAGATACTTTGAAGTAAAGTTACTTTATTCGGTGTACAGCCTATGAGCACATTCATTAACTGTAACACCAGTCGATTTTGTTATAGGTCTGTGATCATTGTAATTTTTCATCACTGCTTAAAACTTAGATAATTTTGTCACTTGATTTTCTGGTCAAAGATTTTCTTCTTTCTTTTCTTTCTTTTTAATTTTTTTTTTAATTCAGGGTCTCACTATGTGGTTCAAGCTGGTCTTGAACTCACTATGGTAGTCAGCCAGGCCATGAACCTGTAGCCATCCCCCTGCCCCTGCCACAGCCGCTTGATCGTTGGGATTGCATGAGTGTGTCACCATCCCCCAAAAGTTTTCTTTGACTATTGATTTTTATGGGCCCTTAGGATAAATTTTGAAATTGTGTTTGTTCTGATAGAAAAGTATGATTTAATCACCAGGCAGTTTTTCTTTTTTTTTTTTTTTCATTCTATCTGTCCTGTCTGTCCCATCCCATCCTGTGTATTAGACAAGGAACCTCCCACCTGCTAAGCAAGCACTGTGCCACTGAGCTGCACTCCCCTGCTTTCATCACACAGTTCTTAACACTGTCATCTAAGAGCTTTTTTTGGGGGGGTCTACATGAAATTAAGGAAAACAGTGCACTCTAATGAATGTTAAGTAGTTGGAATTTTTATTATGGTTGTCTGTTCTACCATCTTCCCTTGTTTTTTGGTTTTGAAATGGTTTGTATATCACAAACAAGTTATGCCAGCTGTTTTGGGTTTTATCTCTGGATCCCCTTTATTCTTCACCTACCTTATTGAAAGCACATTGTTTTGGAATATATTAGAAAATTACTCTTTAAAATGAAGATCTGTGCCCTAGGTATATATTTCAAAGCAGTTAATGGGGGGGGGATGTGTGAGGGATAGGAATAGATGGATGGTTAGGATGTTCATCATTTTTTACATGTGTTAGAATTCATGTTTCTATAGACCATATATTCTTTAAATAAATAAAAAGTAAATTATTTTTTAAGGAGGTCAGTTCTCCTTGGAATAATCTTGAGATTAATAGAGAAATTCGAACTCTAGGATTTGTATATGAATAATGTGAAGGTTAGGGATAGATTAAAACCAGTTGAGAAAAGAAAAGTAATCTTACATGTTTTAGTTCATGTTTCCGTGGATTGTATAGTATATTTAAAGATAATTTCTCAAGTTCAAATATAAAATTTTACTCTTATCTTTCTAAAGGCATAAAACTTAGTTTGTTGCTTTTTTATTTCCAATAGCAGTATAGAATAAGTAGAAAAATAAAAATGACATGAAACATTTGGTTGCATGGGAAATAAGAAACAAGTTGTAGAATTTTGTTTTGCTCAAGTCAGAAGGATGACTGATTGAATGTACTATAAATTCATGATAGTCAACCTCAAATAGTCTCAATATTGCCTGTCTACCCCACTGTCTTTCTTTGATTAGTTCTTCACCTTGTATCTTAGAGATGATGTGTTCTCCTGCGTGATGAAAGAGTTACAAGCTATGAACCAAAAACTCATTTTCTGAATAACAAGCGTGTAAATCTACTATACTTCCTCTATTCTTTTTTCTTCTAATACTGAAAAGTTCTGCCTCTTCCTATCTCATCTTCTCAGGATGCTTAGAATATCTGTTATCCCTATTTACATACTCCTATATTGATCTTCCTTTCTTAACTTACTCTTTCTCTTGACTCTACTTAAACTATTAATTTTAGTTTTAGGTTTACAGAAAAACCACAAGGATTGTTTAGTGATTTCTTATGTACCACATTTCAGTTGCCCCTATTATTAATGTTTTATGTTACTTTAATACATTTGTTACAACTAAGTAACCAGCATCGCTATTAAACTCCACATTTTATTCACATTTCATTCGTTTTTTACTGACATCCTTTTTCTGTGCCAGGATCCTATCCAGGACACCACATTACGTTTAGTCATCATATCTCATGTTAAAGAGAATGGTTATTGAATCAGTAAAGGGGTATTTAATATTCATTTATGGTTGATGATAAGTAAAATATTCTACTTCTCAGCATGGTTAACATATTTAGGAATTAGATTAATAGGAAAGCCTATATGCAGATGATCAGGATTCACCTGAAAGCTTTGTTGCACTTAAAATAATGACATACCCAGCAGTTTTTGTCTCATTATATTAAAATTATAGACTATATATTTCAAGACTTTACTCCTTACCAGACAGTAAGTTTGGATCCCTCACTCATGGATTTACCAATATAGATCATACAGAGACTTTTCTTATTATTAATAAAAGTAAATGAACAAATTAGGGTATCCAGTCATGTCTCTCAAAATAGTAAATATATTATGGAGTGTGGAAGTGAGGTTCAGAGTCCACATACAGTGTGCATTTGGCAGAGTAAGTACAGAGTAAGTAAGAATCATGATAATGGTAAACAGCGAGTTTTGTAAGACAGAGTGACTAAGTGGTATTGAGGGTCTCAGTCTCTTTTCTGCCCCCACGTCTGAGGGGTAAAACCCATTGCTGTATGAAACAGCCACTCGGTAATTCTCACAGGGAGATGGAAATGGGTGCTCAAGCAAACCTTCCTCCGCCCCCAGTTTCTCACATACGTAATTTCCTTTTGACATGGTGCCTGTGGAATACTGGATGTACTTCACTTGCTTTTAAACTAAATCAGAACTGCATCGCCAGCATGTTCACACCTCTTTCTGTGATCCAGTACTTAATGCTTGCTACCACTTACAAGTTACACTGATTTATAAGTAAACCTTTTGTAAGATCATTTATTTTATGTATGTGTATTTTTCATATTCATGCGGTCTTGCCAAAAGAGTCATCTGAACAGGAATTTGCTGCCAGAAAGTGAAGTATTTTCTTGGAACAATGAAGTATCAGGAAAAATAATGATCCTCATTTGTCTGGAAAGCAGAATTAAGACAGTTTATATATCAAAATACAAAGCTTATTGTGCATTTTCTTTAGCTGTTATTTCTAGGTGTTTTCCTGAAATTGTTGCAGTTCCTAAGTATTCTGAAGTATTGTAAGGTAGAACTCAATTCTGGATTGTGAACTCAGGAGAGCGGGAGTCATATCTGTCATCTTCACTGTCTACTCAGCACCTAACCTTATGCTTGGAAAACTTAGTTGAATAAATGGGCTTTGTGCTCTGTCCTCTGAATGATTTCTGTAGGAGCACATGTCAACAAGCTAGTCATTGTATCTATTGTTAATCTCACCATGTTCCGCAGATGAAAGTGCAGGCCAATTTTCCTAAGATTTCCATTTAAGTATTCACTAATTCTTTCGATGTAATCGTTAAATTCTTAAGGTTGGAAATTATTAAAAGTGGGGGCGGGGTGGTTTGCTTTACTCTTGACTTAGGATCTAACGAACAATTCACTACTGTAACTGGGTCTTTGGCTCGGTTCTCTGGCTGCCTGCATGGGTGGAATTCAGTAGTGCTATTTATTTCAGGGGTCAGTTATTCAAATATAAATTCATAATTATAATCATATTTCATAATTATTGCCCCGTAGACTTTCTTTTTTAGATATGTATTTTTATTTTCCCCTGGCACATTTATGCAGTACAGTGTGACATTCTGGTACATTGTACAACGTGTGATGATCAGGTCAGAGTAACTGACACATCTGTCACCACAGACATTTATCATTTCTTCGTGTTGGGGGCATTCAGAGTCCTCTCCCCTAGCTATATGAATATCGTCAGCTACAGTAAAGCACATTTTCAGCATATTCTAAAAATGTTGCCAGATTTCATTCTCTGAGCAGTGACTGTAATAATAAATGTTTAATGCGTCCCATAGAGTTCCTTCCCTTCCCTGTTTCTGTTGTTGTTGTTATTTCTGGGTTTGTGTTGTTGTTGTTTTGGAGTTGCTAGGGCCTTCACACTGAGCTACTTCCCCTGCCCTTTTAAAAAATTTTTATTTTAAGACAGAGTCTCTCTAAGTCACCAAGTTGCGAGGACTTGAGCTTAAACTTTTAATCTTCCTGCCTACAATTGTGAGCCACCTTGCCTGGCAGTTTATTTCTTATATACATTATATGATACAGTAATCTCTAAAACATTTTTATCTTTACAACCATTAATTTATAATCAGTCTTCAGAGCCAACCTCCACATTTTTGGTGGGCTATTTTCCAGTATTTTCCGTATTAAAATTTAATACTTCACCTATATTTGGAAAGTTATCTTTCGCAGTTTTACCTGATTATTCTGTGTAGTAAAAGTCAAGAAGTTAATACTGAGTCTCATACAAGACAGTACCTGGGTGGATAGTGTATGATGAAGTCCCAAAACATCATTCTTCTTATTTAGTTGTTTTCATGAAAAATATCATATACATAAGAAAAAAAATGAAGAGTACGAAAAGAAGCAGTTTTCATTCATTCAGTAATACTGCCTGTGACCAAAGTTTTAACTTGTAAAACATGAAGTACTGTTGGATATGCAATTTTCCATATGACTTTTAATGCATGTGTCATTGTAACAGGATTAAAAACCCTTCCTTTGAGGGTCCTCTGCTACTTATGTCCATTCAGCATTGAACAGTTTATCATTCTATTGTGCAAAGTGTTTTAAGTGATACCAAGTCTTAAGTATATTTTTATTTTATTTGGAAGCTCCAGAAGAATTTCATGTTTGATCCTGACTATAATTTGGGGACACTGGAGATTGAACCCAGGGCCTTTGCACTGAACTACCCAGTCCTCTTTCTCTCTTGGTCTCTGTCCCTGACCCTGTCTCTCTACCTCTCCCTGTCCCTCTCCCTTCCCCTCTTCCCCTCCCCCCTGGAGGAAGGGCTTTCCTGAGTTGCTGAGTTACCAAGTTGTGCACAAACCTACCATCATCCTGCCTCAGCCTCCCAGAGTACTGGGATTACAGACATGCACCACCACACACGGCTGTAACTGTTTTTAGTAATCTAATACAATTTAATACACCTTTGAGAACCAAAGTTATGTATTTTCTTTCACTACATTTAAGACCATTAGCATCATTTAAGAAATAAATGGATCTTTAGATTATTATTTATTGCCTTTTCTGTCTACAAAGGTGTTCCAGAAAGTAACTTTAAGGAAATTCTTACCCTTCTTCTGTGTACTTCTTTTTTAAAATTTTCTGTATTTTTAGTCTGTAATTTTATATCTCTCTATTTTTTCAAAAATCTTCTGTAGTTAAGAATTTTGTTTTGCTTCTTTTTTGTTTTTAAATAAATTGGATTTGCAGTATGTATTTATGTCTATTTAATCTACTTTATTTATTGACACTGAACAAAATAGACCAGCTTGCTAAAGGTTTAAAAACAAGGGTTTGAAAAGTCACTTTTAAACCTTTTTATTTTTTTGGCTACAATTAGACTTAATTGCTGTTTTTGTGTTTGTTGTGTCCTGATCCATAGTAGAATGCAATTTTCTAAGTTTTAAAAAAATTCTATTTTGATTGGAGAACCTGAAAAAAAATAGTTTTTTTGTTGTTTTTCAGTTCTCGCTAAGGAGTTCAAAGACTGGTGAAAGCAAATATTTAGGAAAATTATTTATTTTGCACTTTTGTTGAAAAAAAAAACAAAGTAGTCAAGTCATCTTTTATAAGGTTCTTTAGTATCATAAAATGTTCATAGCAGAATGTTAACCAATTCATATTAAACCAAATTCATATTGGACTTCAATGTTTTTGACCCTTTTAATGTTCTAAAATGGAGTATATTGTTTGACAGATGTTCAACAGTTTGATTCTAACTAGAGTTTTTTGTTTTTTTGTTTTTTTTGTTTTTTAATTCTTAAAGACTCTTTAGAGTAGAAGAGTTTTACAGGTTGAGGAAAAAAATCCTAAATGAAATTTAAGAAATAAACATTAAATTTGTAATTGTTTGTTTTCAGTCAGAAATTGGGTTTGGGAAAATGGAAACCTACATCAAATTGGAAAAGCTTGGAGAGGTAAGTAAATACTTATTTCAAAAATGTAAGACATTTTTGTTCTTTTTGCCCATCATCTGAACTCCTCTGTTACTCTTCAGTTTTTGCCAATCTGACAAAAAATAAACATTGTTGATTAAAAGACTGTGTCTTGTTTTGAAAAGTAAACGGAAAATTAGAAGGAATAGGCCCTTCAGTCCTTGAAATTATCCCATCATTTTGAGAAGTTGAGTATTTTTTATAGGCTTCTTATAATTGTATTGAAACACAAAGTATTGTGCATTCTGGGTAAGAAAATATGGATTTGTCCATTAACCTCCTTACAGTCTGCTGTCTTGCTGCCATATGGGAAACTGAGTTCAAACTTGTGAACAAATGGTATCTCTAGAGAAAAACACATCTTAGTGAAGGGTAACAGATTCTTAAGGCCTGATGTTCTTGAACTTGCTACTACGTGTAGCATTAGTGATTTAGAAACTGCCTACCTCCTCCAGTAAGAAAGAACAAGAAATAGATTAATTTAATAGATTTAGTTAAAGAGGAAGCTTAAGGGAGTTTTAAAAAACAGTAAAAGTATAAAAGATTCTGAAGAGCCTGAAAACAGGTAAATATTTTTATGATTTAACAATATAATTGTATTTTAATTTATCATGCTCAGTTAATGTTCTTTACTTCTCACACTCCATTGCAAATAAAGCACTTTTGATTTTAAAACTATTGGTCCAGTTGTTAATCTGAAATAAATTACAAAAATGTAAATTACCCTCCCTATGTTTGTGTACTTTTGAGACACTCTAGTATTACAAGAATGTGGAAGCTGCATGTTAGGGAATTGACAGTCTTTTGTAAGAAAAATTAATGCTGATTTTTGTGGAGTTTTCTTTGCAAGATATAATTTGACATGGTTCGAGGTTAGAAATTGCATAACTGGTGTTAAGACTCGTGACAGTTCTGATGTATCCTTCAAAAATATATTTTGTAGGGTACATATGCAACAGTATATAAAGGGAGAAGTAAATTGACAGAGAATTTGGTGGCATTAAAAGAGATCCGATTGGAACATGAAGAAGGTGCACCCTGTACAGCTATAAGAGAAGGTATAATATTATATAAAAATTTGAAAATCAAAGCATTATGAATATTTTTAAATAAGTAAAAAGAGTTTGGCTATAGAAACAATAAGTGACTAGAAGATATAAGTAGCTATTTAAAATGTTCATTTCTAAAAATTCAGTAGAAAGGAATGAATTATCTTATTGTATAACATAATTATATCTGATGAAATCATTAAAAACTATTGACAAGTATTTGACACGAGGAAGTATGTGTTACATAGGGAACATGGTAAGTGTAAATTAGCTGCATAGGTTAATAAATACAAGGAAGTAAACCAAAGATTTATATCAGGATATCATTTTATAAATAAAAGGTGAATTATTCAGAAGTGATTTGAGACAAATGATTAACAGTGTGGAGGAAGAAAAGGCCCTTCCACTTTTTGTTTAAATTAATTCCAGAGCCTCAGAAAGTTAATATTAAAGACAAAACAAAAGAGGGGAGGTTTAATATTGAGAACAACTTTAGATTTTATAATCAACCAAAAAACGATAAAAGAAAAGAAAAAGAAAAAAATTAATGCTACCCTCCCTTAGGTGAATTGCTCTTTTAAATTGAAGGTACAAATCTTAAATACAGTTAGTTCATATGTTTAGGTTAATTCAGATATTTGTAAAGACTTCCAAAAAACTAAAGAGACTTTTTTTCCCCTGTTTTACAGTTTCTCTACTGAAGGATTTAAAACATGCAAATATAGTAACCTTACATGACATTGTTCACACAGATAAATCTTTGACTCTGGTCTTTGAATATTTGGTAAGCATTTAATAAAAATTTAATAATTTAATTTTGCTTTAATAAAATAGCAAATTGAACTTTTCAACAGCCTCAGGGACATTAGTAATTATTGATATTTAAATGAATTATGTGAGTGATGCATCTTGTATCTTTCCTTGAAAAGCAGCTTGTTTATAAAATTAAATATTACTAAGTGACCCAGCCATCCATTCTGAAAAGTATGTATCACATAGTGAAGTGCTGTGTTTTTCAGGATAAAGACCTAAAACAGTATATGGATGACTGTGGGAACATCATGAGTATGCACAATGTAAAGGTATGTTTTTCTGTACACTTTTAAATTTTATTAAAAGCATAAATGAAATACATTAAACAATAAAATATACCAGCTTTGTAATTTTCTCCAGCATTTTAAATAGATTTTTTGTCTTCAGAATATATTTGATCAACTTCTGTTTACTACATTATATATATCGTTTTCTTAGGGTTAAACCTTTTTGTAAAACTGCTTCATTTAAAAAATTTACTTATTCTTAACATTCCTTTTATATTACAACTTATTATCCTACATGTAGAATCCATAGACTCGTATATTCTGCAGTTGAAGATAAATACAAATGATAGGTACATTATGCAAAAAGCCCCCTTTAAAGGAAGATTTTCCCTAATGTATTTTTAAAGTGGTATGTAACTTCTTCGGGTTCTCACTGAGTGAATCAGGTCAGGAACCCAGAGGTCTTACTACTGCTATGCTGGAAACACCTGTTTATATTATCAAAAGAAAAATAAGATGTTTGTGTTTTCTTAATATAACTTAAGAATTCATGCAGTGTTAAAAAGTGTTGCTGTAATAATAGTACCAGATGAAAAGTTATTAGTTGAGTAAAATCATTTGCTGTAATTGTGTTCTCATAGTAGTTAAGAACTACTTGCTTTTTGACCTGAATGGTATAGTCCAGATTTAGCAAAGATTCATTTATCCAAACTTGGTCAGCAGTTTATGAGAAACTATTTTGGAAACAAGCTGTCCCATCTGTGTATTTAAGACATTTCTAATTCTGCATGCAGTAAATTTAAATGTATATGTTTTCTTGCTTTTAAATTGTAGGTTTGGTAAATGTTAAAGTGAACCAGTTTCTGTTACTAAAAAAAGAGCTCTGATCAAATGGGTAACACATTGCTAAGAATTTTAGAGCAGGGCTTTAAATGTATTTCCGTATATATTCTGTGAATATATATGTTTCTATCATCATACATTTGTTTTGCAAGGTGTTGTGAATGTTACTTATATATGTTTTTATTTTTCCTGCTTTTATATTAGCAATAATTTGGGGAAAAAAGTCTTTAATTTTAATAATTTGATAAAGGTCCAAGGAGTTTTTATCTTTTAAACTCCAGTCTATATTGGCTACAAAAGTAGGAAATCATTTTGTTACTCACTTGTTAGAATTTTATTTATATTTTTCAAACCCAAAATTTAACAATATTTTGAAATAGTTATTTTAGAGTTTTCAAAATGCATAAATATTAGAGTCTAGAAACTCTGCTGCTTAGAATTTATTCAAGCAATCATACGCCTCATGCCTTGGCCTGTTCTTGGTGATCTAATGCCAGTTTTTCACCCGCAAGTGAAAGGTGTGTAAGGTACCTCTTGAGCCCTCTGTATTTAAATTTTGTTTTCATTAATCTCAAAGAATCAAGATAAGTTTCACATCACACCTCCACCAAAATCCACCATGAAACCTCTTCCATTAGCCTTGCAGTATTACTTTTTCAGTTACTCAGAGCACTACAGTGCTAATGCCTCTTTCTGAATCAGCAGGTTTTCAAGACTGAGTAGGAGGTGCTGAAAGTACAGTACCCAGGAGGTGGGTGATAGAAGCTGGTTAGATTATTTTTATAACAAGTAATTTGCCAGAGCAATGTAGCACCATTCTCTGTAATATACAAACTTTTCATAAAACCATCACTGCCTTATTTGGAAGTCACTGGTCCAGATCAGGTGTGGGGATTTTTGCTTATTTGTTTTTTGATTATTTGCAGGTTGGAAGGGTTATAAGTGGCAGGGACTGATTTCTTGTTAGGTCAGGATTTTAAAATAAGACTAAGCCTTAGTAAGTTGATAAGTTCAAGAGAATTGAACTGTTGCCAGTAAGACAAAGTTTCATTTTGTTTATAGTATCTCCCTTAGTAGATATTGTTAGGTCAAAAAGACAGATACTTCAATTTGAGTAATAAACTGTAAAATTCAGCAGACAGCTGTAAAAAGAAAAGGCATTGTTCTTTAAAGGATAAAATTACTTGATTTTTTTCTTTTTCTATTCTAGATCAGTTGCTTTTCTTATATCATAAATTATGTTTATGCTCATTATCTGTAAGACTGATTGTCACCTATTTGTTTCTATAGCTGTTTCTCTACCAAATTCTGCGTGGCTTGGCATATTGCCACAGAAGAAAGGTGTTGCATCGAGACTTGAAACCACAGAATCTCCTCATTAATGAAAAAGGAGAATTAAAGCTGGCAGATTTTGGTATGCAGTGATGAGATATTTACAAATACTTCCCGGTAGTTAAGTATAAAAAGAATAACCATTGTCACAGTGTGTCATCACTTTTATATGTGGGTTTGGAAATTGCTTCTGTACCCCACAGAATAAGCTATTTGACAGAATTTTTGTGGGTGGTTGATGGTGGTTGTTAGCAACCAAGACCAAAAGCCAGCAGTTCGTAGGTTGTAGTCCATAAACCTCTAGGGCTCCTGAGGTCCTTTCTCAGGAAGAGATCTCCAAAGGTAAAATATATTATCAGAATTATACTAAATGTTATTTACATCTAGTTAATATTTGCACTGATAATCCCAAAACAATAAAAAAGAGGAAAGTGCTATATCCTTAGTATATGTCAAGCAGCTTCACCAAAGTGTATAGAACTACATTCTTTTATTAGTTTCACACTTCTAGAAAAAAGTATCAGTTACAAATTTAATTAACTTTATTAAATCTCTATCCTTGAGTACATGTTTTATAAGTATTTCTTGTAGTGAATAGGAATTATACATAAAACACATTTGCTGCACACAAAAATAACGACAGAAAAAGTGTTTGTGTGATTATTTGAGTTCAAGCTGAACTAATTCCCCCACCACTACCTTTTTTTCAAGAAATTAACAGTTTTGCTTTAAAAAAAAAAAAAAAGGACTAACAGACTATGGTTATTTATTCAGACTTAGATATTTGCAGAATTTTCTTGAAAATGAATGAATCGAGCCTGTCATTTCAAGGAAAACAACAAAATACTTCTTGCCAATAATAAAATTCAAGTTTTCAGACAAAAATTAGAGTTTGAAAATTTGGATATGCTGCTTTGAGCTTCATAATTTCCCAATACCCAGAAACTTTTTAAATGAGATCAGTAGTGATATTAACAAATAGGATTTTTGGATATTATGAACATTTATAACATGTATAACTCAAGGAACCATTATTTTCCAAATTACCGGTGCATGACGATATCATAGACTCATGCATGGGTAAAAGGTTTACTTAGACTACAAGATAGTTGGGTTTTAACAAAAGTATAAGAAGTGTATTGGCATAATTTGTTACCACATAACATGTAAGATATAACTTACTTTGAGATATAACTTACTTTCATTGTTTTTTCAATCAAATGTGTATCATTTACTTTCCCTGCTTCTAATGTAGTGTCAAAGAGAACTGTCCACAGTTATCGAAAAAGACCATTAAAATGTCCCTCCTCTTTCCAATTTATATCTGTATGCGATTTGATTTTGTTCATATAGGTATAAACATATATATTGCCGTATATGTATTTGATAAGCTGTATACATATAAAATATATACATATATCCATATATATGAATATAAATACACATATGCTATATACATGTATCAAAGTAACATCACAAGATTAACTGCAAAAGCAAATATGGAATCTAGCTCTTACATTAAAATAGACTTTAAACAGATTTATAGAAATGTAAAATAGGGCCATTCTTAATAATTGGAAAAAATTGTCAAAATATGATTGTCAAAATGTTATTAATGATTGCATACATGAATGATATTTTTTCGTTATGGTGGTTTGGTCTGGTTTGGCTTGATTTTGTGTTACTAGGTATTGAAACCAAGGCCTCTTGCACTAAGCAAGTGGTCTATCACTGAAATACATCCATGAGTGTGGTATTATAAATAAGTAAATGATTTACATAGGAAATAAGTATTTTAAGTTTTTCTTGTTTTATAAAAATAATGTATACAAGTATTGAAACAACTTGGGGTCCTTAATATTTTGTTTTTTTAAATGTGTATCTTTTATTTATGTACAAAAATGATGTCTGATATAAATTTATACCTAAATCTAGAGAACTTTTTTAGCAAGTGTAGAGTAAAAATCCCAATAACAAAATTGTTTCATAATTTAAAATTTGAAGAGGTTTTTCTTCTTTAATGATATATATGGTACTACTTCTGTCTGTACCATAGTAGATCCTCAGAACTCTAGACATAGCTGTTTATTATATACTTGATATACTCTTGGGTCCTTACTGTAGTTTTGTTTTGTTCTTTGAGACACAGTCTCACTATGTAGTTCAGGCTGGTCTTGAACTCAGTGTGTAGCCCAGGCTGGCCTAGAATATGTAGAGGTCCTCCTGCCCAGCCTCCTAAGTACTAAGATTACAGAGTGTAGCACCATGCTCAGCCTGGGTCCTTAATTTTTTAAGAGTAGAAAATAAATCCTAAGACTCAAGAGTTTAGATGCCATCTCTATGAAAGAGGTTCCCTTAATATATGCCTGCTACCATTACTCTGTATTTATTATATGCTCAATAATTTAATTGTACGTATTTATCTGTATCATTTTAGCTAATCTGATGTTGAGGGATTTGAAAGTAAAATAGCTGGGTGTGGTGGCACACACCTGTAATCCCAGCACTTTGGGAAGTTGAGGTAGGAGTATCTCTGTGAGTTTGAGGCCAGACTGAACTACCGAGTGAGACCCTGTCTCAAAAAACCAAAACCAAACAAACAAAAAAGATAGTAAGATAAAATAATATGCTTCTCTTGCTTCTAGGAAGTAAATTGAGTTTTATTTTGAAGGAACTTTGTAGAGTCACTTTAATGTTTTTATGTTGCTCTCAGTTTGAGTACTCTAACACAACTTAATTTTCGAAACCCATGCATTTCCCATAATTAACATCTGTGATTTTTCACAAGTTATGATACTTTCACTTTTGGAGTAGTTCATTAAATTTCATAAATGCAGACGTTTCAGGTATCACTTAATAACAGATTAAAAGTGCTGAATTTGTCCTGACAGTTCCTATACTTAGGGTCATTTAATTTAAACTTTGCCATTTGTCTGAAAGATAAATTGCTATTTGTATTTCCTGCCTTAAAAATGAAGTAAAAGGGCCACATATTTTTAGAGAAGACATTACAAATTACTACATAGATTTTATAATTGCTTCTTACACGTAGTTTATTTTACTTCCCTTATAATTTTCCCCATCGACTCCTTTTTCCTCCTCTTTGCCAAATTGCATTTACTGCTCTTTGTTCTTAATCCCAAAATGAATGGCAGTGACAGAGAAACCACTTTTGAATAGTCACAAAAGGAATGTCAAGGGCCATTAAAAAAAAAAAAATTACGTTTATCCAGTTATACTCTTGAGTGCTTTAAATTTTGCTTCTTCAAAGCAAGCCATGTAAATTTTATCTTTTTACAGGCCAACCAGAAATTCTGATTATTTCTTGAGATAATACAATCAACTTTGTCTCTGTTGCTTTATTTAGTCTTTATTGATTGCATAATACATTATATTCATGGTTTCAAGGAAGGGAGAGTGATTTTTGAGTATTTTACTGTAAGTTCTTTGTCCCTTTGAAAACGCTACCCTTTTACCAGATCAGTGAAATTCAGAAGTCTAAGAACTACTGATACAGGCATTTTCATTAATGACAAAAAAATGGCTTGCCATGTTTAGTTAACTTGGATTGGAAGAAATTACTTATTTCACTTCATGCCAGTACTGAAATTCTCTGAGCCAGCATCCTAGTTCAGAATCTTCTCAGGAGCGGAGGAGTGTCGTTTGGAGGAAGCTAACTGGCCATTTGCCTTGATGATGCCAGTTATAGGATAAACCAGGAAGACAAATCAGAAAGCTAACTTCTATCTTGCTAATTGCCAAAGTTTGTTGAATTTATTGTGCCAAGTTGGGATGCTAGAGAAAATTTTTTAATTAAACTAGTATCAACATTGTTTCAGTTCACACCTGCCAGCCATTGTACTAAACTGCAATAGTGTGAGTGCCATCTAATTATTTAAATTTCTGATACAGTTTATGTGAATTCATCAAGTTCAATATTGACTTACCTATTGTGACATTTTTTTCTTGATTGACATTTTTATCAAATATGTAGTAATATAGAACAGAAGTCTTGGCCTAAAAATGAACTACCTCGTTATTTGAATAAAATACATTTATATTTCTTTAGCTACTCTTTGTTGCTGCTTCAGTTGATGAGAATTTAGAGGCATAGAGGTAATAATAATGCTCATGCTAGTGACAAAGAGATGAAGTAGGAACTCAAGACTTTATTTCTGGATAATCAGCAAGGAGCAGGTGTCCTGCATGCTGCTTGTTGCAAGGATTTGGCTTCACTGGCTCAAATTTTTCACTGCACCAGAAGATAAAGCAAAGGTCCACTGTCCAGTCATGTTTGCTTAAAATACTGCAGCCTGAGTGTAGACAAACTTCCCCAGAAGTTGCTAATGTTCTTGTCTGATGGCTTCAGGAGCACCATGCATATTGGGGCAAAACAATGGCAAATATTTTGTATCATTTACAGTAATTAGTAATATCCAAAAGCAGTACAGTCTCTCATTTTAAAATTATCCATATCACTTAAATTATAAAAAGAAAATACAGACAGCATTATAATTTATTCCAAGGAAGCCTTCTCTAAATAGGTTTCTGTAAGGAAATTGTCAGTAAAACTCAGCTGATCATAAATCAATAATTTCAAGGCTTTACATGAAAACAGTAGAGCAATTGAATGTTGGAATTAGGTTAGAAGGTGATAAGAGTTGATAACTATAGCAAGTAAGATAGTGTCATAGGCTTATTTTGAATTAATTTAATTTCATCAAGGAAATAATTTGGCATCATGACTCACAAATAAAAGGAAAAAATGCTAAGTTTAGATTAACCAAGACATTGTTCGAGGTCCATTCATACACATAAAAGTAAGCTTATTCTCTGGTTGTGGAATTATTATAGTTTAATTACTTAAGGATTTGCTGGCCCAGGACCACATGCACTAAACAAAATTCATAAAACTAGTTTTGATAAGCTATGGAGTCGCTGTCAGGCATCTTTCTGAATGGAGTCATGATGAGGGTAGGGGCTGAAAAACCCAGTGTATTCTTAATGCATTTGAGTAGATTTACTTTGTTTTCTTTTCCCCATGAAGGACTAGCCAGAGCCAAGTCAGTCCCTACGAAAACCTACTCAAATGAAGTCGTCACACTGTGGTACCGGCCACCTGATGTGCTTCTCGGTTCCTCAGAGTACTCAACACAGATCGACATGTGGTAAATATATATATATAGGAGTTATTTTAAAGAGCGCAGAAGAAGCAGTGAATAAGAGAAATCTTACTATCTAGATGTAAATAACGCTTCTCCCATGACTTGATGGCCTTATTCAATTATTGACCTGTGCCTTAGTTTCCTCATTTAAGGAAGTGGTATTAGTACCAATAACTGCATTAAAGTTCTGTAAATAACATTCAGAATGATTGAGCTAATACATAAAAAAGGCACTCAGAAGAGTATCTGAGATGTGGTAATTTAATACAAAATTACTGTTTTTATCATTTAATATTCACCAAAATCCACCTGCTTTAAGTTGATCTAAAAATAATAATTAAAGTAGTATAGCTATCCTCATACACTGCTTTGAGCATCACACTCCTCCACCCAAACATCGTTGTTGCCAGTGCATTCGATACCTCTACAGTAAAGTATAATTCCTCAGTCTCATATTTAAGAGTATCTAAAAGACGTCTCTAAAGTACCTTTGCCAACTAATTGCAGCCTTTTTCTCACTACGTCTGTTCCCTTTTATCCAAATGGCCCACTCACTACATTTCAAAAAAATAACCTGAACTCTCTCTCCCACCTTTGCTCATGGTGTCTGTTCCAGTCCACGCACCTAGCCCGCCTACTCTCCTCTTCTAGTTGGGAACTGTGCCTAGTAACCTTCAAAAGCCAGCTCTTTAGAACCCTTTCTTGAGTACACCTGAGCCTTCAGGAGTAACTCCTTCCTCTGAACTGTGGTTGCATGGGCTGCCTATACTTTTATGTACCTGTACTGATGTTATATACTTCTGTTGACTTGAACAATTACATAAAATCTTTCATAACATCTTTTCAAGTTCTAATATAATATGCATAACAGAAAATCTACCATTTTAATCAATTTTACATGTATACTTCTGAAATATTAAGTTCATTCACATTGTGCAGTTATCCTCACCATCATGTCCAAAACTCTTGCAGAACTGAAATTTTGTACTAAATAAACAACGACTCCCTATTTTACCCCCTTTTCCACTCCCTGGCAGTTCTTGTTTCTGTGAATTTGACTACTCTGAGTACCTCAGAAGAGTGGACTCATACAGTATTTGACCTTTTGTGCTGGCTTGTTAAGCTTATTTCGCCCACATAATATCTTTAAGGTCCATCCATGTTGCAGTGTGCCTCAGGTCGAACACTGTACGTATTTGCCACATTTTATTTATCCCTTCATACATTAGTGGACACTCAACTTGCTTGAAAATAAGGCTGCTGTGAACATGGATGTGCAAATCTCTTGTCAGGGCCCTGATTTCAGTTCTTTTGAGTATATATTTGGCGTGAAATTGCAGAGTCATGTAGTAATTCTGTTTTAATTTTTTAAGGAACCACACACTGTTTTACGTAGCAGCTGTAACATTTTACTTTATAGCATTTTAATATGTAAAATTAAGTTTTATATTTACTAGATTGTGACTCCTTTAATGGAAGGGCTGTATCTTAAAATTCCACCTATTCATCGAGCCCCCACCCATGTTTTCCTTCACACACACACCCACGTAAGCTGCCCTATACCTACTAGTCTGTCTCTGCATTCTGCATCAAAAATCTTGAATTATTTGTTTCTCCCTGTCCCTGCTAGTTTGTTAAACTGAGTGTTTGGGCTTAGGTCAGGCCACTGTCATTTTCCCGACTACCGTTAACAGTGTTTTCAGTTTTCCTCCTTCCTGCCTGTGCTTTCAGGCCGTGGTCCACACCACAAGGATTTGATGGCAGTAATCCAAACACTCAGTTTCAAACATAATAAGCATTCAGTGACTGTTACTTATTGAGTTACTCCTTAAGAATCATGCAGAAGGGAACTAGAAATTGTAAGTGGAAAAAAATGTGTTAGCAGTGTGCAAGTTGAGACACATACGGTAAATGTTAAATTAGATCTAAAGCTATCTCTGCAGGAGGTTTTCTAGTAGACTAATACAGAGTTCTTCAGGAGGCAATCTTAAAAATTCTTGTGCTTCATAATATGTAAATAGATTGTTCATTTTTCTTCATGATATATTTTAAAGGGGTGTTGGTTGCATTTTCTTTGAAATGGCTTCTGGAAGACCTCTGTTTCCAGGATCAACTGTGGAAGATGAACTACACTTAATTTTCCGACTACTAGGTAACAGAAGACATCCTTTTCCAGAGATTTCTACCTTGAGCTGACTAGCTAGATTAATACCGAATCTCTAAAAATATATATTTAAATAGTTGATAGTGAGGCTAACATAAATAGCTATTGTGTTTAAGAATCACTGTTAGCTTAATTATTATAAGATCTTTCTAGGTAACTTCATTTTCAGAGTTTCATCTTTACAATAAAAATTTTATGACAGGAGAAATAGTACTGAAAATTTACCTTCAGCTCATTATTCAGGAATAATTCTAGCTTAAGTGGTATCATCAGGATAGAGAAGGGCCAGATATCCTCATGGGTGTGATCAAAAAATGCAGTGAATATGTACATTTTTTTTTTTTTTAAATGTTACAGTGAAAGGCATATTGTATTGATCTGCCTCTCCCAGAATGCTCCTTCTCACTTCCAATGCATTTATCCCAACATTCTTGCCACTTTCTGAAACAGTTCTGGGTGTCCACTTTCCCACCATTAGTTGCATTGTTGTGGGTACCTCCATGTCCTGGCTTGATTCAAAATGTTTACCTTGCGTGGTCATTTTGACTTTCAGGAAGAGCCTGAACTCAGATGGTGCCAGATCCAGTGAATAAGGCAGATGGGACACCAATGTTTTACTTGACAGTAATTGCCCAAAATGGTTGATCAATGGGCTAATCAGAAAATGCAGTTAATGTTTAAATTTTACAATGTTTACAGTAAACGACACATTGCTATTAACCTTTCTCACAATCCTCAAAATACTCTCCCTTATGTTAGACGCACCTACCCCATCATTCCTGGCATTGTGTCTTTTATAATAAGATTTTTTAAAAATTTTAAACATTCACTGTAGTTTTTGATCACCCCTAGTGTTAATAGCACCACTACATAATCCATAAGTAATACAGATATTTGTAAATGTAAATCATTCCCTAAGACACTTAGTTTTACCTATTGTCTGTGCATATATAATTATATGTATATATAATTTTTTGAATATTCATACACATTTCTTTATTTTTTTCAATTCAGGAACTCCATCTCAGGAAACTTGGCCAGGTGTTTCTTCAAATGATGAATTCAAGAACTACAACTTTCCAAAATATAAACCACAGCCTCTAATAAACCATGCACCAAGGTATTTCTTTTTCTTAAGCAAAATAGGGCAAACCCATGTTACCTTTCTCAATCTTTTGAAGTATTTACCCAAATGAAGGTTCAGGAGAAGTATATAATACCACAATTCTTCAATTCTTAAATGTTTGTGGATGTAATTTAATTAAATCTTTCTTTCTTTGTCATTTGCTTTATAATTCAGTGACCAAGAATCACCAAAGTATCTAAATAGAACTGCACTATAAATAAAATGAATACAGAGTGTAGGTACGAGAATTTTTAAATTTCTGTAGATAGTTCATTTTCCTAGAAAGGAGCCATTGATTAATGCCTTATTAAATATCAGAGTCATGATATATTTCTGCAGAATTGTTCTGTATTTACTTACAGAAACCTCAATGTTATAGGTAAAATTTTGACTCTGATGTTTTCAGCTAGTGTTACATAATTTTGTATTTGAAGACTATAAACTCCTTCTGACCTCTCAGCAAAACACAGTGCCCCAAGTGTCAGACCTGCGGTTAGTTTCTTCTCACATCTGTCAATCCAAGACTCCCATAAAAATTTGAATCAGAATATTTTTACTTGTGGAATATATTACATTTGCAGTAATATAGAATAACAAACCCATTTGACTACATTTTCCATCTTTCCTTTAAAAGATTCTTTTTAAAAGTACTAAAATACCAAATAAGGACATTGGTTTATAATGGAAAGCTATTCACATTGCTTACTGCATAGCACACTTGCTTTGCTTCCACTAATTCTCAAGCTGAGGAAGGGACAGTGAAACATTTCTGACACCAAAAATATTTTAGAAGTATTTATATGTATTGATGTTCTTTTTGTTACTATAGCAACTAATATTCTCAACTAGTCTTGCTTAGGAAAAATAATATGACAGTATTGCTGGGCTTTTCAGTGTGTCTCCAGAGCCACATAAATCCTTATGTCATTTATATATTGCTTACTTTTGGTAATGTTCAGTGCAGAAGGTTGAAGCGCTCTTGGGAAGCGGATTCTCCATGGTTTTAGCACCTAAATGGTCTGTTCCCAGGCAGCTCTGTGTATATATGCTGGAAAGGCAAACTACAGAGGACTGGCAGGGTCTGGAGAAGGTTTGGACTGCAGCATCCAGAGGACCCAGGGAGTGGCTCGAGGGAAACTGTAATCATAATTATACTTTTGCCCGTGAAGCACAGTGCAAGATAGAACATGTGGTGTCTGATCAACAGATTATTCCATTCATTGAAATAAAAATGTCATTAAACTACTGTTCCTAGTTGTGTTAATTACATTATTGTAATTAGCTATCTTTATTGACCGACTTTGGTTTCTCAGCGCTTATTAATGAAGTTTTATGAAATTGTAACACATTTAGGTACCTTCTGAGACCCATCATTGGGCAGATTATCCTGGAAAACTTTGTTGAATGGCTTGTCTCTGTGTTTGTCTTGACCCACAGAGATATTTCAGGACCACTGTCTCTGTGTGCACCTCTGTGTTAGGATGGTAATGCTCTTGTGTGCTTGTTTTCTCTGGAACACTGAAAACTGATGCAGTACTTAAGTTTTCTTTGTAATCGAGCTTAATCCTTTTGAGACTGAATAGTAACTGAATAATTTCTGTAGCTTTAATGATTAATTTTTTTCTTGAATATTCAAAATTTGCATTGAAGCTCAGTTACTTATGGTTACTTCTTAAGCAAATATGACAGGATAAGTCTTTGAAAGCTAAAGCAGATTTGAATCTATTTGATGGCAACAACCATGGCTCTTTTAGGGCACTTAAATTTAGCATATGAAAATGTTTACATGAAATAGTTTTATCTGAAGTTTCTCAGCTAAGAGAAAAGATTAAATTGCTACCTTTTTGTTGTGTTTCTAGGTTAGACTCTGAAGGAATTGAATTGATAACGAAATTTCTTCAAGTAAGTTATATCTTATTTTGTAAAAATGCTCAGTAGATAGTTATGCCTTGGTTTCTTCATATAGAATTGAATGAGTAATAGTGCCCTCAAATACTGTTAAGTAAGATTATTTGTGTTAGTATCTAGCATGCTGTAGGCACCTGCTTAAGTAGAGCATATATTACATGGTTTCTGTTAATGGATCTGGGTCTCTTATTGTGACCTAAAATAGTCTGAGGTAGTCAGCTGCTGGCATGGATCAACTGTGTCAAGGCCATGTTCTCTGCAATTCACATTCTCTTATGTTCTCTTTTTCCTTATACTTACTGCCTTACAGGATGCTGCACCTCCAAACACCACTCATTTTCCTCCAAAGCAGGAAGAAGAGGGAGGATAAGGGTGGTACCAGCCACATTAACCCTCTTATATCTTGAAAGCCAAGTCTTTTGCAGAAACCCCTGCAAGGCTTCTTCCCAAGTCTCATTGGCCTGAACATTAATTGTAAGAGAGGCTGGGAATTGGGGAGCAGGATTGTCATGATTAGCTTAAATTTAGAAGAGTCATGATTCATGATCCATCCGATGGAAGTGTGGACACTTTAAAAGAGTCTAGATTGTATCATCAGGGAAAAAGGGCAGAATAAATGTATTCGTGTATTTCTTCCAGTCCTTTGGCGTTCATGAAGAAAAATAAGACCAGAGGTTGAATATTTAAATTTTTTGCCACTTCTGAAAATATAAGGACTCTAAATTTTTTGAGACCCAGCCTTATCTTAGAAATATGGAACTAGATATGGGACATAGTTGTTGCTACATACTCTCAATAGCAACTCAAATTTGACTGTATTTGGAGTATTGCAAGTTGGTGTTAGCAAATAATCATACTAAGTAATGAAGCTTTTAAAAAATAGCCTTAAATGCTAATTTACCCTTCTTCAACATTTTATTAGAAAAAGTTAATGAAGCAGTTCTTTACTCTTCTACAGTATGAGTCTAAGAAAAGGGTTTCAGCAGAAGAGGCCATGAAACATGTATACTTTCGAAGTCTGGGACCAAGAATACATGCTTTATCAGAAAGTAAGAGAAATTCTAAAATGTTTTTCTCCCTTTATTTTCATTTGTCCAGAGTTGGGTACTGGGGTGCATTAGAGGTATAGGAAGAGATGGTTGTTGACTTTTTATAGTCTTGTTTTGTAATCAGATCAGAATTTCTTGAAGGAGAGTATATGTCTTTTTCTTTTTTTTCCTGTTTCATTTCGTGCAACAATGAGCACATTGTCCTACTTTATAAGAAATCTGTAATATTGAAGTACGGGTTTATTAGTCTTATTGGACTTAAGTTGGAATATGCAATCTAATGATGGCATCCTGAGGCCTAAACTAGCTTCCATTTAGTTGTTAAAAGTGGGCTTTTGTAAGGGTTAATGAAGCATAATGGAAACTTGAGATGGTTTCCTTGTGACAGTACATTTCTGTTTTACTGTGTAATGATGATTTTCCTTTCTTGAGGTTACTCTGACTCCACTCTCCCCACGACATGGTTGGGCACATTATCAGAATCACTGAATAGATTTCCCATGCCTGAAATAACTTTAATTGGCGGGGGTGGGGGAGGGGTTGAACTCAGGCCCTTGCACTTGCGAGGCAGGCAGCAGAACCATTGAGCCAAATCCCTGGCTGGAGTAACTTTTAATTTTGCTCATGATATTCTTTAAGTTAGCCTACTGTTTTACTTTAAAATGGAGTAAGGTGAGTGGGGAATTAGAGTGCTTGGGACTGGAGTAGTGGAAAGCTCCCATTCTCGTTTATTAGACAGTACTAATTCGTTGGAGTTTATGTAGCTTTCAGGGGACAAAGCTTCCTGGAATCAAAAATCCTTAAGAATTAGAATCCTTTTCACTTAGGGTACTTCTTAGTAAAAGACTGCCTTTTAACAGATTAGAAGTGAGAGGCAAATTATGAGTGTTTTTTAAAAGATGTTAGTAAAATTCATTATTTACCCAGGTAGTTATGGTTGTAGAAACATATTGTTTTCCCTAATACCTGTATACCATCAAAAGGAGACAAGGAAAGAAGGGAGGGAGGAAGTGGAACCTACTGATAGATCTGATTAGGACTCCCAACCCCAGTAGTTCTAGAATAGGCAGTATATATTTTTGTTATAGAAATGCCTTCTGCAGTATGCTTTAAATCAGAGTTGGCAGAAGAACGGTTCTGAAAGGAGATTACTTCATTCGGTTTTCTCTCCAAAATGAACAGAAAGAGATCTTTCAGCAGGGATATAACCTTGTAAATGTGGTGTAAATATTTTATGTTGAATTACTATATACTTTCTAAGTTTTTCTCTATAGTTGGTTGTATCTGTTTTTAATAATGTTATACTTTCACCTGATCATTTCTCTATGTGCATTTTAGGCATATCCATATTCAGTTTGAAAGAGATTCAGTTGCAAAAGGACCCGGGTTTTCGAAATTCTTCTTATCCAGAGACAGGTGTGTTTGTCATAAACCATTTCACATGTCGATCATGAGTTTTTGTTGGAACCAAGCTTTTGGTTTATAAGTTGATCAGTAAAAATATTGATGTAAAAACCAGTGTACAGTGCATTCCACAACTGTGTATGTTTAGCATTGCACATACTCACTTTTCTGTGTGATGTGGGCAGCTCAGTAAATCTTCAGAGAGACATCTGACTCAGTCAAGTCAGGGATCCTGAAAGCTGCAGATGGCACAGAGACCTTTTGCAAGTGGCCTGGCTTGATCACTGCACTCGCCATCCCTGCTCCCTGAGGCAGAAGACACATCTTGTGCTTCCCTAGTCACCAGGTTCATCACTTCGAAGCGTAGAAGCTATAGACTGAGCCCCTCGGCAAAAGGCTCACTTAAGACAATGCTGATCACCCTTACCGTGGAATATTAGCTTTGCTGGTGGGAACGTTAGCGTCCTAGAGTCGCCAAATACTGTATGTGGGATAAAACTGAACCTTGAACTGCCTCATAAAATGACTTTATATTTTAGGACCTGGGAAGAACAGAAGACAGAGCATGCTCTTTTAAGTCTATAACATGGTTTCCAGCCCAGCCCCCAGCCTTTCTTACCTATCAAGGACTCAGATCTGAAGGCAGTTATTTCTTTTGGTGGACTTGGAATCTCCGTTTGTCTACACTGTCCTCTTCACAGTGGAGTCTTTTTATTTCAGACCTACAGATTGTTTTTATATTTGTTGTCACAGTGTGACAATTTTTTGTACAGTCAATTTTAAGGTCTTCTCTGCCATTAGAGCCAGTAGGTTACAACTATTGATGTAACTGTAGCTGCAATTTTTGTGCAGGACTGAGAAACACAGTGCATTATTTATTGCGGAATCATTGCTGCTAAATAACTACTGTCTGTTTATTTAACACAATAGTTGAATGCCTGAAGAAGTTGCAGTGGCTTTATGATATGTGAATGCATCTGTTTCTCCTCACAAATTGTTTTACTGCTGCATTCTTGTTTGTTTGTTTTTAAAAATAAACTGCAGTGTTTCCTGGAATATATATTTAGCTTTGCTTAACAGTAAAATTAAGTGAGCCATCTTGAACACTCTTAAGTTTGTGCTATATAATTTCTTATTGAACCTTGGCAAATAGGGTAGCTAGAGATTGATGAGCACATTTATGTTTAGGAAAGCATGTCGATGCAGAAGTTGATTCAAGCAAGTGAATACCAGACATTTTGGGTTTCTCACCTTAGACACCAATAAATTAAAGCACCAAGATTATTTATTGTTACCTATTCCTCATTTTAGAAATGTCTGCTGCATATTACTGGATATTTGTATACTAATAGATTTAACTATTTTACATTGTGCTTTAATTTAGTTAATACTTAACTGTAAAAGTTCATTTGAACATAAGAGTCTTGCTTGTGTTTAAGTACACTTCCATTTTTAGAAAGGATGATACTCTAGGTGCACAGTTGGTTTCCTTTGGGGGCTATGTGTGTTTCAGTAACATTCACTTGCAATCAGCATAAAGCTGTAATATGTCTTTGAAATGAGCCATGACAAATTTCAAATGAGAGAAATGAAAACTTAGTGATTGCTTTAAAGCATCGTAGGCATTATCTGTTTATGAGAGATAATAAATATTGCAGTTTTAATTATGCATCTCTTTGAACATCATAAACACAGATTGGTGTTAGTAACAGTGTTTTAAGCATTTGTGTTCACCTTTAAGGACTATTGTTTAGTGCATCTTACAAACTATAAATCTCCATTGGTATACTTTGAAATGGTCATGTAAATTTTTGCCTTATATATCATGAAAATAGTCATAACTTAATTTTTTTCCTGACATTCACTGTAAAACATTCAGGGGTCCTACCATTTCTGTTCAGGAAATCTTGTAGTTTGTTGTTGTTATTTAACAGTATTAAATGGGTTTTTGTATATTTCATTTTAACTTTATTTGTGAATAGTGATTGTGGCATGTTTGGGGTATTTTAATTTTTCATGATACCTAAAATTTTAATTTTTAAAAAAAAAATTCTGAAAGAAACAGATTCATGTGTGATGGTGAATATTGGACCACTACTGCTTTTCACATTTGTAAACTGGTTTTACGTTAAACCCTGTAGCCTAACAACCTGCTGTTATTTCTAACTGACAGACATGTATTAATATTGTACTTTGGAGGTTATAAATATTACGTGGAAATTTCTCCATTTTTTGTTTTGAAATTTATAATAACAAATCTCCATGTTGTATAAGAGTGGTTTTGTTGAGTCATGATTCTTTCCTGGGGAAGCGAACTGTGCAGAGTGCTCTATGGTTCTTCTGTAAGATAATGAGGTCTCACTGTGCCAGAAGTGACATAGCTGACCATTTGTTTAGTCATTCTGCTGTCATTTTATAAACCCTCACTCTCACCGTGTCACATCTATCAGTTTATGGGTATATATTTAATTTGTTGCAAATTTGACCTGTCATTTATCCGTAAATTTGGTTCCTGCATATAAAAGCCAAGAAGTACATCCAGTTGTAACATCCAGCTCTTATTCCCCGGGATAGAACTTCATAGGAATGTTGCTTCATTTTGTTAAGGAGTTTGGCATGCAAATAAGTGTTGTGGGTTGTTTCTGGTTTTGCTTGTTGAAGCCTGAGCACCATTCAGATCTTGACAGCATTGCAGTGCAGGGAATTGAAACTCAGGAATTTTGAACCTTGAACCCTTGTAAATCCTCTTGAACTGACAGGGTTTTTAAAAGTAAGAAAAGATGCCCCTTTTGTTTTCTTTCCAAATGATGCTAGCAGCACATGTTGAATGTATCGTTCTCAGTGAATAGCGTGGCTGCACTCTGGAGCTTTATCAGCTAAAATTAGGAGACCGCATGTTACTACATTACAGTCATCTTACCTTTGGGACTCAGGACAATAAAGGGATTTTCCCTCCTTTTCTATGGTGTGAAAGTGACAATATTTTACTTCTAAGTACAATTCAGCAGCACTGATTTATCACTCCTCATATGTCTGAACATTCAGAAGTGAACCTGTTCGGGACTGTCGTGCTGTTTTCCATAACAGCTGGTAACATACGAGGGCTCTGATTTCTCTTCATCCTCACCCTCACCAGTACTTGTTGTTATCCCTTCTTTATTATTCATTCTCATAAGTGTGAAGTGCTATTTCATTGTAGTTTTGATTTATATTTACCTAAAGATTAGTGATGAGTATCCTTTATTTTTCTGTTTTTCCTTTTGTTTATTTGGTTTGAAGAGAAGTCTGTTCAGATACTTTGATCATTTAAAAAATAGGTTTGTCTTTTTCTTGTTGTGTTACAAGTTCCCTGTGGATTCTAGATATTATATCTTTATAAGGTATGTTATTTGCAGTTATTCCCTCCTGTTCTGTGGGTTGTTTTTCATGCTCCTGAAACTGGGTTTTTTGGTTTGAGGGTTTTGGGGTTTTGTTTTTTGTTTTTGTTTTTGTCATCTCCTAATTCTTTTTTATTTTCTTTTGCCCCCATTAAGTTTATTGGTACATTTAAAGCAAACAGTACAGTTACATTTATCATTGGGATCTTGTACCTTTACATGACAGGTCTTGGTTCTTGTTTTTCCCCGTCCCCCTGCCCTCCCTTCATCCCCTTCACCCTTCCCTATTTATAAAAACTTTGTTTCTATTTTTTCTTTTTCTCATATTTTTTCTTTTCCTTTATTTCCTTTCCCCTTCCCTTCCCACTTCTCCTTTAGCCATTTTATTCCTGTTTCATGCTATCAGTTATACTATTTGGACCTTATTTATATTTTTAGTTTTTCACACCAGAGAAACTATTTAGTTTTTGGGGATTTTTTTGTTTTGTTTTGTTTTGTTTTTTGAGGTAGGGTCTCTGTAGTTTAGGCTGTGTAGCCCAGACTGGCTTTGAATTCGCAGCAATTCTCCTGCCTCAGCCTCCCGAGTGCTGGGATTATAGGCATGCACTACCATGCCTAGCTAAAAGTGTCTCATGATGTATATACATTTTTAATTTTAAGAAATTCTAAATCAGTTTTTTATTTTGTTGCCCATGCTTTTGGTGTTATTATCAGAGAACCTATTGGCCAGTCTCTAAGATCATAAATATTGGTCCCTGTATTTTCTCTTAAGGTTTTTACAGTTTTAAGCTTCTAGACTTAGGGCATAAACACATTTTAGAGTTAATTTTTCTTTGTGGTGTGAAGGAAGAGTCTCCACTTCATTCTTTTGTATTCTAAGATCCATTTTTCTCCCAGCACCATTTGTCAAAAAGACTGCCCTTTTCCTATTGACTAATCTTGTCAAAAATCACTTGAGGGTTTATTTCTGGGTTCCTAGCTCTACTCCTTTAGTCATTGTGTCTGTATATCTGTCCATGTAGATAGTACCATGATGTTTTGATTACTGTAACTTTTTAGTAAGTTTTAAATCAGAAAACTTTATTCTTTTCCGGGATTGTTTTGGTTAAGGGCCTTTTGAAATTCCACATGGGTTATAGAATGTATTTTCTATTTCTACAAAACAGAAAACAAAAAACAATGCTTTTCTCCATCAGTTGGGATAATCATGTTGTTTTCTTCACTCTGTTAATACATGGTGCCTTGGTTGATTTTCATATATTAAACCACACTTGGGCATACCTGGGAAAAAATCCCACTTGGTTTTGTTGTATACTGATTGGATCTTCATTATTGATACACTTGGAACCAGAAATGTTTCCAAGTTTTCTGAATTTTGGAACGTTTGCATAGACTTTATTAGCTGAGCATTCCTATTCCAAAAGTTTGAGATCTGAAATTCTCCAAAATCCAAAATTTTTTGAGTATTATCACTGAAAAAGTTCCAGATTTCAAGACATTTTAGATTTTCAGATTAGGGATGCCCAGTGTATAATTCTTTTAATGTGCTGCTAAATTCAGTTTGTTAATGTCTTGTTGAGGATGTTTGCCTATATTCTTAAGGGACTTGGCCTATAGTATTCTTTTCTTGTAGTATCTTTGTCTAACTTTGCTATCAGCATATCGCTGGCATCATAAAATGAGCCAGAGAAATGTTCTTTCCATGTCAGTGTTTTAGAATAGTTTGAGAATTCACATTCATTCTTCCTTAAAGATTTGTTATCACCAGTGAGGTTATCTGATCCTAGATTTTCATTCATTGAGAGGTTTTGATTGATGATAACAATCTCCTTGTTACAGTTTTATTCAGATTTTTATTTCTTCTTGGGTCAGTTTTGGTAGTTGGTATATTTCTTAGAATTTATTCATCACACTGGTTGTATCCAGTTTATCATACAGTTGTTCGTAGCATTCTTTTATACTCCTTTTTGTTTCTGTATATTCAGTAATACTGTTTTCACTGTCATTTTTTTAAATTTTAATAATCCAAGTCTTCTCCCCTGACACACACATCAGTCTTACTCAGTTTTTATCAGTTTTGTTAATTAAATAAAAGAACCAACTTTTGGTTTTGTTGACTTTTTCTTTTATCTACACACTAATATTTCTTTCCTTCTCCTAGCTCTGGATTCCGGGTTTTTCTTTTTTTCTTTTCCTTAAAATGTATCATTAGGTTATTAATTTGACATCTTTTTCTTTCAGTGTAGACTTCTGAAGCTGTAATTCTCAGCCTTGTTTTCAGCGCATCCCATAAGTGTAAATATATTGTTTTTGTTTTCATTTGTCATAAGGTATTATTTGCTGTGGTCTGTGTGTGGCTTAATTTCCACGTATTTGAGTTTTCTGATTTCATTCCTTTGTGGCAGGAGCAGATTATGTGACTTCACTTTGTTTAAATTATTAAGATTTGTTCTGTTGCATAACATGTATGGTATGTTCTGGGAAATGTTTCATGTGCACCTGAGGGGAAGTTCTCATTCTGAGAGGAATGTTGTTGGGAGAAGTATATTTTCCGTGGTGCTTGTGTCTAATTGGTTTATAGTGATCAGTGCTTCGATTTGATTGATCTTCTCTCTGGTTTTTCGGCTCATTATCAAAGCAGAGCATTGAAATTTGGCGCTACTATTAAAGAATTGGTTCTCCTTTCAGTTCTGTCAGCGTTTGCTTCCTGTGTTTTGAAACTCTGATATTGGGTGCACAAAAGGCTGATGTTGTTACAGCTTCTTTGTAGATTGAACCTTTCATCTCCGTTAACTTTTAATACTAGCTCGGTCAATTTTCCCTGGCAGAAACACGGCCAGCCTCTATCTCTGTTTGTTACTATTTGAATGAAATATCTTCTTCCATCCTTAAACTTTCAACTTCTTTGTGTATCTAAAGTGAGTCTTTTGTAGATGGCGTATTTATGAACCATATTTTAAAAATCCATTCTGTCAGTCTCTGCCTTTTAATCTGGAAACTTTACACCATTAATGTTTAAAGTAATTGCTGATAAGGAAGCGTTTCTGCCAGTTAGCTATTTGTTTTATGACTTACATGTTTTTTCGTTTGAGTTTCCCAATATTGCTGTTTTATATTTAGTGGGGGTTTTTTGTAACACATGATTTTAATTCTCTCCTTTCCTATATATTTCCCACCTGTTTGGGGTGTTGCTGTTTAAAATATATGTAGTTCTGAGGGGCCCAGGCCTTCACAGTGAGTTACATCCCCACCCCTTTCTATTTTCAATCCGTATGATTTTTATTTTTTAATTTATTTTAAATTTTTATTACCCACAACTGTAATCCCATTATTTTAATGTCAGCAATACTGTTTTTTAAAAAATAATCTTGATTATTAAATTGTTTCTTTCTTTAACAAGTTCATTATATCAAAATGTTAAGTAGTAATCCAAGCGTAGTAATCCAAGCTTATGGACAGGCAGCTGAAAAACTTGAACATCTACATATGTGCAGACTTGAAGTCTCCAGAATTTTTAGTTCATTAGAGTCAAGGACATTATTTTCCCCTCATTCAGTCCAAAACTGGAATTTTCTGACAATAAGTTCAGATCTGGATTCAGTTACATAGGCAGTTTTACATTAGTCATCATCATTCTTAGCTGAAGTCACAAGTTTCTGTTACTGACCTAGAAAACCACTGAGATTACCTCTTTTCCCCTCCTTCCTTCCCTTCCTCCCTTCTTTTTCTCTGAGACAAAGTCTCTCTGTGTAGTTCACACTGCCTTTGAACTCACTATGTAGCCCAGGCTGGCCTTGAACTGGAGGAGATCCTCCTGCCTCAGCTTCTTGATTGCTGGGATTATAGGTGTGCACTACCATGCCTGACTGAAGTCACCAATATTCTGTCCAACCAAAGCAGGAAGAATTCAGCCAAGTTACTGATGGTAAGTCGGATTGAATTACAAAGGAACATAAAATTTTGCTCTAATGATGGGAAACATTCTTAACTGATAAAAAAATCCAACTTACTGGAAAGGCTAGTATTTCTGAAAATTGAGAGACCTTAATTCAAGCCTTGTTAAGTAGAGTGGGTATGAGGTTAGATGTGCAAGTGTATATTTGTGTCAGGGAGACAGAAAAATAGATGAGACTAGGATAGGAGCCAGGATGGCTGCCTCTGCTGCTCTCGCCCGCCTCAGCCTACTGTAGTGGAAATGCAGAGGTGCCTGGGTCGACCGAGGCAATGAGCATGAAGGTGTGGCCGGTGACATCTGGATGACACAGCTCTTCAGAAGGTGAGGAAAGCTGAGTGTCTGCCAGCGGACAGCTCCACTGGGCTCTGGGTGAGACCTGGAACCTCGCTGAACACAGCCTTGGGACCTGGGCGAGACTGAGGGCCTCTGGGCCACTGAGGGGAGCCTCACAAGCCTCAGCCTGTTCTCCAGCTGTACTAACAGGATCTAGGTCACACCCTTTGTCTTGCCATCTCCACTCGCCGACATGTTGAGAGCTGAGGTTGTCAAGTGGCGAATGGGTGACAAGGACGACGTAGACCTTGTAGTTAGTCTCTGGCGATGGTCACACGTGGCAAAACATCTTCCCCTGGCACGGACGGCTCAGTGCCTCCCTTACACCGCCTCCTCACTGGCGCCACCTGTCTGCCTCACTGTGTCTTATGACGTGATGCAGAGGCTTTGTTCTCAGTCAGAGTGTCTCCTCTCTCCTGTTTCAGGTGTTGTTAGACACACGCAGTACTGGGGACTGAACCCAGGCCCCGCACTGAGCTGCCCTGGCCCTTTTCGTGTGTTATTTCCAGACGGGATCTTGCTAAAGTGCCCTACAGGTATGCACCACTGCGCCCGGCTTCACCTGTCCTTGAAACGTCTTTCTCTGCTTGCTCTTTTCCTCTTCCCCTCCTCTCTGTGCAGCTCTTCCTTGTTCTTGAGGTCTCAGTTATTTCTTCCTGAAGGCCCTCTCTGCCCGTTACCCAACCCTGCTACAGATGGGGTTTTGTTTCCTGCTGTTTCTTATAAATGAGTGACACTAATCATTGTTTTTTTCCCTCTAAACCATAAGCCCCGTGAAGGCAGGGATTATGTCTCCTCTCTGTGTCCCTATTACCTGAAACAGCACAGGAAATTAGTGGTATTGTTCACTGAATTAAGACACATACATTAAGAAATTCTGAGTTACAAGTAAAAATGGTCAGTTATATTAAATTGGACGTACATGTCTGTTCTTTCTAAATGAATCAGAGACAAAGCACTCAAAAGGGTTATGGCAGTAGAAAATAAACTTGTTTTGCTCGCAGACTAAACCATGTGACTCTTTAGAAACATAACTCATAGTCAAACTGTTCTCACACCCCCGCCCCCAGGAGTAGGATGGGATAAGAAGTCAGTCCAGGAGAGCTTGAGTGGAGCCGGCTCTGCAATGGCCGAGGATCTGCTCCCCCAGAAAACAAGGGAACGTGTATTTAAGGTTTTATGTGCCAGGTATCGTCCTATATGAACATGCGAGTGTCCCTTTCCTCCTCTGCAGAGTGGTGTATGGTAGTACTTCACTCCTACTGAAAAGGAGGGCTGAGAGATCCATGCAGTAGGCTGAGAGCAATGCCTGCTATGTTAGGAACAATTGCTCTCTACCTGACATTATGTCATCTGCTGAAATACAGATGGCTTTCTGGGACCTGCCTCACCTGGGAGAAGGTACCTGAGCATAGCCTATGCGTTAGTGTGAAGCCCGCAGGTGTACAGTGCCAGACAGCATGATGGAAGGCTGTGCGTGTGCGTGTGTGTGGAAGGCCTTTGGGTATTTTAAGTAGAAAGGGCATTTTATAAAACTGAGTTAAATCGTTAAGTGTAAAACAGGATCAAATCTATTACTTTTTTGAGAAAGGGGAACGTTTCTGAAATGGTATATGGGACATAGTTGATTTTCAAATATTTCTTCAAGTGAATGATTTCCTATCACACCGGCAGGTATGTAACAACTGCATCTGTGCAACTATGGAACCTGTGACGGGCACAGTATTGGGACTGAACCTATCAGCATCTCCATCAGTCCACTCTGCTTCCTCCCTCCCTACACACACCCCAGTCCTATATCAAACCTCGCCCATAAGAAGCAGAGCCAGGGCAGCCTGGGGGTGAGGCCTGGGGAAGTAAGAGCCTTTGTCACTAAGGCTAGCAGTTCCGAGTCCCCTTTGTCAACAAAACGGCTGAAAGGCAAAGGGATGATTTGGTTTCTCCCATCCTGTTCCCTTCTCATTACATAGTAACTGACAGAATTTAAGATTAGAAGATGAGGGGACCGCTTTTCAAACTCATTCCATGCTGCCTCCTCTTCAGCTTCGGTAATTTATTTCTGTATCCGTAACAGAGAGCAGATTTTAACAGTTCTTCTTACAGGTAGGTGAAAAGACACATTTTCCAGCTTGTTTCCATATGAAAAAGTGAAGTTTGGAAATGGAAATAAACCAACTCACTTGCTTCTGAAACACCTTTTGTCACAAAGTATTTATTCAACAAAAATAATATTACAGTAAAAATGATACATATATGAAAGTGAATGAAAATTTGCAGTAATAGAAAAGATGATACAAAGAGACCAACATTCAGGATATAAAGTTCTAACAAACCTCAGCTGTATCAGTGTAACGCTGATCAAGCAAACAGAGAGAAGTTAATGTTTTTGGAACCTAACACACACCACGAGGCAGCTATAAGAGTTTTTCTTTAATACCTCCAGTTTTGTTTGCATTATAGCAAATATTTTGATCCATTTAAAAAGTGATACTTTTTCAGTTCTAATAAATGGATCTAGAGTATATGTTAAACACAGTATTTTGGGGAAAAATCAGATTCTTAGTCATTTGAGTATTTCCAATCAACTCTGACATTTTTCAACTATACAAAAAATATTTTTCATTGAAATTCTTGCACATTATCTTCCTTTAGTTCCTTTATAAGAACCTTGCATTTTGGATATGTTCATTTGTTTCTTTCCTAACATAGAATTTTGGGCCAGAAGTAACTTACAGCGAGGCTTCGGGGAACAAGGGACCATCACTGGTGCCTGCCATCGCTGTGTGCGGTGAGCTGTGTAGCCCGAGGCTACTCCCAGCTGCTCCTGGGCACGTGGACCTGGTACAAGGGCCCTTTCTCAAAGGGCCCCTCTCGCTCTAACATTTCCATTCTGTAATTACCAGTTCCTTTGTTTGAACCAGCTCCTTTGTTTTAGTACAAAATTATCATTACCCTGTGAGTGAATGACACAGTTGTCTATTTGTGGATTTTGAAACTAGTCCCATGACGTTATAGTCTGAAGTGTACTGGAGTGTTTCAGATTTTCTCCCTTGGTAAGGACACACATAATCCAATTACAGAGGTTCGATTCCAACAGAAATCTTAAGTATTTGAACATAATTTGAGGAAAGCTCAAGGAATTTGTTTTCATAATCTTTTTCATTAATCCCTGCCTTTTAAATGACTGGGTTTTTTTTTCCCCCCCTTAATCAATTACTTAGCCTTGCTTCAAATTGATTTGTTATAGTTAAGGATTATAGTTAACCTAGTTTGTTTGTTTCATTTTTTGAGACAGGGTCTCGCTTTGTAGTTCAGGCTGCCCCTGAACTGTGTAGCCCAAGCTTGCCTCAAACTCATGCGATCCTCCTGCCTCTGCTTCACCATGTGCCACCAAGCCCAGCAGTTAACCTAGTTTTGAATTTAAAGCACTGGGCACTTTCTAGCTCCCCTGTCTTAATTTGAACCTTTCCTATTTGATGTACAGGCAGCGCCTCTGAAGTGACACCTACTGATTTTTTTGAAAGAACAAAAAATATATTTCTGTTACTGTTCTAAACTACACTACACAAAAGAATTTACAGCAGTGTTCCAAATTGTTACATAATCCTTTCAATTTCACTATGACGAGGTTCCTGAAAATTTTTTTCTTTTATCAGATTTTCTTCATTCTCACCATAAAGATAGTAGTTCCAGTCTCCAGGCAAAGCCTCCAGTACCTCTAGATCTGTGATACAGTGCATTTTTTGATCCACCAAAAATTGTGAAAACACATACATGCAAAGATTACTGGTGTGACAAAATTGCTTCTTTGGTGGAATTTATCACCAGTCTGAGCCTCTTCCAAAACACTAGATTTTTAAAATATTAATTAAAGTTCGAGGGATTCAGAGAAACTCTTAACTCCCACTGACAGGGTAAATATATCAGATGAGTATAATTTATTATGGAAAGCAGGGAGGTCAGGGCTAATTTTTAAAAATAATATGCTAACCTAGGAAATATTCTGGGGATTTAGATGATACAGACCAGTGGCTTTTAGGATAAACGGTTAAAAGACTAGCCTTTCAAAGTTCATTTTTTGAAAATGCACTTTAGAACATTTTCATTTGTAAAGGTTTATTGTCTAAATATGGCTTATTTTTATAAAAACGTTACTTGGATGTTGCATTTACTGAATTTCAGTTCAGAAGAGGTTCTAAGGCAATTCTACAGTTGAAAGCAAAAAAGAAAAAGTGATATGACTATGCTTTCATATTTTGCCTACTTGTGAAAAATAATGAAGTTCTACTAGAGATCTGTTCAATACTAACTGTCTTTCGAACATTTTCTCTTAACACTAAAAATATATAAATCATTTACATAAAAGTAAATGCAAAGGAAGGCACAGCTGGTTATAGTGTGTATATAAGCACAGTTCAGCATATGCAGAAGTAAAGAAAAAAGCTTCACATCCTTATTAGTTATATTGAAGACATTAAGAAAAGTTCTTCACTGTCAACAGTGTTCAACACTTAAGAGCTAAGAGGATATAAAAACAAAAACATTAAAATCCACTTAATGCAAAACAGATTTTCATATATACTTGAATATATAAAAAACAGATTTTAAAATGCTAACATAAATCTAGACTATCCATGTTATGAAAAGTGCAAACCAAATTAACAGAGGGTTTCACAATGTCCTCGTGACACAGGTAAACTAGCCCATGGGGACAGATTTCATTCATCAGTTAATGAGTCCTTCGTGGTGACCAGACAGCATCAGGATTTCTGAGAGCTTGAGGAGAGCAGTACTGGAGAAGCAGCTCTGTCCAGCCCGGGGAGTGGCACCGGCATGTGGCCATTGAGCAGTGTGGGGAACTGTAGGTGACAAGAGAGTAGAAAGATCAGCCCTGTAAGTCCTCACAGGGGTTCAGTTCTCGCATTGCCGCTGTGATGGGGGTCGGCTACCAATCTGCTTTACGGAATAGCTGGAAACCCACTACAGCCAAAAGAGGGGCAGGCCCTGAAAATGTCCTAGTCATTCTGTATGCTCCGGCTAGTAGGAGAAAACGCTAAAGCATGCTGTGTTTTTAAATGTTACAATCTATTTAGAATTCTGATTTGCACTGAGAAAAAAATTTTGAAAACCAGCCTCTACATGACTCTCTACACCAATTTCTAACCCTATATTTTGAAATTTGCCATTGGTTTTCCCAAGTACTACAGAAATGTTTCTCAGTAACTATTAAAAATTAGGAATGTTTTTATCTTTTTAAAAAGATTTTAAATGGAAAGAATATGTTTATTTTGGAGCTGAAAAAAGTATTCTTTCTTTGATAATATCAAGCTGAACAGACCGCCCACTGGTGACAAAGATTAAAATTAATGTCCGTGTAGTTGGCAAACTGAGAAGACCAAAGAACAGATATAAAGGTATGTGCTTGGATAACAAGTTTTAGGTCTGAAGCAAATGTGTCAGCCACACTCCCACCTGAACAGTACTAGGGCCTCCTTTTAAAACACGACTACTTGCAATTCCATTTTTTCATTGCCCAGGATGATTGATACGTGTCAGAATCTCCTAGGCTGTCTCCTAGTTTAATTCCTATTTAGGTCACGTTAAGTTAAATATTAAACCTCAGCCTAAATGTCAAACTACCTAGCCTGGCACAAGTCAGAAAGTACAACAAATATTTGTAGAACAAGTAAATATATTTTTGCAATTTTCAAACTATTTCAATAACTTACATTTAATGCCTTATTGTTTACCAAGGGCTATCTTGGAATCAGAGCTATAAAGTAGGTTTTCTTATTCCCATTTTACAAATGAGCAAACAGTTCAAATAAGTTCTGATTACCCAATGGTCACAGCTATAAACAACAACAACACATTTGAGTCTGATTGAAATCATTCTGTACTAAGCCGCCCAACTTCTTAGTAGTGTTTGTTTCTTTAATAGTTATTGGTATAGCCAAGGTTTTGTTTCTTTCCAGCACTTTGGGATTTTTATCTCTTAGGGAATTTTATCCATTCCAACTATATACAGTCTATGTTCTTACATGTGAGCCCATCTTTGCTCCTAAGCACTTTTCCCACTAAGAGTGAACAGCAGAAGAATTCAAGCAGGTCTTGAATTTTCACTCTTTCATGGAGTGTACCTTCTCCTTTTCTTGGCTTTGCCCATCTTATTGGTGCTTTCAAAAGAATCCGCGTTGGTTTTGTTAGTCTTCTCTGTGTTTTAAGATACTGATTTCCGCCCTGGCTTTTTGCTGGGTACACTTCGTGGTCACAGGCTCTTCATGAGCCTGGCTTTTTTCTGCTGTATTTCTTAGGCATCTTTACTGGCTGTTCTTCCACTATAGCTCTTAAATTGCATCACTTCCCCAACTTTTGTCCTCTGCTTCTTTTCTCCAATACCGTATCCGCTCTTGACAGCCATTTTCATCTCTGATGATGTCTCCGACCAGTGCTTCTTCCCCACCAAACCTGTCTTCACTGGTGCTTTCTCTAAGTCAGTGATGGTGGTGGCTAATACAAACTGCACTTGAATCGGGCCTCCACCTCTTCTTAGCGTGATCTTGGGCAACCTGGCAGCCTCCCTGTGCCTTAGTTTCCTCATCTTTAAAACAAAACTACTGGGCAAGCACTAGAAGTAGCTTAAAATTGTCTGGCACCCACAAGATCCCAACAATGAATGTAACTGTACTGTGTCCCTAAAATGTACCAATAAACTCAATTAAAGCTGAAAAAAAAAATTGGCACCCAGCGTGCCCTCTGTAAACGTTAACTACTGTTATTAATGGCATTTCTCAGCTTTAACTGCTTTATCTTTCCATTTTCCCAATTTCCACTGTTCCTTCTCAAGCCTAACTCAAAACCTTCTTATTTCCGATAGGTCTTCGAAGTGTTTCCTGTGTCCCTCTTGTAAAGATGACTGTCCCTTCAGTATTTGAAGTGTAGTCATTTTCTATCTTCCTGCTCTAACTTTTCATTTCTTTCCCCTCATGGACAGCAGTGATGCTTCTTTAAAAGAGAGATCTCTTCCTCTTCTCTCCGTATAAAAACCTTTAAGGACACTGAACAACAGATTAAGGGGGGCAGGTCCTGAGCACTTTTCAAGGCCCACAGCTGCTTTTCCGACCTAATCTCCTATCAACACGTCTCTTCCTGAAGAGACTTCCACATTCAGACCATCCCGATCCATTAGGTACTAAACCATGCTGTCCTCTTATTGAAATCCTGCCCCTTCTCAGGGGGTGCTGCTTCTTGGAGTCTGCATCCAGTCTGGCTAGTAAAAGCTGCTCTGTCCCTGGGATTCCTGCAGCACTTTGTTTACTCTTCTGTTGGGGTATTGTATCTCCTACAGTCCCTCCCACAGAGCACTGCAAATATTTGCTGTGTTAGAATTGTTGAACTAGAAATTAATGCTTTCTTGATTGAAAACTTCATTAGCTCCAACTTCAAAAGTTGGAGTGGAACAGATCATCAGTCCTGTAGATAAGCTCAAAGTGCCAAACAGACATTTTACTCTATTTATACAGCAGGGTCATATATTCACACTCGGTCCATTGTCTTGGCACCTGGCTTTACTCTGTCAGTCAGAAATGAACGTCTCCCAGACAGCACAGCACCTTGTCTTTCTGTCCTCCTTCAGAACTCTTCAGTATCAGCTAAAACAATTTTATCAGAGGGTGTTCTGTGCAGAATTCCCCCGTGCAGAATTCCTCAGCTGTCCACTGTTAACCTTGCTAAAGATCAGAGCAAAAAACCTGCCCACATAACTGAAAATTGCTGTAGGCCAAGACTATTTTTCCCCCTTCCATCAACACATAGCCTATGTGACAGGTGTGTTATTTTGAAGTAAAATTATTTTTATTGGTTTAAGGAGGACACAATAGTAACGAATTCTGAAAATCAGTTGTAATGTCTAATCCCCTCCCCCATACCAGGGATGGAACTCGGGTCCTTGTGCTTGCGAGGCAGGCCGCGTGTAATGTCTAATCTTAAAAATCAGGAAATCTTATTCCTCTTATGGTGTTGTTTACCATTTTTAAAACTTCTGCCTTCAAGTTTTACCATACTCATCTGCTCTTTCTCCACTTGATCTTAGCCAAAAGGTGGAGAGATTGATCTGCTTTCTCACAGGAAGAGTAACAATGTTTTAAGAGATTGAAAGTGTTTCCCTTAGACTCTCAGATCCAGTCACAGAAGGCCTGGGGCCATCCAGACCCCAGACTGGTGGAATCCTCCCAGCCCCTGTTATATTTTCATTGGCTCCAGGAAAGAGACCAGATCTCGTTGGTGAAATTAAAATCGAAACTCAAAGCTGGCAGCCCTTAAATGCAGTAATTTATTCTAAACGTAAATTAAGAACCATTCACTGGTCACAGTGGTTCTCAAAGTGTGGTTCCTGAACCATGGCTGTCAGTAGGAGCTTGAATGAACTTTGGATCAGACCCTACCCCAGACTTAATGAGGCAGAATGTTTGGGATGGACCCCAGCAATCTATTTTAACACATCATCCAGGTGATTCTTTTGCAGGCTAACTTTGAGAACCACAGGTAATGTACTTGGCCCAACTCCCAGAAATCCTAATCATGTGTAGAATTACTGTGGACATCAGCCACACTTACGTGGGAATAACAGACTACAAAAATGTAGCATAATTCTAATAGCTTCCCATGGCTTTCCTAAGAAGTCTCCAAGCTGTGCACCAATCAGGTGGCAGAATTACCAATAAGGAGGGAGGGAAGAGGTCGTCAATTATTCACAGATACCTATTACAGAAGCTCGTGCCAGAGTCTAGACCTGTGCAGCACTGCAGTCCTGTCCCGAGGAGCTTACTATAACCATACAATGCCTTTCTGCTCTACTTACTGCTAGAATGAATACTGCTGCTCCGATCTTAAGACATTTAAGAAATGAGGTCTTTTATCTCCTCTCCAAAGCATCAGTATTCCTATTCTAAAACTTTCCAAATATGACATCTGCTTGTTGCTTTTTTCAGGCTATCTAATTTTTGCTTCCCTGCTCAAGTTAAACAGAGGTTAAAAATCAACATGCTGGCTGTGGATGACCATAGCTCGATTTCTTGGGATGGGAATAAGGACCAAGGAAGAGAATGAAGCCTGATTACTCCAGGGATATAGCTGCATCACGACACCTTACCTCAGCCCCGCTAGGAAACCAGAGAAGCAAGAGAGCAATCCAAACCTCTTCAGCACCACCACTGTTTCAGTGAGACTAAATCCCAGCCTGTCCACATGCTCTGCACAGCGGAGGTACTCAGCAGATACCGTGACAAGCAAAAGCACCAACTCAGAAGATACAGAGACTTGGTCTTAATTTTTAACACTTACCTTTGGTTGACCTCTCCTCACAAATGCTTTGAAACGCTTTCACTTTGACTCACCAATACTTCCTAACACCATTTGTTTCCCAAGCAATGTGCTGGATGCTGGGAGACAGCACAGTGGACAGGATACAGTTCAGGTCTCCTGAGGAGCCACAGTCTAGTGGAGTCTGCCAGCTCTTCAGGCAGTCATAATAAAAAGTGCTAAATGCAAATACGCGGAGTGGGGGGGGGGCGAAAGAGCAGCCACCCTGGGGCCCTGGAATGCAAGGCCAATGAGACAAAGCAGAGTTAGCTGGAGGGGGAGCTGGCTTCATTCCTGCCCTGCTTAGGTTGGCAGTTACGGACTTCCGGTGTCCGAGAGAAACTACTGATATCACGAGGGCAAGATCTAGCGTGGGAATGAATAAGGAATGTTCACCTCAGAGTTCTGCAAGAGAAAACAGCTAAGTCTCCATTATTTTTAACTGTATGCCCTGAATACTATTTTTTTTTTTTTAAGAGAACAAGAGAATTTGATTATGACTTGTAGAACTATGCAGGAAACTTTTTCAGTCCCAGCATGGAGATATTGTTCACTTTTTTTTTTTTTTTAAGAGAACAAGAGAATTTGATTATGACTTGTAGAACTATGCAGGAAACTTTTTCAGTCCCAGCATGGAGATATTGTTCACTTTTTTTTTTTTTTTAAGAGAACAAGAGAATTTGATTATGACTTGTAGAACTATGCAGGAAACTTTTTCAGTCCCAGCATGGAGATATTGTTCACTTTTTTTTTTTTTTTAAGAGAACAAGAGAATTTGATTATGACTTGTAGAACTATGCAGGAAACTTTTTCAGTCCCAGCATGGAGATATTGTTCACTTTTTTTTTTTTTTTAAGAGAACAAGAGAATTTGATTATGACTTGTAGAACTATGCAGGAAACTTTTTCAGTCCCAGCATGGAGATATTGTTCACTTTTTTTTTTTTTTTAAGAGAACAAGAGAATTTGATTATGACTTGTAGAACTATGCAGGAAACTTTTTCAGTCCCAGCATGGAGATATTGTTCACTTTTTTTTTTTTCGTACCGGGAATTGAACTCGTCCCTGTGCTTGCTACGCAAGCGGTGGAACCACTGTGCTAAATCCCCAGCCCAACTGTTCACTATTTTTATTTCTCATTTTACTTTGACTGAATTACGCATGTGAATAGCAATACATCGATTGGCTAATTGGATTAACATTTTAAGGTCTTATTAAGAGCTTTTATAAAAAGTAAGTTTTCAAGTTTCATCTTTTCCTTAATAAATCTCCAGTTTTCATAATCAAATGAGAATATCCAGAACGCTTCAAGAACTAATGGTTGGCTGGGGTTATGGCGCACGCGGGTAACCTCAGCCACTTGGCAGCAGAGGCAGGAGGGCTGTGAGTTTGAGATCAACCTGGATGACCTAGAGGGACCACATCTCAACAAAACATAAACAATGACCTCACTGTTCCATTTATGAATATCTAAGAGGACTACTCCACTTCTGCCCCCAATAAAAGCGTCTTTCTGTAACGGCGGGCATCCCCGTTCCAAGAAATTCTGCAAACTTAACATGTTAACCAACATCTGAGCCTCTGCAGGGTTTAGGGAAAAGATACCCCCTGAAAGTTCACTTCCCAACGCTCACCTGGAACAGCGTGTTTGGCCCTTGCAGCCTGGCGGGACTCAGCGGGGCGACTGGACTAAGGCTGCTCCAGAAATGTATGCTGGAGAGCAGTGGGCTCGGGGTCAGAAGCAATCCACTCGGTGTCTGGGAAACAGAGCAGACAGACAGATCTTGACAGGGGCTCTCCTGACTCCAGCAGTGATCAGCGGGGAGCCCCCGTCTCAGGAAAACCAAGGCTGGAACCACTTTCACTGTGATTTTCTTCAGTGATTATTTTAATCGAAGTGTACCAAAGAAAGGGGTTTTCACGAGTGGCCTTTCCCGAAACATTCTGATGGGAAAATCAAGTTGGTAGCAACTTTTGTCCAAATGGTTTTGTCCAAATGGTTTCTTTAACTCGCTCCCCTCCCTGCTCCCATGTAGTGTGCATGCCAAACAAGTTCCCACAAAGGGTCCTCCTTTCTTAATCTAATTATTTTCCTAAAATGGGCATTTGTTACTTGGGTGACAAGGGCTGCGCACCCTTCTGTTTTTAAATGGGTTCTCAAGCTTCTCTCTCATTATCGAGGGCCTTTTAGTAGCCGAGACGCTGCTGGTAAAACACACTATGGTGGTTTCTTGAGAAGCTCTGAGCTGGGCTTTGCAGATTTCGCTGTAGATGTGAGCTGATGGGAAGTCATCTTCCCGTCACGGGGACGGGGTTCTTTCTCATCGGGTGAGGTGTGAAGCCAGCTCGCTGGTGTTCCCTGGACAGTGCCAAGACCTACACTGGCATGCACACACCCAGCGGGAGCCCCGGCCCACAAGCCAGCCAGGAGGCAGAAGAAACAACTAGCTCCAGACGGTCATTCTGCAGAGGCAAACCCCCCTGGGCCAAGGGGGTTTGTGACGCCAGGGAGCCGCTGTGTAAGAAGCGAAGGTGCCCACAGTTCAGGCTGCACCATGGTGGATGCTTGAATGTTATTTTTCACCAGGATTGGCCTTGGCAGCTTCACTAGTTATCAAGAGTATTTGGGCTTAGTCCTAGACTGAAAGGCCTAGGAGAGAAACAGGGGAATGGAGAGAAACAGGCAAAGGTATTCATGCTGGGGAATTCTGAAAGGTAAACGTGTACCAAGATACTTGAGCCTTCAGTTCCATGGCATTTCCTACACACTGGATGGCCTCCAAGGTTACTGGGATCAATACGGATTTGAATGAGCCCTCCACGTGTTCTCATCCAAGGTAATTTCACAAGGATGCCAGGCCCATCTGACCTCATGGTTAAGGATTAGCAGCTGAGCGTGAGATCTGCCAGGGCTCCAAGCTCAGGAACATGACTTACGAGCTAGGTAACCTCAGGAAAACTACGTATGTCTCTATGCCTCCGTTTCCCAGTCTGTAAAATGGGGACACTAAGAGTGCCCGTGTTTCTGGGCTGCTGGGAGATGACCTAAGATTATGCTCTGGCCCACAGAACTGCGCAACAAGTATTAGAAACTATATTCATTCTACTCAACAAATGTCCTTGAACAAATTAGTAATTAACTAAAAGTACACCTAACATACTAAATATAGTTCATCTATTCATGGGAGACACTTGCAGCTGTAGATAGCAAAACAGATGGATTCGCTGAGTCCTCCTTACTTTTCCAGCTCTGCTCAGCTGTGTTAGGCTCAAGCTCCAGGCTCAGGTGAGCTGAGAACTAACATTTGCAAGTCACTCTGGGGCTAGGTTCCCATCTCAAAGTGTCACATTAACATTGAAAAGCCGGTAAAGGTGTGTCAGAGTCTGAAGAGACGATCATTTTAACCACAAAACACAGCTATGAGTCGGATCTCTTATCCAAGGCCATAAATACACACCCTTTTAAATCTTCCAGGCCATATGTATGATTTAGAATTTAGATTTGCATAATCTAAAATTTGTACCCATATCTGGATTTGAGATGTTTGCACATTTGTTGCCCAGGGATACGGGATGTACTCAGAATACAGTGGCCTTCTGTTTCTCCTGGTTAGCATGTTTGAAATGTCTTCTATAATATATGCACATAAACACTGCAAAATGACTTCATCTGCTCCTCTCCCTCCCGTCCCTTACTCCCTCCAGATCCCATGGTCTTAAAGAAGGAGCTGTTTGGTTACTTTTTAAAGAAAAGCTCCTATAAAGGCTGCCTTGGGTTAGCTTCAGGACAGTGTGAACTTCTAAACTTGCAGAGCCGGGCAAAGAGGGCTGAAGAATGAAGCCACAGGCAAAATCCATCCTTTCCCTCCAGTTGGGCGCCCGGATGCCCAGGGCTGCCACAGCAGGAGAGCCGCCCGAGGGCAGTGGGCATCCACCACCAAGGAGGAGGACTCTCCTACCGGGATCTGGTTTTTGTCTTTCTCACTTAATACTGACTCCCCTACGAAACTCCACGTGTGCGCTCTAAGGCGAGCTGCCTCCTCTGCTGTCCTCATCCGGACCCTCTGCCGGCTCACGCCCTCCAACCACCCTCTCTTTTCTGCTTCTGCCTCCCTTTACCCATCAAGATGCCACCTCCTCAAAGGAGACTTTCCTGATGCCCCCGCAACCAGATGAGATTTCTCTTTTTCACTGCATCTTTAGAACTCTGTGTTAGCATCTTTCTTCTTAACATTTAATGCGTTCTGCCTCGTGTTATGGTAATCTGAGCATCTCCCCGATCCTTTTTCTTTACGGTGTTTGCTCATCTTTACTTCTTCCGTGGTTCTCAGCCCCTATCGATGAGGATAAAAGCATGTGCAACTCTAGTTGTGTCCTGTCCCCTTGCTGGTCACTGGTCGGACATGTCCATCTGGAGTTCCCTGCCATTCAGAGTTGAATTCATCACCTCCTTTCCACATGCGGTGTTTACGTCTCTTCTGTCCACTCTAGCAGCATCTATGTCGCCCTTCAACACATACTGATTGAGTGTCTGTGGAAGTGAGCTGGATGCTTAGCCCTCCATCTCCCAAGGTGCTTCTCGGTGCAGCCTAGTTGACCCTCACCATGTGCCACTGTGTGTGTGTGTGTGTGTGTGTGCATGCGTGTGCACATGCATGCATGCACCTTGTTATGGCAAGGTTCCAAGGTCATAAAAATAGGCACCTGTGCTAACCTGTGTCTTGCAAAACATGAATACAATAATTATTTGCTGACTGATCCTAATAAGGAATTTTTGCTTCACCTGACAGACACCTGTAAAAGCTATCAATTTCCTGTCAAAATAGTCTGAATTCCTCAGGCATTTTTCCGAGTCCTCCATAATTTGGTACCATGTATTTCCCCATATTCTTTACTTGCTCAACCTCAACCTGTAAGTTCATGAGAGCAAGTACTATGTCTTTTCTGCTAACCTCTCTATCCCTGGGGAGCTAGCAACTACCTAGCAATTCCGTGATTTTCTCCCAAATGAATTGATATAAAGTGGGGGGGGGTGTAAACTTGATTGGCTAAAGAGGATATGAATGAATTACCCTACAAGAAGTAATTGCTGACTACTTGACTGGATGATTTGAGATCTTGGTAAATCATTCAGCCTTTAGGAAAAAGAAAAAAAAAATCAAAATGTCTATTGAGCAGGTTGTACAAACATTTCTAATCTTAAACTCACATGGATGGCAACAGAATCCATGAAAATGTCACCTTGGGGTTAAAAATAATCTCAACTGAAAGGTGACTATTAATCTCTAAAAATTCCTAGAGTTGTCATTCAAATTAAGGCATGGTTTTAAGGACTGTAAGAGAGGAACAGTCTCCCTCAGAAGTTCTGGATCTTAAGGAAAAGAGGACAGAGTAGAGAGGCTCGCAGAGGTGTGCGTGGGAACAGAAAGTGATGGGGGACCAGGCAATAGACCCATGAAGGACAGAACAGGCAAGGAGAGGGGTGAGGAGGGGACCCCCAGGTGGAGAGGCAAGGGCAACTCATAGCCAGAGGAATCAAGAATCTTGCCTAGAAGGACATTTTCTACAAAGAGCTCCAAGAAGGACATCCATAGGAGGGTCAGGGTGGGGAGAGCTCAGGAAGTGGTGCATTCAGAAGAAAGCTGGGCTGCTTCTTTCCCTTTGAAAACAATAGCAAAAGATACAATAGATGAAAACCCACACCAGAGCTAAGCAGGATGCTCTATACCCTGACCGCTCCTCACCACACACATCCAGGTTGCTCCAGATTCCCACTTTCTGACTTTGGCTCCAAGCTGCTCCCCCGGCCCCTAATAAAGGATGGAGGTGTCATCATTTCCAACCTCAGCAGCTGTCTGCATTCCATTAGCACCGATCCAGCTGCTGCTAACAAAACACCCTGGGACTCGCACACTCAAGACTCCCTGTGCCCACGCACATCCAAGTCCAGCATCTTACACAGCACAAGTAAGATGAACACGGTTCTTGGCAGAAATAAGGAAATAGTGAATTCACTTCACCTCATTAAGGTAAGTGGTGACAGGGACTGAACAGAAAAGCGGAGGGAGAGGGAGAGACGATACCAAGATAGAAAAGACACCAAGAGCTGGATGTCTCAGCTGGCACTTCTCAGACTGCTGTGGTGCCTGGCCAGGGCCCAGGAGGGCTTCTCATGCTGGCTTCTCCCCATCTCACTTTCGGTAGTTTGTGCCACAGTCTCGCTCTTCAGCCAACAGTCCGATATGACCATGGCAGTCACACGGCGATATCCTCGCTCCTTGGTACCTGGTGGCTGTTGTGTTCAAATGTTTCAGTTCCTGTGCAGTCCTGTGTTCAAGGAGTCTTTGAGTGACCTCCCTGTCTACATCAATAATCTTTGTTTAGTACAGTGTCAAGATGCAGCAGGTGCACCACAAATACTTCCGATGAAAGTGATGGCTCTGGGATGGGGAGCTGATGGTGGTTTTCTGTGCATATCCCACCGTAGATCAATATTTCAGATCTTAATTTGGGGCCATATGCTGTCTGTGGTTTCATAAGGCCACTGGAGAGAACCAGAACTGTGTGACATGGGTCTGGCCAAGACTCCAGTGTCCTCCTCCCTGCCTTGTTTCTCTCTGGGAATACCTGATCTCGGGAATCTCGCTTCCAGGCTGTGGAGTCAGTATAGCAAACCTTTCCCTGCTTCTAAAGCTAGGCAAAGTCTAGAGGAGCTGCCCGCTGGTTCCGAGATGCCCTGAGCCTATAGGATCAGACGGCACACAGCTGGCTCCACAAGAGAAAAGCAGCATTTCTGTGGCTGAAAGAGGCCACGAGCCACCCCTGAGAACCCGCTGTCAGGTCAGGGTTCCCCCACTTAGCCCCATCAAGGGGAAGCCAGTTCAAGTTCACAGCATGCAGGTCTAAAGCCACAGGGCAAATGCAGGCCGATGTCCTCTGAGACCGACAAGGCTGGCATTGGTCCCCACTGTGCAGGCTCAGAGAGAAAGCAGACACGAAAATGGAAATCAGAGCTGGCGGTGGCCTGGCTTTAGACCCTTCTCAACCTTACCGCTGTAAACAGGCCAGGGCAGGAGCTGCTCAGATTATCCCGCAAGCCACCTCTCCAGTTACTGCCCTGAGCCCCCACCCAGCCTCGGTGGTCCTGTCACAGGAGTCTCACCTCCCTTCTGACCTGTCCCTGAGGCCTCGGCCTCTGTCCTAGAAGCCCTGAGAAGCCGTGGGTCGGAAAGTGGTAAAGAACAGTGGAGAGCTGCTCTGCAGACCCAGAGTGCATTGCAATCAGGGACAGCTCTCTCTGTCCCAGTGAGGGGAGCCGGAAAGCGCTTCTCCTACCTCCTAGCAGTGTGACCTGAACAAAGGCCTCCCCGCCCTCTCCTCATCCCGGTGCCTCATCCCCTTGGTACGATGATGGGGTAACAACATCTCCACCACTGGGCCGCTGTGACAGATGCGGCTAGGCCCGGGAATTGTGAGGAGAGGGCCAGCCACACACAAGAGCTTGATGTCTGCTGCTGCTGCTGGGTGGGAGGGGGCAGGGAGGGAGGACACGGACACTTCCGGCTACTGAGTGCTGGGAGCTGACACACACCACAGCCTTTGTCCTCACCACAGCCAACAATGCCTACAGTCCCACTCCTAGGAAGCTGGCCAGCAGGAGCTGAATCCAGGTTCACATCCCCAGAATCAAACTCCAGCACTGCCACTAAACCACAGCCAGTACTCCAGGCCAAGCGGAACTGTGGTTTGCTGGCCTCACTTGGCCTTTGACCTGCAGCTGTCAGCTGGACCAGATGGGGTCCTGTGTGTTTTGTTTTATTTTCGGTTTTTTTTTTTTTTTTTG
>NW_022900927.1:57108281-57119013 GCF_012274545.1 Fukomys damarensis | reverse complement strand
GGAGATGGGGGTCTCACTACATCCCTAAGTGAGCTAGGCTGGGTTCTAGCTTCTGATCCTCCTGCCTCAGCCTCTCTGAGTGCTACATGTTTTTACTTCAAGGAAAAGACTGCCTCCTGCTGGAGTTAAAAACAAACAACAACCAAAACCCACTTCCGCACTATGCAAGTTTTCTCTCCTCTCCCAGGGGATGTGCACCTGGACTTCTTCCGTCACCCTGGTGTGGCCCTCCGTCCCCGATCACAGACCAAGGCGACAGCTCCACGCTACCAAGACCAATAATGGCGTCTGTGAACATCTATTTCCCGCTAACAGAAAACAAGCGGCTACACCAAGTACCCCAGGGAGGTATGGCAAACTCCTAAGGCCCAGGGCCTCCCGGAGTGTGAATTTCCCTGGGAACTTGGCCTGGGAACTCAGTCGGGTCTGCCCGGCAGGCTGGTGTGCACATCCCATCGTAGGTGGCCTCAGAAGCCCGCCTGGCAGCCCAGGATGCCCCACCACTGCCCTGCGATGGAAAGGCACTTCCTCTGCTGCTTACAAAGGGTCCTTGGGACCTGTGTCCACGAGGGTTATCCCTGGAAGGACAGGAGGAGGCGGCTTTGGCGGCCACGGCCACGGCTCTTACCTGCGCGGTGAAGAAGGCGGGCGTGAGGGAGCCCGAGGGGAGCGCCGGGCTGTTGAGGGCGATGGAGCCGAGGTCGGCGCCGGAGAGCACCAGCGGGGGTGCGGAGATTTCCAAGCCTTTGGGTTTTTTGCCTTTGGGGGGAAGAGACGGAGACTTGGTCTTGGAGCCCGACGACAGGTTCAAGGGCTCCAGGGAATCCGAGTCTTGGCCGGTGGCCTCCAGGAAGAGGCTTCTGTGCTCAGAAGGGAGGGGCGAGTGGGGGGACAGGGAAGGGGACCGAGAGGAGGAGGGCGAGGCGGAAGAAACGCTGGCGACGTCCGGCAGCATTAGAGAGGAGATCTTGGCTGAGACGGACGAGGCCAGGAAGGCGGAGGCCGCGGCGGCGTCCGAGGCGGAAGGCAGGGACACCACGGGCCTGGTGACGTGCTTGCTGCTTTTATTGGCCACAAACCTGATCACAGTCCGGACCTCGTCCACCGGGGGGCTGTCTTCGAGGGGCTCCTCCAGCTTCTCCGTCTTGATGGCCTTGAAGGCCTCCGGGGGGCTCTGCAGGGAGTTAATGGTGAAGGCCGAGTAGAGACCCGAGTGCAGGTACTCGTTGCGGCCGGCGCTCTTGAGGGCGGACAAGCCGTGCTTGTCAGGGGCCGCCTTACAGTCGCTGTCCTGCAGCAGAAGGCTCTCCCGGCTGATCTCCACCGTGTGCGGGTCCATCTTCAGGATCTCGGGGAAGGAGACGAACTTGTACACAAACTTCTGCCCAATCACCTTCTTGATGATGTTCTGCAGATACAAAAGGAGACACTGAAGGTGTGAGCGCCCGCACACCCTCCTGCGTCCCCAGTCTGGCCCCAGGGGCACAGGAGGCTGCAGGACCGGACGCACTGGGCCCTGCCGGGCACTAGGGGCGCGGCCCCCGGTAGACCGATGGCCTTTTGTGGTCTCCCCTCCGCCCAGCGAGGACTGGTATTCCTGATAACGCAGTGCAGCCGGCCCTAACCCTGTGACTGGGATTTTTCTTATCTTACTTTAGGTATCTGTACAGCAAGCCTAGGAGGAGGACATTGTTATTTCTATTTTTAAAAGTAAGAGGGCCAGGGATGTGGCTCAGTGGTACAGCAATTGCTTAATGTGCCCAAGGCCCTGGATTTGATCCCCAGCACTGCAAAAGCAAGCAAGCAAACAAACAAAAAAGTGAGATGGTTTTAGAGCACTTAAATAAACCATACAGTCACCCAGTAGGCGAATACACCCAGCTGCACTCTCTGCAGTGTTCCTTCCTGGGCTGCATTCCAGTGTTGTCTCTCCTACCTCTGGGAGTTAGGAGAACAGAGAATAAGATGCGAGGAGAGCACAAGAGCTACAGAAACGTTAAGTCACCGTTGCCAGTGCCACCTCGTTTGCTTACGTCATGTCTCCATGTTTGCCTTTTTCATTTTGTGCCGAGAAAGTTGCCGGAAGAGAGATTGTCTACTTGGATATTTACAGCATCCCTGTAGTATTCTAAGTAGCTAGTGTCTCCTTCTGGCTGCTCAGTTTAGGCCCCCATCCGCAAACGTTAGAGATGCAAAGGAACCACAAAAATCATTGCAAAGGTTTCCACAGTGCTTTGGAACTGGGGATTTTCAGTGAAAGGGCACACCGAGCTTGAGGGTTACTCAGCTGATACATTAATTCCCTGCAGAACAAACCAGAGTCTGTGTGTGTCTCTCAGTTGCCTGCGACTGCCACACCCTGTGGCTGATGATGTGCAGGCCCCAGGTGCAGGAGGGTGGCAAAGACGGCTTCCCCCTTGTACACACCTTTGCAGTCCTATGGGGACAAGACTCTGAACAGCTCGTAAACTGTTCCTGCTGAAGGCTGGGTATGAATGAGGGAAAAGCAAAATCTTTTGGGGACGAAGACTTCAGAAGCAGCTCCTCTCAAGTGCCTTTCTGAATCAAGCATGCCGCCTCATAGGGTCCCCAACACCCACCTCCTGGGGGGCAGAAGTTTCCTCCTTCCACCTCCAAACGTGCCAAGCTGAGGTAGGGGAAATGTGCCCAGGAACTGCCAAGAGTGACTGGCTCTGAAGCCCGAGACTTCTCACACCTCCACACAAACGTGGAGGGACGACATCAAAGAAATGTCATCAAATTTAAATTGGTGACCATGTTGTGGCTCTAAATATAAGCATGCTAGCCCACCCTACGCACAAACTCGTTACATCATGGCATTCTGGTTTGCCTCTTGGATGGCAGGAGGGGAGGGAACACTGAGCACGTCACTGGGATTTTCCAGAAGGAATTCCTTGGGGCCAGGTATCTAAGGGAGGGACACACAAAGTCCCCATTTGACAGGAAATCCCAGTCCTGATAGTCCCAGAGAAACCTTGCCCAGCATGAGCCCAAACTGAGGGACACATGAGATTAGGTTCCAAGCTGGAGTTGCAGTGGCTGCCATTTTGGGGCTTGGGCCTGCAACTCCCCCCACCGAATCCCATTTCTCTAGCTGACCTCAATCCCACACCCACACTGGTAAATCTTCAGGGAAATTTAGGAAACTGAAAAGATCCACCTGGGCCTGTTTGACAGCGTCTCTGCCAGGTGCAGCACCAGGCCTGGGCAGAGTATGTGCCAGGGAAAATCATCTCCCAGCAGGGAAAGATTAAATATGGCTGTCATTGGGCCCCCATGACCTGGAATCAGATCCTGTTATGAAGTATGCTGGCGCAGAGTGCAAATGCTTCCCCTGCTAAAATTCTAGGGTATTTCTGTCTTTCTCTCATAGTATTTCCCTTCCTGAGGGAAAACTTTTATTTTTTTTTCCCTCAGCCAGTTGGAATCCCCATCTAAATTGAGTGAACTTTTTAAAGCCTAAATAATTAGGAGAAAGGAAAAGAGAAACTGGACAGTTCGAATTATTTCTTTTGGCAAGTCTTATAAACTAATTTTTAAAAAAAACAACTTTAATTTTCTTACAGGCTCAGAACATAATGTCTGAGGAGGGAGGATTATATTCCTGAACAGAACCCGAAATAATTTAGGGCTGTGATAAATGTGATTTTAAAAAAATGTCCCTCCTCCTTAAATAATGGTCAGGAATGGAAAGGCAATCAGATAGAGCTTCTGGACCTTAAGAGGTGAAAAAGAACAGAAGGAACATCCAGCACGTGTCTACCCCTGACAAATGGCTTCCCGGGCGTGGTGTGTGCAAGGAATGTTAGCCATGGAGAAGGAAGGAGGCGTGGATGCACCTAGCATTCGTGCTCAGTGAAAGAAGCCAGATACGAAATCACAAAGGCCGCACATTATATGATTCTGTTTATACGAAATGTCCAGAGAAGCAAAATCCACAAATCAGAAAGCAGATTATTGTTATCTAAGGCCGAGAAGGACAGAGGAGCCTGGAGGTGCGGGCGGCTGAAAAGGCACAGGGGTTTCTTTTTCAGGTAACGAAAATGTTCTAAAATCAACTGTGGGGACGGATGCTGAGTCTGAATATAATCACAGCCACGGAACTGTGTATTTTAAATAGGTGGATTGCGTGGTGTGAACTGCATAAGTGGCAGCACACGCCTGTGATGCAGCTACTCAGGCAAGTGAGGCCGGAAGCTCGTGAATTGAAGCCCAGAGAACTTGGCAAGACCCTGCCTCAAAATGAAAATAAAAATAAAGTTATGAAATAAAACGGGCCGCAGATGTACTCAGTGCTCCCTGGGTTCAGTCCCCAGTAACACACACACTCACACACACACACACACACACCCTTCAAAGACTCTTACATATTTGCCGACAGTGGGCACTTTCTGCAACTGGCTACTGAGTGCTGTCAAGGGCTCCTACTCTTCCTGTGCAGACACAAAGGAGACACGGGGATGGGCCTGGTCTGGCACCCCAGAGGTCTCAGTGCAAGTGTGGGCTGTGACACCTGAGCTGGCCAAAAGGAGGAAGTGGTGGTGAAAGCCCTGCACTGAGGGCAGCCAGGTGGCACCCGGGCCCCTCAGCCCCTGGCCACGATGGAGGGTGACAGGAGCCAGCGCAGAGCCCTCAGGTGGGGAGGGCTCTAAGGGGAGTGACAAGGATATTTAGAAAGTCCGTTTTTCACCCTTTCCACCCCAAGTGTTTGTTGTTTCCAGTTGCCTAGTAACCTAACAAACGCTGGTCCCTGTCCAGCAGAGCACAGTGACTCTCAGTGTGGTTTGACAGAGACAGAGTTGCACACATCTGCCTCCCTCACGCTCGTGGGACCGGCCTCGCCTCCTCGTCATCTCCGCGGAATGTGTGCTCCTCACCACCCAGTTTCCCAGCTCAGCCACAGTCAGCAAGGATGGGACCCACCAGAGCCCTCCGGAAAAGGAGGCGGGGGTTCCGGGATGAACGCCATGGTCATCACACCCGCGTTGTCACTCACAGCACAGGAGCCTGGGGCACAGCTGACCCACGGGGACAGGCGTACGGCAGCCTGGGGCCAAGCAGGCCTTCCCCACTCGCCTCCCAGGAGGGGATCCCACAGCTACTTCACCCCAAAGGACAGAAGACATCTATTTCCATTTCCTACAGTGCTGTCTGCTGCTCTAATGGGTTACAGGTGCTCCTGTAGGAACAGGTGTGTCCATGGGTGTCAGTGAGCATGTGCACACACACACACACACACACACACACACACACAATCCACTCCACTGCCTGTCTGTGAAAGGAAAAAGGACCCTGTGTAACAATCCCAATCCACCACCCCAACCCACTCACATCCCTTGTATCGTAAGGTGGCATGGTATTTACAAACCTCCCTTACACTTTAAAACATTTTCAGATTCCTTAGGGTAACTTAGACAGTATAAATGTTACCAAAAAAAAGTTCTACTGCATTTATGGAGTAGTGACAAGGAATAAAAATCTGCACATGTTCAGGACTGACACAGTTTCTTTTTTCTCCCCAAATGCTTCCCATGCAAAGTTGCAGTACATAAAGAAACGTTTCTATTAAGTTTTCTAATTTTTTGAAAAGTTTATACAGACCTAGGTAATGAAGAGACGCTTGTGGAATTGAACTGACGACCTCATCCTAATTACATGATGTCAAGATGACACTAAAACAACTTAACTAAACGTTTCCTGAATGCTTGAGTCTAACTAACACGCGGGACGCCGGGGCCCCCGGAAGAAGCAGAAGGCTGATCGCCAGGCTGGCGGAGCTCCGTGTGTCAGTGAGACCCACACATGCTTTTTGCTGGCATTTTCAGCTTGAGCTCTCGCAGTCACTGGAGACGCCATCCGCATCTTCGCAGCCTCGCACCTCCCGGAAGCTCGCCGTCCCCGGCTCCGCGAGTGCCCCCGCCTGTGCCTGTCCATCTGTGCCAGTCGACTTGATGTCAGGCCACGCGTCTGGCTCTGTGCACCCACACTTCCTGTCCACTCCCCATCTCCTCCCCAGAGGAGCCAGACCTGCAGGGGGGTCCCCCAGGGCTCTGCTCTGGCTTTCCCGATGCTCTGCTGTTCTGAACTCCCCAGAGGTGCAGGCCTCCGCCCCATTCTCAAAAGCGAGAGAGGTCCGGAGCGCAGTCAACAGGTGGGAACAGTGGTGCGGCTTTCCTAACTCACACTGGCAGCGGGACTGGGTAGGGAGGCAGTGCAGGGGGACCTTGCTAATGGACACACACTGGACACCATCACTGAGGCTGTTGCTGGGGTAAAGGTCAAAGGCCGCGCCCATCGCACTAGCCAGGTGCCTCTGTTTCCTCATCTGTAAAATGGGGACTGACCTGGCTGCCCGCGGCTGGTGTCAGAACGTGGGCTGCATCCATACAGGAGACCTGTAACACACATACCGGCTCTTCCAATCAGCCTTTTATGCTTATACTCCCATTAAGCAAAAGGAAGACAACCACGGCCTCTGTGGGCCGCAAAGACAATTTAACAATACAATACCAGCCCTGGAAAAGGGCTGTGCGTATCCCCCTGGCTTTGTCCTTAAGTCTGGTAACGCGATCCCCAGCCCCACGGCAGCCACATCTGCTTTGGGTATTCAGCCAAGCGGGAGAAACACCATGTTTTATTGAGTTGGATTCAGACAAGAAACAGACTCGAGGCTTAGAGGCCTAGCACGGTGGCCAGCACTTGATGACCCCCGTGAAGAAAAGCTCACACAACCCAACTGATCCCAGGATCAGGGAGGAGAGCAGGCCCTCAGGGACCAGCCGCGGAATCTGGTGTTAAGCAGTCAGTGTGGATGGATTGAGGCCCACCGAGGCCCCGGTTGGGGGAGCCAGCAGACACACGGGGTAGTGGGCTCAGGGGCACATTCGTCTTTAGCGTGGATGCGCTGAACCTCAGGGAAGGAGCCGGTGGGGAGGAGCAACAGGGGACAGCCGCAGAGCTTCAGGGGACTCAGGACACGCTGCTCGTGCAGAAGCAGCCTGTGACAAGTGCGCAGCATCCCATCCTGAGGACGGGCGGGTCCAAGGCACCGCTCCTGTGATTCTCCACCGTCACCATGGAGGTTCAGTTCTGGGACAGCCAGACACTGGAATACCACGCCGCTACTGTGGGGGACAGGATGGTGTCGCCATGTCCCATGACCAAAAGGACTGCACGCACAAGATGTCCTGTTATTTTAATGAAAAATTTTTCTATACAGGTACATGTAGGTTTAAATAAAAGGGGGGACAGAAAATTAATCTTGAAAGCTATGTGATAAAACTGAGCCATGATGCTGCTGTTTCCTTTTTCTTAGCTGCATTTTGCCTCTTAAAAAAGAGTATTTAACACGAGTTACTTGTCCAGTTAAGGTAGCCCAAGGTCACACAGCCTGTAGGGCTTAACCCAGTCCAGCTGTCTCCAGAGCCGAGCCCGGAGCCATTTCTGTTCTGCCACAGCACCCACTTCCAGGAAAGCTGCACTTGGCCCACAGGCTGCTGCTGACAACAATCCCAGCCTTGGGGGGCAGCAGCGGGGCTAAGTGGCTCCATACTAAGGAAGCCAGGGCCTTGCTTAGGGACAGCTGTTTCAGCTCCTCATGAGGAAGAGCCTTAGCTTCCACAAGGGCTTTGTGTTGTCCACAAATAGAACCATCTGCCCCTGCTTTGAGGCACACCCGTGTCTCGTCCACCCCACCCCGCAGACCGGAAGGACACAGGAGGCCGACCTCCCTTGGAAAACAACAGGAGGTTGGTCCGCCCTGCCCAACCTCCTCCTCTGAGCAGAGCAGCGGCTCACACAAGAGCAAGACCCAGAGCCCTTAGGGGCTGGACCTACAGCCAATACTGGCTTGGACAGATGTGGGTTTGAATCCCAGCCTCTGAACTTACTGTGACCTCGGGAAAGCTACTGAAAGTTACTGAGAGCCTGTTTACCCTCTCCTAAAACAAGCATAAAAACACCTCCTGCGGTAGTGTCCTTCTGAAGGATCCTGAATGTCAGGGCTTTGAATGGGACCCATAACCCAAGGACGAGCAGCCGCTGTGCCCTGGCAGATGTGCGGTTCTCTGCAGCATGAGATGGGCGACCCTGGCTTCTGCCCCTGCAGCATCCCTTGGCTCTGCATCTGTGCCATCCGAAACGGAGAGGACCATGAGCTGTCACCCAGCTCAAGGGGCTTGGGTGCAAGCGTGCCTGGGGCACAGCCTGCTCACATGTGACCCTGAGGAGCAGCATAAGAAAAGATCCCTTTTTTGCCATCGACTTGAGCTCCTGCCTTTTTGTTTTGATTTTTGAGACAGGGTCTAGCTGTCCAGTTCAAGCTGCCCTTGAACTCACTGTATAACCAAGCTTGTCTTGAATTCACAGCGATTCTCCTGCCTCAGCCTCCCAAATGCTGAAATTATAAGCCTGCACCACCACACTTGGCTTTTTGACCTGAGCTGCAACTGACCAGGACAGCCTTCCCCAGAGTGAGCTGTACCCCAAATTCATATCCACCCAGAACCCCAGACTGCAACCTTGTTTAGAAGAAGCAGGGTCTTTGCAGGTGTTAATTGATTAAGGGTGTTGAAATGGAAACACCCTGGCTTTCTGGGCAGGCACTAAGTTGGCTAAACTGATGAGGTGGCGAGGGGAGTGGAGGATGGGAGCCAACCAAGGGACGCCACCGATGGCCAGAAGCCACCTGAGCTGGGATGGGCAAGGCGGGGTGTCCCCTGAAGCATGGGGCCCCGCTGACACCTTGCCTTGGGACTTCTGGCTTCCAGAATGCTGAGCGCCCCCAGTCTGCTGCCGGTACCCTCCCTTCCACAGTCATCTCTACCCCGCACACAGATTTGGGGAGCCTCGCTCTACCCTCCTGCCACTCCTGCCGCTGTCACAGGTCCTACGTGTCAGACCCGGGGGACCCCAGCCATCTGGCCAAAGCTTCAGCGTGGAATGCGTACACTGGCACACACCCACGCGCTCTCCGCTTCAAACTTCTAAGAATAACAGCTGCCAGGAAAGGGCTCCAACTCGTCTCTGAATTGGCCGCCTCCCGGCAGGGGAGGTTTTCTTTGTGGGCTGGTTGGTGATTTTCTGGCTGTGGTAAACTGCAGGGTGAACTGCCTCATCAAATCTGCCCGCCTGGGCCTGGGCTGCCTCAGCTTCATGGCACCCAAGGGTGCTCGACAGAGCAGAGCAACCTGCTGGCCTGGGGGGACCCTGGCACCCGGACTGGACGCGAGAGGCGCTCCCACCCTGCCCTTCCTGGCTTGCTCCTGCTTTTTGCTGGATGAGTCTGTCTCCCTGCCACATCTGAAGTCAATAAAATAAAACCTAAAACTGCTCCCCCAGTGCAAGTCTTCCCTGTGTCCCTTGCCAGGGAAGGGAGGTGCTACAGGACTTTGCTCTGTGTTCCGGGCGGCCTGGGGAAGTCCGGGGCCTCGGGAGTCTGGGATGGTTTTCAGCCCAGCTTTGCCACCGATTTCCTTAAAAATCACCTCCCAGACTGGAGATGAAGCTTGGCGGTACAGCTCTGAGTTCAGTACTCAGTACCACACCCAAAAAGGAAAAAAGAAAAATCAAAATCATCCCTTCTTGGAGGGTCCTGCTTTAGCCAAGAAGAGGCAGAGCAGGTAGGAAGGTTTCTTGGGCCCTTTCCTAGGCTGACAGGGCTGGGGATTTAGCTCAGTGGTGCCCCTGCCTGCCTTGCACGTGCAAATTTTATCCCAAATTAAAAAACAACAAAAACTTAGGCTGGGAATTCCAGGTGGCAGAATTCCTTCTGTCCCTGCCTGGAGAAGGTGTCTTCCGTCCCTCACTCACCCACCCTGTTATTCAGCCTCATCCAGGCTGGGACACTGGACACCGGGCAGGGATGGCTGGCAGCAGTCTCAGCCCCCGGAGAGAGGGGTGCAGCCAGGGAACCGCCAGAGCTGCGAGGAGAGGCCGGGTGGGCTCCAGGCTATGGGCGGGGGCCAGATCAGGAAAGGGGTTGGGGTCTTTCTGGGAGCGCAGGGAGCTGCGAGGGGCGCACGCAGGAGCAGGGCAGCACCGACCAGCTTTGCTGAGGAAGCATTTTCTGCAGCGTGATCGCATTCTGGGCCTCCAGAAATGCACATCCTGTCCTCAGCCAGATCAGAGAACCCTTTCCACCGTCCTGGTGATCAAATACCAGGGGGGCCCCCTCTTCCTTCTGCCTGCCCTCGGTGGGCGATCAGCAGCGGGAGGGACACAAGAGCCCTGCGCTGCGGCTCGCCTTCCACCTCTCTGCCTCAGTCTCCCCACCTCAGCTTCCTGACCCCAGCACAGGCACAACGGGGGCCCGGAGGTGAGCGAAGGCGCGGTGCTTGACTTCGAACAGAATGCTCGGGCCACTTGCGGCTTCCTCCTGGCGTCACCCATCCGGGCAGGAGCGGCGCTGGCAGGAGGTGGGCAGAGGCCCACAGAGAGCAGCTGGTGGCTGGTGGCTGGTGGGTGGTAGGATGGGAACGCCAGGGTTTCTGTCAGCTTGTCTACACCACCCCTGCTCTTCCCCGCAGTGAGAAGCCCAGAACAGGCACGCCGGAGCTGGCACGGCGGACTCGGTGTGGGCTGGGGCAACAGCCTGACGCAAGTGGATTTGGCAGGGCCGCGGGAGCTCTGGCAGCACCGACGCGCCCTCATCAGCAGCGACAGGGCCGACGCCGGTGCTCCCCGGGCTCCGCGCCTCTCGGTTCCTTAGCAA
>NW_022900927.1:57107673-57108037 GCF_012274545.1 Fukomys damarensis | reverse complement strand
CCTGGGAGCAGCTGACACGGTGCAGGGGGAAGAGACACCCGTGGCGCACACAGGCTGTCGGGCCTTCTGGAGAGTTCTGGTGCGGACACAGGGAACCATTTTATCTTCACCAGCTCTCTTCCGGGGAATTAGAGAATTCCGCCAGGGCCGTGCTTCTCGGCCCCTGCAGCGGACCGGGTTAGGGACTACTCCTACTGACATTTTCCCGCTGGGATCGGACCCCAGTTGAAAATGCATCCTCCAGTGACGTTGCGAAGGTGGTGTGTTCAGCGCCCCCAGCAGCAACCGCACTACAGGGCAAGGATGAGGGTGAGCGCCGGGCCTCACCCAGCCCCCCGGAGCCCTGCTCCTGCGCCCCGGAGGT
>NW_022900927.1:57080206-57107558 GCF_012274545.1 Fukomys damarensis | reverse complement strand
CAGCGGGCGCCTCGGGATCGGAGCGCCTGGAGGCCAACGCCAAGGAGAGTAAGCGGAGACGCTGGCTTTTATTTTAAAATGCAAATCCCATCACGGCACTCGCCGTCACGGGCTCTCACTGGGAAGCGCCGACTGGTGCGGCTTGGTACCGTTCCGCCCGCACGGCCCACATCTCTCACAGGCCCTAAATAACCCCGGCCTGGCAAAGGCCAGCTCTTCCACGCTCCCTGCCTTTGCACACGCTCCTCCCATCTCGGGATTCCTTCCTATCTCTTCCAGCTGGGAGACATCTTCAGTCGGGAAGGCCCAGGTCAGCCCCCCACACTCACTGCCTCTCCATGGTGTTGTCTCGGGGTCTCTCCCGAAGGTGCGAGCACCATGTCCACTCCGGCGCTTCCCATGATCTGCTTTCAAGACAGGGACTCACTACGTCGTAGCCCAGGCTGGCCTCGAACTCATGAACATCTTCCTGCCTTACAGGTGTGCGCCACGATGCCTGCCTCCCATCCCGTGGTTTTTTGGGGGGGAAAACTGGTTTTCATATCTGTCTCCCCATTCGGCTGCTGAAGCCCTGCCCGGGAGCATGTTTCCAGTGGAATGGGTGAACAGCTCCAGAAAAGGCGGAGGTGAAAGCATGGGGCCATGTCCATCGGAGGCAGACGCCTACCTAAAAGCAACCCGGGCAAGCTCTGAACATACGCCCCTCGCTTCCCCATCCCAAGACGAAGGATTTCAAAACTAAGTCTTCCCAACTTCATCAAGGAGTGAAAAGGGGGGTGGGGCTGCGGATTTAGCTCAGTGGTTCCACCGCCTGCCTTGCAAGTGCAAGGTCCCGAGTCCGATCCCTGGTACCACAAAAAAAAAAAAAAAAATGTAGGTAAGGAATGAAAAAAAGAACTGCAGCCCACTGGGAAACTGCACACCCACGGTGACCGCAGCACTGTGCTGATAACCAAGCACGGACTCAGCCTCGGTGTCCAACCGCAGAACCGGAGAAGGAACACGGTAGCGGCACAGTGGAGCACGACTCTGCCGTAAAGAAGCTGGATCACGTCACCGGCCGCAAAGTGAGTGGGGCTGCAGCCCCTGGAGTTCGGGGAAATAAGCCCACCTCGGAGAGGCAGAGATTGTATGCTTCCTCTCATCTGCAGAGTCCGGGGTTTGGGCGGGGAGCGCGGGGAGCTGACCTGAAAGCAGAGGGGAGACTGTTGGAGAAGAGGAAGGGAAGAGGAGGGCCAGGGTGGACATCGGGGCGCAGGCGTGTGTAGAAAGTGGCTCGGTGAAGCTCGTTACTCTGGGATTCGCACGCACGATGAACAGCGCGGCTCTGAAGACCCCTGCGGCGGCGGCACGGTGCGGTTATCCGCCGGAAGACTCGGCTTAGGCGGGCAGCACCACGGCCTCGCACCCTCTCTGCCCCAAATCTCACTCCCGGCCCTGAGTCGCAGCCACTCCTGCCCGGGCCTCCAGAGGCCGCACAGCGCAGGGGCTGGGACAGGAAGAGGCGAGAGAGGCATCCGGGCGCCAGGCCTGCCCATGCGTAGCTTTGGGTGTGGGGCTCCAGGACTGAGCGAATACGGTCACCCTTGCCTGCGGTTATAGGGCCCTTGTAGTTTTAAGTCGATAACCACGAGGCAGTGAGTTTTTCCTTAAGTTTGTGTAACTTTCATTTACATACGTGATGTGTACCTAAGTAGTATACACTTCCAGATCTCACAGTCTTGCCCCTTTGTTTAGCATTTACTGAGCAACTATTATGTGCCAGATGCCAGGTGAGGTAGACGCTTGAGCAACAAGTGGTTCTGTGAAGTTGCATCCATATAAACGGGCGTCCCTAACACAGTGTGGGAGGATTTATCCACACAAAGGCTCAACTGGTGTTTGTGCTGCCTCAGCCTGCCGCTATGCTGGGCTCCGTGCCCATTCCCTCTCTCCTGATCCCCAGGCCAAGCCATGAGGTTCTCATCCTGCCCTTTCTCAGGGGAGCCCAGCAGGGACGTGGTGCGAAGGTTTGACTTTTTTTTCTTTGCCCTAAATTTGTCAAAATAGTGATTGAAGTCCGGCGGGGGGTTTCCCACGACTGTAATCCCAGCACCTGGGAGGCTGAGGCAGGAAGACTGCCACAAGTTCACAAGTGCGAGACCAGCCTGGACCATTCTGAACTACATAATGAGACCTTGTCTTTCCCGTGTCTTCTGCACATGTTTCCATTATTTCCCCCTCTATCCATTTTTTTAAACTCTGGAATGAGCTACAGTATACCCAGGACGTATAAAAAGAATGATGTCCCCACGCCCGTCTGTTCCGGCAGGGAAACCTCCCTGTTAGGGCACGTCCCTTAGGGGCTTTTCATATGGGAAGGGACAAGACAAGCAAGTGTCAGAGGCCACCTGGGCCACAGATGTGGAACTCAACCCATTCCACAGCATCGGCTGGGATCATCCATTACTAAAGTTTTTTTTTTAAGTGTGTGTTTGCTTTGTTTTGAGACAGGGTCTGACTATGAAGTTCAGGCTGCCCTTGAATTCATTATGGAGCCTGGACTGGCTCTGAACCCGAGGCAATCCTTCTGCCTCAGCCTCCAGGGTGCTGGGGTCACAAGTGTGCACCACCACACCTGGATTTAAAAGTTAATTGGCAGTAAACAAAAATTTCTTTGGTTGTAAATGGACTTTGGGCAGCACGATTGCCTACCTGGAACTCAGATATTCCAAGGCAAAGAAAATGAACACCCGGGAAGGCAGGGGCACTTGTGCCTTTGGAAGGAGCCATGCACAGACCAGCTGGGTTGAAATCCATTTCCTGGCCCAAGGAGCCTAGGCAGGTTTCTCAGTCTTGAGTTCTCATTTGCATAAGGAGCAGGTTGACAGCAGGACCTGACTCACAGGGTTGGCATCCGGTTTAAAGGAGAGCAGGGCAGGAAGTGGTCAGCTGAGAACAGTGGGCGCCTGACAGGAAGTGCCAGCCACGCTAGCTGGCCGGGGCCTCTGAGGTGGCTTCCTGTGCAGATCTGAGACCAGGTCGGGGGTGAGGGCTCCCCAGACCTGAGCAGTCGCTTCCATCCAGCCTGGAAGGTCGCTCGCTGCAGAGCCACAGAGAAGCAAGACTTCTTCTCTCTGATACCTTGACTTTAAACGGGGAACATGCCAAGCCTCTGGGCGCTCTGCCAGCAGGCACAACAAGGACTGTTTTCCCTCTCGGCCGATTCCCATGGTACAACTAAGAACCTGGGGGGAAAAGCAAAACAATCTGCCATCTGCTTGGCTTCCAGGCAGGGCAATGAGCGGGAAGTGCCTTTCCAGCTTAGTGTGGCTCTGCACCCATCAGGACTAATTAATCGCCGCATTGAAGGAAAGCACCTTTAGCATTTCAACGACATAATCATATGCAATTACAATCGTATGAAGGAATACTTTATAATTAATGATGTCTTCACTTCCCTGAAATGTGTAATCCTTATGTCTTCAGTTCCAAAGAGGTTGGCAGAAAGGAGGCACTAAATATAGATCCGGACCTAATATTTAAATCAGTGTTTAATTCACCTTTCAATGCGAACAGGAAAGCTAGGACAGAAGTGTGTGGTTATTACGCCTCCGAGCCTTCTTGTCTACGGAGGTTCAATATTCAGCAAGAACAGGTGCAAACAGACGTGGTCAACAATTACAGGGCCTGATGCCGTGATCCTAAAGGGCAACAACCGTCCTAACAGGCTCATTGTTTATTCCTCAGAAATGCATTAAACTCACTCCAACTTCTGATGGGTTTGGCAACTAGGGTCTACTTTTACTTAGCAAAGCGCTCTGTGACTTAGAAGGGAAATTAGGGAAATTTCTCGCCAAGCTACAAATACTATCAGTATTATTATTATTCTCATTTTATAAATGGTGCACTAAGATCTATGGGCTTAAAAGCCATGGGCCTAGTCGGGCGTTGTGGTGCACGCCTGTGATCCCAGCACTCAAGAGGCTGAGGCAGGAGGATTGCAAATTGACACCCAGCCTGGGCAACTTAGGGACTTAGAAGCTGTTTGGAAATAAAAAGGAAAAGGGGGCTGGAATTGTAGATCAGCACCGAGGCCCTGGGTTGGATCTCCAGCACCGCAAAAAGAGAAAGAAAAAGAGTTAAGAGAGACAGAGACAGAGATAAGAGGAAGGGAGGGAGGGGAGGGAAGGAAGGAAAGCAGGTCACTCGCCCGCAAAGGACAGACGAAAAAGCTGTGGGAGGAAAATCGGACTCCTAGTGATATCCAAAGAAGGAAAAGTAAAAGTCCCTATAGCAGCTCCCAACACCCCCAAAAGAGAAGAAAAAGCCTCAGCAGCCAGTAGTTCATTTACCAACTTGATTCCCAGCTCAACGTCACCCCCTTCCAGCAATAACCAGAAGGGGGCGCCACGCACCCAGGCTCACCTTGTCATAGTAGTAGCGCAGGGCTCTGCTCAGCTTGTCGTAGTTCATATTTGTCTTGTTCTTCCGGAGACCCCACAGCTTGGCCACCTCCTCAGCCTTGAGGAGCTTGAACTCACCATCGCTGGAGGTCCAGCAGATGAGGTGCTCGTGCTTCTGGTCCAGCAGTAACTGCAACAGGAACTGCCACAGGGTGATTGCACTCTCCATACCTGCGGGAGAGGGGCAGGTCAGGGAGGGATGCGGGGCCCCAGCCCAGCCACTGACATCGCCTCCCAGCCCAGGGCCACCGTCCAGCCTGGCTTCACTCGTGATGCCTGGCCCATCTCCAGTGAAATGCTGGCTTCCAACCTGAGCGCGGCTTCAGGGGCCTGGGGCAACAAGGCTGTGGTAAAGCCATGGATGCAAAAGGGTCCTTTCCTGTCACGCGAGCTTCCTGAAGAAGAGACTTAGCTGCAGTACTCAGCATAGCCAGGAAGCTCATATCCCAGCACCACGCCCGGGGTAGCAGGTGAAAACTTGGTACACGTGGTGGCCGTGAAGATTCAGCCACGGCCTTTTGAAGAGACTTTCATTTTCCTAAGCACTTGCCATGCCACAGGTGGCCACAGGGTTTCCCCCCAGACTTTGTAGGTGCTGCTCCTTCGGCCGAAAATGGTTCCCTGGCTTTGGAGCCTGCTGAATTCCTCACGTGGGGCCTGCTGGGGTTTCTCAACTTCAGGCATGAAGATTCAGAAAAATGAGTACCGACCCAAAATACTCATACAAAATGAGTGCTGATTCCCAAACATCCGTAACAATATCCCAAGCAACCCTCCGTCAGGGCAAGAACTAGGAGCTTCCCCTATCACAGCAGGCAGAGGGTGGAAGCGACAGCGGCCAGGAAGGAGGACCTGCACTCTGAGAGACCCGGAAGCCACGCGGACAGCACTGTGCTCTGGGCCTGCGTCTTTGCCAGCTCCACGATGCCGCGTGCCCACTGCTAACGAGTGGGAATCACCAGAGGGTGGCACCAGCCTCGGCCCCCGCCCCCGGGGACCCAGATCCTCGCCATGCACCCCACTGTGCGCTCCTGCATCTTCTCAGCATCGCGGGTGCCACGGCAGTGCCCTCCGGGTACCCACGGGCGTCTCCTCGGCTCTGTGCCCACTTTCTTCTCACCCACACCTGGCTCTAGGAATTGCTAACAGTTGTCTCCAATCCTTGGCGTCTTCTTGGCCAAGCACTTCAGGTGGCTGAGCGTTTACATTTCTCTGAAGCTTTAAGCCGTGTCAGGTGGCACACACCTGTCACACCCAGCCCTCAGGAGGCTGAGGCAGGAGGATCCACATGTGTTCGGGGGCTGCCTGGACACAAGGTGAGTTCAGGGCCAGCCTGAACTACATGGCAAGACCCTGTCTCAAAAGACCAGTAATAAATAAATAAATAAATAAATAGCTCTGAAAGTTTAGAGGCGGATGTTCAGAGGAACTGTTCAAAGGGAAAGAGAGCTGGGGGCACGGTGATCTGGGCAGAGGGTTGGTCCTCTGGCTGGGGTGACAGATGGCAGAGTGCCCAGCCACCACTCCCTCCAGCGCATTCCCACAGGGCAGCTGGGGACAGACGCACCCCACTGACTAGGTCACACTCCCACCAGCCAGGCCTCTGCAGAGCTCCAAGTGCGGCCTGGATGGCTCTGTGGTCGATGGCTCTGTGACTCCAGCACAGGGACTGAGGCCGGCATGGGGGTCCCCAGTGCCCCAGCTCTCCCTCCCCCAGTCCCTGCAGCACCTCCTTCCCACCCACTGACACCTGGGCTCTGCCCTGGGACCTGATTTAGAGGAAGGGACGACAGGCCCGTTCTGAGCCGAGGTCTGAGGAGACAGCCCTGTGCCATCCCTCCCAGCCTCCACGACTGCCGTGAACCTGGCCCCCCAGAACTGGACACACGACCCGACGTGGCCAGCCCAGAGCCAAGGTCCAGCCACCCAGGGTCAGGACCAGCATCCCTGCCTATGAGATTAAAAAATAAAGTAAGTGCTGCTGTAGCCAAGGACTCTTGGGATGGCTCGTTACGCAGTGACATTGCGTCAAAAGCTGACTATTACACACCCACATGTGTTTACGCACGTGTCACACGAGAGCTTAGATCCCTGACATCGAGGTGCATCTGGTCTGGAAAAAGCCTGCCACCGGGTGGGGGGACTGCACAGCACCCAGATGGGGTCTCACAAGGGGCTGATGGCAGCCATGGGATGCTGAGGCAGAGGCAGAAGGAAAGTGGGGAGGGAAACAGGCAGGAATGGGGATCTGGCCGGTGACTCAGGGCTCAGGTGCCGCCCAGCACTGACCTGGTCCCCTCTCCCCTGCTCTCACGGCCGCAGGCCCCGGATCCTGCGACTACACGAGTATGTCCCCAACTTCAGTTCCGCTGTTCATTTTAATTGTGATGAAACCGAGTTTCATCCTTCTGGTTTTCACACAACTCTAGGCATTATATGCTTTCACACCTGTCCAGCTACAGATTCTGCCCTTTGAGATGTTGGAAAAGAAAAAAGTACTAGCCCTGTGACGGGGGCACACCCTTCGGGGGCCGCAATCACTGTCCACATCAGCAAGTCCAGGAACAACTCTCCACCAGCAAAAGATAAAAGCGACTTTCCTTCTAAATTAATTCCCAGGTGCCTAGAATCCTGAATCAGCTCTGACAGTCACAGCACACAGGTACGATGAAGCCCACCCTATCTGACAACACTTTAAAAGAATATAATTCAGCCAACGACTGCGGTTTTCGTTAATAAAAAGCTCAAGAAAGCAGGGCTACGAGAGACTGAGTCCCACACTGGGTCTGATACGTTCTCCTGCTACCCTAGCCCGCTTTAAGTTTGTGTTCCGTCAGCTTCATTTCATTGAACTCACCGCTCATAACTCAGTTTAAGATCTGCAGAGCACATGGAAGAAAAATGAGAGATCTTTAAGAAAAACTCCTCAAATCAATTTTGTACTTTTGTATTAACGTGTCCCCCGTGCACACAGGACGAGGCTCCGGCGTGACGATTCCAACACAAGCACAGGGCGTGCGTCGGTCAAATCAAGGTGATCTGCACTGCCCTCCTCTGGTGCCCTGCTGTTCGCAGCCTCTGAGTTCTGCCCTAGATCTTTATAAACCATATAATGTCACCCCTGTGCCGCAGAACCCCCAAACCGTACCTTCTCCCTGTGCGTACCTGGCGCCCGTGCCCAGGCCCTCACCTCTAGTACTACTGTACACAGCCAAATTCCTTTAGCTGCCGAGAGAACATGCCCAAGTCATTTGTTTCCTTCTAGTTCGAAAGTGCTTTTTTATTCCTTTCCTTGTCCAAACCTCATGTGGAACGTCTAAAATTTTATCGGGTATTTGAATGTCTTTACTCTAAATCAAGCACTGTCCTCTTGAGGACGATCAGCCCACTTTGAGAGGCACACAGCTCTGTCACAGGTGGGATCAGGACCATGCCCAAAGGGTCCCGTGTCACGGCCTGGTACCCAGCTGGCACCCCTGGGAGGCAGCAGACACTTAGCGGGAGGGGCCTGGTTGCAGGAAGCAGGACACTCAGGGCGTGTCCTTGAAAGGCACCCTGGGCCTGGTTCCTTCGCTCCCAATCCTTCCCCTCTCTCCTGGCTTCCTCTTCCTCTTCCTTCTTCTTCCTAGCTCACCCTTCCTTTCTTTCCTCCCCTTTCCCTGCCCCTTCCCCTCTTCCTGGTTGCCATGAGGTGAACAGCTGAGAGTCTTAGGGCCTCACCTTGAGCTGTAAACCATGGGATCCAGCAACCGTGGACTGCAGCCTCTGAAATCGTAAGCCAGAAGAAATCTTTCTCCTTCAGGCGGACTTTCTCAGGTATTCAGACATAGTGACAAAAAACTACCTCGAGCCCCTGCCTTCTGCCTTCCTCTACACCCCCGTCCATCCGGGCTTCTCACAGTGCTGACCCCAGGTGGGGGACAAAGCAGCTGTCTGGGGCCCCCCAGCTCTCTCCCGAGGCTGCAGTTACCTACTCTTCACCCCAACCAAACGTTTGCCTCTGTAATTTGCAGCTGAGATCTTGCCGTGGTGCAGCGAGAAGACTCGGCACGCCAGGACATGGAGAAACCGGACCCCTCCACACGGCCGGTGGAAATCTGCAGTAGTACGGCCACCCAGGACAGCTGCAGGGGGCTCGGCAAGACGGTGAGAGCAGAGCTATCTGCAAACCAGCAGTCCCACTGCAGGGCGAGGAACCATAGGAAAAGAGGCCAGCACGTCAGAAAGATGCCCTCATTCTCACGTTCATTGAAGGGTTATTCACAATAACCAGAGCCAGACTCAACCTAAAGGCCCATCCATGGGTGAGCAGGCAAGGTAAGCAGGCACCGTGTAACTGTGTGTGTGTCTGCGTATGTACAGCCACATATCTGTGTATAGTTACATATATAACGGAGTACTATTTAGCCATGAAAAGATGAAATCTTGCCACTTGCAAGGACACAGAAGGTCCTGGAGGCCACTCTGCTAAGTAAAATAAGCCAGGTACAGGAAAACACGTACTGCATGACATCCCTCATGTAGAATTTATGAGTCAGTGTCACCGAAGCGGGAAAAGACAAGGGTTGCAGAGGCTGGGGACAGGGAGACTGAGTTACAGGCAGGCAGTGAGTACAGCCAGCAGCTGTACATTTGGTATATTTTGTATATTGCCAAGGGCTAGAGGAGAAACTTTCGTTGGGTGCAATCGACACGTTAATTATCCAGATCTGATCACCACGAACGGTAACATGTATCAAAACCACGCCCTGCACGGATGAACACATGCAATTTGGATGTCAATTAACAATGATAAAAATAAAAGCTGCTTGTCAAGTCTGAACGATACACATAACTCCTTCAAAGGAGCAACGGAAAAGAGGAATGTGTCTGCAGTGCTGACAGATTGCCTCTATTACAACTTTTATTGTCACCTCCCTTAAATGTAAGTGACGTAACTGGGTAGGAGCTTATCAAGATATATAATTCTTGCCAAAAGAAAGAAAAGAAAGTTAGGGACAAAATGCATCCCTTCTGTGCCTCGTTCAAATTAGTGACTGATCTCACACACGACCGTGGTGTTTTATTAAAACCTATCCACGTCTTACCAGACGAGCTATGACCACGCTCCAGCCCAGGTTGATTTGAATAAGATGTTTATATATTTTACCCAATTAAAAACTCCATTCTCATTCCAGTTCTTTTTAAATGCTTACTGAGGTACCTTGCAGTACTGGGGACTAAGCCCCAGGCCTTCCCACTGAATTATGTCCCCAGCTTTTTTTTTTTTTTTTAAGACAAGGTTTCACTAAGTTGCCCAGGCTGGCCTTGAACTTGCAATCCTCCTGCCTCAGCCTCTCAGAGCACTGCAATTACAGGCATGCCACACCACGCCTGGCTTTTACTGCCTATCTTATAGCAAGACTCCATCTGCGTGTCTGGCCGTGTCTCCAGTCCAGACAGCACCCAGCTCTTCCCTGAAGCACAGCTGGTTTCTAACCTGGAAGGTGAGAAAAGGAACAGCTTTCGCCTCTCTGGGAGGCCGCAGAGTGGGCAGGGGACTGTGGGGACCAAGGCCAGCACCCGTGCTGCCACCCTTTCTGTGCCGCAGCACCCTCACGGGCAGAAATGGAGGCGATCGGGACCAGGACCCCTCCTTCTCCAGGGTTACAGGAGCCACCACTGCACCGAAACCAGACCTGGCACACAGTCGGTACAACCTCTGTGCTCGCTGACATTCCTTTCTAAGCAACAAAAGAGAAGGGCGAGGATTTAGCTCAGTGGTGCTGCCACCTGCCTCGCAAGAGCAAGGTCCGGAGTTCGATCTCCCCTACCCCACCATACCCCCAAAACACACACAAATTAAAGGAGGCATTTGTAGAGAAATCACCCCAGAGCTCACTTCCACTGTGGTGCTCTGTTCAGCAATGGCCCTGGTACAGGCACTGCCCAAAGAACGGTGGACTGCACGGTGCCTGGTGTTTGTTTACAAGGCGCCTTGGAAGATGCTTAGGTTTGTTTTTCAGAGAATTTTAAAAAGTCTTGCAGGGAATGTGAATTCCCTAGCGCCTATTCTGACTCCAGTTTAAAAAGTCAGGTATGGACCGGGTGTGGTGGCGCACGCCTGTGATCCCAGCACTCGGGAGGCTGAGGCGGGAGGATCTCTGTGAGTTTGCGACCAGCCTGCTGTGATTCTTTCTGCCCTCTTTCTGAGTTTTCAACTCTGTTTTTTTAAGATTGCAAATAATATGCAAATAGTTCTCTGTGTGTGTGTGTGTGTCTCTCTCTCATCCTTGATTTATGGCTAGGGTTATAGCTCAGGGCTAGAGTGCTTGTCCAGCTTGCCCAAGGTCCTCGGTTCAATTCCCAGTACCAGAAAAAAATAAATTATACAAATCTCTCATCCATTCTTTCACTCGGACAGAGACTGAGAGAGAAAGATGCTGCAGGTGGAATGTACCGACCCTGTCTCCGTTCCTGTGGCCCCTCAGCTTCGGGGGGTCCCTAGAAACGCTTCCCTCCTGTCGGAGGCGGCTCTGCCTCCTGTCGGCCACAAGGTGGCGCCAAGCGTCCTAGTGTGAACCGGGTGCACAGACCGGCAAGGCAGGTTTTTGCTTCCATTCTTAGAAGCGGAAATGAAGTGCCCACTTTTCTCTCTGTCGGTGGCAACCTAAAGCGTCCCGTTGCACGTTCTCAGTTTTATTTTTAAAGTTGCACGAAGGTAGGAGTCGAGGGGCAGAAGATCACCTCTGCATCTCTTAAGATTATACAAAACAAATGAGCGGTCGGGGGAGACAGAGACAGAAACCCAAACACAGGAAGAGCACCGGTGTGTAAGGAAATGCACAAAGAGATCCCCAAACCTGTAGCATTGTGTTTGTTCAAACTCGCACGGTTGGGGAAATGAGGATGAGTCTGAACTGTTCCTACTGACATCTTTTTTTTCTCTCTCTTTCTCTCTTTTTGTGAGGTGAAACTACAATGATTGCAATTTTCTTTCAAAGATGATGCTCGTGATTGCCAACCACCGGAAGTAAAAATAAGTGCACAGGGCCAAGTCTGCGTTGAAGCTTTTTCCATCAATTAACAAATGTTCTAATTCTCAGTCACGCTGTATGTAGATATTGATCATTTCTTAAGGGCCAAAGAGAACAGGAAAATAGTGGAATACGGTACTCAGGCCGTGGGTCTGGCTTATATTTATTTACAGTTTGTGATGTTTTCTAAGTAACTCTTCAATCTGAGGAGAGAGGAAGATTTTTCAGGAGACATCACTGACAGCCACTGTCATGACAAAATATCCAGTTTACTGGGTGGGCCTCTCCTCTCCTTCGGAAATTTGTGGTGTAAATTAGATTCATCATGTGAACTGATTCACTGGTGACTCTATTTATTCATTTATTTATTTTTGCAGTACTGTGAATTGAACCTAAGCCTGTCCCACTGAGCTATATCCCGAGCCCTTCTTTACATAGAGACAGGGTCTTGCTAAGTCATAAAATTGCCCCTGTTAGGCTTGAAATTGTGATCCTCCTGCCTCAGCCTCCCAGGGTCCTGGGATGACAGAAACACAGCATCCATGCCGGGATTTTTATATGGATGAGTGTTCTTTGGAGAAGTAAAATGGATAGCTACCCTGACCCTGGCTGGGGAAAGGGTCTCTGGGCCACTCTACTTCCTCCTGTATCTGTAAACTCAAGCCCTTTCCCACCCCACTCAGCACCACGCACCCAGCCCAGTCTGAGCCCACATTTTCTGAGGAGGCCCCTGTGGAGACGGGAAGGGGCCTGTTCTCACTGCGGGCTGCCTCACACCTCTTTGATCTCTAACTTGGCGACATCCCAAAACTTCTTAAAGTTCCTGGGCTTGGAGAAGAGGTGTTCCATCTGCAGACGCAGTAACAGGCCATCCAAGAAGCGCACACCTCAATTTCAACGCAGTAGGGCACAGGAAAGCTCGCAACAGTGCTCTGCACATTATAAGCCATCAACAAGGTTTTCACCAGTGGAGCTATTTCCTTTTAGCCATTATTTTTATTTTTTGTATTCCAGGCTGGCCTTGAACTCACTAACTCAAACTCTAAGCGATTCTCTTGCCTCAGCCTCTCCAGTGCTGGGATTACGGGTGTGCATCACTATGCCCGGCTTATTTGTGGCTGTTATTTCATTCGAATCAGCCAGCAATTCCAACCTAGCACCTGATGAATACTCTGGTACTCAATAAAAAAGGTGTGCCATGAATCACAATCCTTTTAGATCTCAATTTCTTTACCCTTAAAGGTAGGATTGTGCTGTCTGACTTCACAAACTCCTCTAAAATAAGTGAAAGGGTCTAGTTTGGGTTTGCCCATCAGGAGACAGATGCATTCCTCCACCATCTGTGGTGTCTTCCAACCGCTTGGACCCTGCCTGTTCCCCCCAGGCCTCGAAGTGTGCAAGCTGCTGTCTTCAACACACACCTCCCTTTAATGGCTTATTGAGAAACATCAGACAGGAGTTTTACTGGGCAGTCAAAGGCACACAAGCCTGCCAGATCAAAGCAGGTGACTGGGCCCCCAGCCTCCCCAAATCGGGGGCTGCAGTTCATTACAGTTGGCTGGTTAACCACACCCAGCTCCCTCACACAGTGACGAGCCAGGAAACAGATTCAGAAGCCTTGGGCGCTGGGGGGGGTGCTTTTCAGGTAACCAACCGTATCACAACGGCAGGCCACGTCTGGAAAGATGAGTAGGCCCGTAAAGAGCAGCGGCTCCTACAACCTGGGACGGGTTCTGCCCCCAGCCCTGCCTGTGTGAGTGCAGGCCTCTGCTGGTCACGCTTTTTCTTTAAACAGATGGGCTCTTCCTTCCCGGGTATGCTGGGCCTGAAACCTGAGCGTTCACTTTCCTTGCGATTGTCCTTGCTGTCGTGTTGTTCACCTGCGTCTTATTCCTGGCTCGGAGCACGGCACCCTTCAGTTCTCACACTTGGTAACACGCAGCTTCCTCTTCTGCAGGCTGCAGGGAGGAAACTGGAAAATGGGCCACAGGAAACCTGGCCTCCTACATCTGTCCCACTTCGCAACTGCAGCTCTGGTTTCATTTGGTCTTGTGTGTCGGCTCTGTTTTAACCCTGCACAGGACGATGGCCAAGCTCTGCTTTCTCCACGGATGCCGACATCCGGCTGCCCAAGAAAACTCAGAAAATGTGTCGCCTCCCCCAAGTGATTTAACCCAACGAATTCACCAGTGAAACAAAGACACTAAGCAGAAAAGGATCCATTAGATGGGCTAAAGCTACCAATAAATCCCCAGTGAAAATTCGAGACCATTTCAAACGCAAGACACAGAAGAGGTCATTTTAGAGAAACACAATCACTAGCAGTCCGAGCTGTTTAATCAGTCTCAACTTGCTAGGCTTTGATAGAGGGCATATTAAAAAAGTGTAATGGTTAAGATGCTACTTCGTGTTTTCTAACATTGTCACAGCTGTGAGGTTGAGGTCTATGAAATTATTGTTTCTACTGGCCCCAAACAGTTAAATATCAGTAATACCACATGCTTAACCTAAAACCTGGAACCATACACATAACGTAGCTATAGACACACACGCGTGTGCAGTCACAACCCTAGGGTGGGATCTTGTTACATTTAGTTCATGGGCCCTTTAGGGAATCTAACTCTTTAGTGGAAAACATACATACACCCACATATACCTTCACACAGGCACATATCCACCCACACACACTCATACGTACATAACTTCAGCAGGGTTTGCAGAGCTCTAAAGACAATTTACAAGGTCTGAACCAGGAGCCATATTCTGGGTAAAACAAGCGACATCCTCAATGCGAGCAGTAACAAGGTTCTGTGGAATTCTCAAGAATAAGGTTTATACCAAAAGTATTAATTAAAAAAAAAAACACCACTAAAATTAATCTTCTAAAAAAATAAGGTTTAGACCACGAAGTCCACCGCCATAGGACTTCTCCTTTTCATGGTGACCTCCGATGTACCAGGCCATGGTGTGCTCTGAGCGCTCCTACCTGTGCTGTCCAAATTTCATGCCCTCAGTTCACCATACGTGTGAGGAAGCCATGATTTAAAACTGGCAAACCCCCAGCTCACGGCCACAGGAATGTTAAAGGCAAACAGAGGTGCCTATCCAGGAACTTGTGGCTCCCAAGCCCGGGTCCTCCATCACCGCACAGAGAGGCTTGACCTCCCACGTCACCTCACTGCAGCAGAGGGTCTCGTTCCAACTCAGAAGGCTTCTCAACATTCCCACGAGGGACTGTGTCAGGAAGTGACTGCGACTAGTTATTCCAGCTGGGTTCCGTTCAAGGAAGAATCTTTGAATCTATTGCCCCACGACGGTTAAACCAAGGAAAAGTCTGGGCTACAGGTTCACACAGGCTCCACTCAACACAGAATATCCAGGCTGGCTCTCTCGAGGATGAAACAGGACACGAGATGCGTTGGGTTCTAGAGCCGAGCCCCCTCTGGGTTCTAGAGCCGAGCCCCGTCTGGGTTCTAGAGCCAAGCCCCCTCTGGGACCTGGAGAGACCGGCCCTTCTCAGCGGGTGCACCCAGGATGGTGGGACAGAAAGTGGAAGTCATAGGGGAACCAGGAGAGCAAGCCTGGCCTCACAGAAGGACCCCAAACCTGTGTGCGTCTCACGTCACTGAAATGAACCATGAGAACCACGCCATGTGGGAAGAGGGACAGGCTGGGAACCCTACTGAAACCGAGAGCAACAGCACGTGCTTGGGACCTAGCACTCAGTGAGGCCTCAGCAACTGTCCTGTAAGACTTAATCCCACAGGGCTGGGGTGCAGCTCATGGGCAGTGCACCTGCCTAGCTTGTACCCAGCCGTTTGTTCAGTCCCTGGCACTGTGAAAGACAAAGAAAGTCGAAGAAAAAGATGGCACAAAACAGACCTCCAAAACGCTGCACTGGGTTCTAAACTGGCAGAGTTTGGAAGGATCACGACACACCCTGAAAATCCAGGGTACTCTGCCGTCAGCAAAACCTTACCACGTGTCCTTCAATGCAAGCTTCCATCTAAAGAGCTTCATAATCTCTTATTTGCACTCCCCTCCCCACCACAATACTAACAACTCTTGTATTTACAGCCCTTTGCTTGAAGGGAAAATCTTCTACCCAGTTTTGTTTTGTTTCATTAATATTAATCCAAGCCAATCCTGAGCATTCAGGGGAAAAGTTGGAAGTCAGGTTATACAAATTTTCCTGACAGCCAAAGCCTTCAAGTTGGAGACAGGGACGGGGATTTTTCTCTTCTAGTCCCCTTGTTCGGAAAAAGGGTAAAGACAGACCCAGTCCTCTCCTTAGCTAAGGGTTAGCAAACTGAAAGACTTGCTACGCTTAAAAGTATTTTGGAAGTAAAAATATGTAATTGGGCCAGGGGTGTAGCTCAGTGGCAGAGTGCTTGCCTAGCATGCATGAGGCCCTGCGTTCTATCCCTAGCACAGGACAAAAACCAAAACAAAACAAAACAAGATAATTCTTGGATCAATACATTGTGGAAAGGGCCAGAGATTTAGCTCAGTGGCACAGAGCCTGCTTCCCAAGTGCAAGGTCCTGAGTTTGATCCCTGGTACCACAAAAAACAAAAACAAAAACAAAACATTATGGAAATAATCTTTAAAATAAGAGTGTCCAGAAATGTTTTCTTACACCTATAGCAGTCTTACCGTTAGAAAGGCCTGGTTTACTTATGTACTCGAGAATGGTTTAACAAAGATCCACATACAGGCAATCTCACATGCCACTCCACGAAAAGGAAGCCATAATCGCTCGGATAAACTTGAAAGCTTTACTGGGCTCAGAGAGAAGCTGGTAAAAGTGAAAATCTATACCCAACGCAGTGAGAACACTTTCTGCATGATACAAAGTGATGGTGGTTTTTCCACATCCAGAAACTGAGCCATTTCCTGCCAAAGCATCCTCCAAACTCTTCCATTGTGTTGAAACTGTAAAATCTTTCTAAATCAGGACTTCCTCCTATTATGCTGTAGAGGCGTCTTTCTGGGAAGGGTAGATCCAAGGCAAAAGGTAGGAATTCCTGCAGCACCACCCAGTGGAAACATTAGAAAAAAAAAAAAAAGGCAAGATAAAATGTGTTTAAAAGAAAGAGACTTGTCTCAGCTACTCTAATTAAAAATTGGGTTGCCGCTTTTTTTTTTTTTTTGCCATCGATGACAGTCCATGACAATCTGTGATACGAAGGGAAGATAATGTGTTTAAAAGAAAGAGACTTGTCTCAGCTACTCTAATTAAAAATTGGGTTGCCGCTTTTTTTTTTTTTTGCCATCGATGACAGTCCATGACAATCTGTGATACGCGCTGTGACAAGCGACCTTTCCCATCACACCTGCCCCGTGTCCATCACACAAGGGTGTCCACGCCCTGAGAGACACCAGGGTCAGGAAGGGTGGCGCAAGCCCGGGGAGGAAGGCGACCCAGGTGGGGTCAGGTGTGAGCCGCGACACCACACTTTCCGCTCAGAAGGATTCCCAAGGGACACTGGGCTCCGGGAAGTCTGCACAGCTGTGCTCCCCGACAGACGGGGCGGGCGTTTCCAGGTGGAGAAAGAGGTAGGAGCCATCTGTGCGCCTTCCGCCTCCACTGGCCCGGCTGCACCTGGTGCCAACCACCCCAACTCGCGCACAGCGATTGATCAGAGCCCTCCCTCCCCTGTGGCTCATACCTCTCTGGTCGTCCCCCTGCCCCCCCAAAATAACTTCCTCTAGCCGTAGAATCACTTCTGCCCCCCCATCCTACCAAGGCCACTGTGGGCCCCACAGCCAGCCCATAGGTCGTTCCACTCCGTCTAAATTTCATTTACTGCCACAACCAAAACACATTTCTCTTCGTTACTGCTCACTTCTCACGCTCGCGTGACACACCAGGCTGCGATTTTCTAGGGGCCTGGAAGGAGCAATAGGGACCTTTGACCTTTTTCTTCCAGCTTTTCTTCACAGAAAGCGCTGGTCAAGGAGAAAAGTCATGCTCTTCCCAGGGAAACTGGAAACGTTTCTTCTCCATAGCACTTAAAATAATACGTTATCGCTTTTTCAAATGGTGCGAAGATACAGGAAAGCATGCCAGTTGGCTGATCTTGACTGCTGAGCAGTGTATGACTGAGTTAAAACTTGGTGGCCCGTTAGAACTGCTGATAATTTACAAAGGGTAAATAGTATTATACATTTTCTTTCTCTTTCTGAAATTAGTCATTGGCAATGTCAAGATTCGGCTGGATGATGTTGACATTAGCTAGTTTTTTGGTCCCACGACATATGGTACTGTCACAACACGGCCATGAGTTACTGCTCTTTGTGAACGAGGTATCACCAGTGACATCCTGTTTGGAGATTTTGAGAAGCACAAAGAGTCCCTCACAGGGCCAGCTGCCTAAGCCAGGAACCAGACTCTTCCGGGCCTTTAGGCCCATGGTCACTGCAGCATCACAGACTTTCTGTGGTGTGCCGCTCGCTGCAAAACTTTGTCATGGTTTAGGAAACGCAAATGCTAGGCATGAACTTTCTACAAAAATCAGGTCTGAGAACATACTTGCTTTGGAAGAGATCTGTACAACGCCGTGAACCTGGAGTCTTCAATGTGTCGTCACCGGCTCGCGCGGTGGGCATCGGCGCGGGATTTTGCTGCGTCTGAAGTCACAAAGGCAGCAACTGCTCTCTGTGGCACTTCTCTCGCCCCGTGCATGTTTCCCCCTTGTTTTTCCACCTGGACATCGGGCCTCGCGACACATGACAGTTCCTGCGCCAAACGCGGACGGTTTATTCCAAATGTAAATAGCTCCTAACAATGTTCTTCTTAACACGAAGTGAAAACGTGATGGCGTGAAGATAAAGGAACAAGCAAAAGGCCTCTCAGCTTTCACTGCATCTATTTAAAACCACGCCGGAGTTGTAGACAAACCACAACGGGCTGAACGCGGTTAAAGAATCTTGGTGTGCCTAGTGGGTATTGCCATCCCTAAGCAAACTGTTGTAAAAACAAACACAAGTGATTTCAAAACAGAGCAGTCCTCTCCAAAGCTTCATGCTTAAAATCTATTTTTGATTAATCGCCAGCACATGCACTGAATTACTGAACAAAATAACATTAATGGACTCATCAAGTGGCTGCCCAATGAATGTGTCATCGCGTCGGAAGAAGGCTGTTTCACAAAGGCCACCAAAAACGTGGTGTGGAGGAGATCTCGACAGGCGGCATCAGCATCAAACATCTTACCTGTACCCAAAGGAACCACTGCCCTCAATCCCCACATAGAAATTTGTCACCCACTAACTTGGCTAGGCGCTTTTTGTTTTTTTGCACCAGGGATTGAACTTGGGTTCTTGAGTTTGCAAGGCAGGAGGCGAGGCAGGAGGCGGAACGACTGAGCTAAATCCCCAGCCCTAGGCACTTTTGGTAATGCTGCATACAGTCTGTTCGTCTATTCCTCTTCTGATATGCGGTATCATTGAAAAACAGTGAAAGAAAGCAGTGCGTGTTTAATTGAAAAAATTACAGTAAATGATACACTGCCATTATCCCTTTCAGAATGCTCACCCTCATATCAAAGAGACTCACCCCACTTTCCGCAGCAGTTCTGGAATCCTCTTTCATGAGTGTCTTTGATTGCCCTGTCGAGACTACTTTGATGTCCTGAATTGATTCAAAATGTTTACCTCTCCTGGTCATTTCGACCTTGGGAAAAAGCCAAAGGTCTCACAGCACCAGATCTGGTGAACGAGGCGGATGAGGACACAGCATGTTTTCACGAGCCTGCCTTTCCATTGGGCGGCACTCGGCACAGCATTCACTGCATTTTTGATCACATCTCGTAAAGACGCTCATGGAAGAGGTCTTGCAGAACTGCTTCAGAAAGTGCAAAGAGCAACGGGATAAGTGTGTTCGAAATAAAGGGGAGTATTTTGCAGGGGAATTAACGGCAATGTGTCTTTTACTATAATAAATCTTAAAATGCAAACATTCGCCATACATTTTGATCACCCTTTGTAATTATTAAGCACGAATATATTAACTATACAAAGTAACAATGAGATCTGGATTTAGACAACTGCGTTTAGCCCTTACTCAAGAAAATCATCCACTTTATGTTTTGATTAGGGAAAATGTTTCAGTCAATCTGGTGCATATAAATCTTCAAAGACAAGGTCCTAAAGTTTCTGTTTTCTTAAAGACAAATTACTGGGCCTTAATATTTAGGTTAAGAAAAAATCAGAGGAAGTGGCAATGCTGAAAGATGCTGTTCTTGTGGTTCAGCTCTGATTTAAATCAAAACAAGGCAGAAGCTCCCGATCTTTGGAGAACCACCGGATATTTGGGTGGGTTTGAGCTGAGACGTCTTCAGACATCTTTACCCAAAGGCATCTTAATGCTCTTCAAAGTATCCCATTTACTCACATATCAGAAGTGCAGAACTGAGAGCAGCAGTGACTAAGTGGACTCAGCGAAGCCAGGAATGACTGACTGGCGTGTGTCAATGCTGAAGAGGGTTCACCCAAGGACAGCTCCCGCCAGGCGGGTGGCACAGATGTGACAACGCACTTCTGCCCCGGAGCATTTGGAGGCATTGTTCTAAAATGCTTCAAAAAACAGAAAAAGAAACCATCCAATGCCCTCCGGTCTAAATGATCAATATGTGGGAATTGGCTCGGAAACCACACCAGAACGCTGGCAGAAATAACTTCCCCACTGTGCCTCAAGAATTCTGGGTTCCTGGTCTAAGACCATACCAAAACAGTGAGGTTGTGCACCTCACACAGTCTTGCAAATACTGCCAAATGGATTGGTCCTTTCTCCACATTTTATACTGAGAACTTAGAACTTGCTGAAATTATCAGGAATCTAATTCCTGGCAATTGTAAATCCAGGTTCTCACCTGACAGTGAAACAAGGATTCTTCCAAGTAGAGAAGCTTATTAAACACTCCCAGATGTGCCCACCCTGTGCAGAGAACTAGGGCTCGAATTCTACACAGGCAGAGACCGCGGACCACAAACCATCCCATCCTCTCAGGCTCCTACACCATCTCTCTTGCAACCAACCTCTCTTGCAACACCAGCAAATGCATGCGTACAAGCACCTGCACAAAAGCCTTTTCCATGCCAGTCACTTTCACTTCTTAACAGACTCCAACAGTAGGGCTTGTATTTCAGCCTCTGAAGGCAAAATCTTTCCAGACTCCAGCAAGAAGTTACACTTCCGTCTCAACAAGTATCAACCACAGAATGGTCCTCCTAACTCTTGGGGTCAGGATAATCATCTAACACAGATCCTGCCCTTTCTTGCTTTCCATCTTTCCTGGTTCAGCATGGTCTTTTTGAGGCTGGTGACGACGTTCAGGTTCAGATAGTATGGAATTCCCCACAGTTAATTCCGGAAGCTCCCCAGACACATACCCTGGAGTACACCCCGGGCCTTACACACACAGGTTTTCATGTAAGTGAAGAAGGGCTCTGAACTATGATTATAATGGAACTCAAAAGTGATTATCAGGGCTGAGGATTTAGCTCAGTGGTTCTGCCACCTGCTCACAAGTGCAGATCCCGAGTTTGATCCCCAGCACCACACACACACACACACACACACACACACACACAAACGCAAAGATTACCTAGGGAAACCATGTGTGAAACCTTGGTCAGCTGAAGACCTCAATAAAGGGTTAATGATGCTTGTTCTAGAACGATTAGTTCTAGCATGGAGGGGACTTTATATTTCAATTGTTTCAAGCTGAACTACCCTAGGGATTACTTAGTTACCAACCAGCCATTCTCAGTATAGCTGCACTGATATCAGCAACAGAACTAAAGTTCGTCTTCTCAAATACACTAACCTGATTTCTGCACATCTGCTTTTCTTGGAAGTCTAGACAAAAACTACCAAAGATGGTACGGAAGATCTTCTTGGCTTTTTATGGTTTAGCCAATAGATTTGCCTGTTATTAATCCCAGCAGTTTACTGTCTAGCAAAGAGTTAGATTATGCATAGAGACAAAGAGACTTGTGAAATGCAACACAAAGGAAGGAGGTTGTATGGACAAGGCCAACCCCGGCGCTGTTTTTTTAAACTCTCAGAACGCAGTGAGTTACTACACAAAATGCTGGAGTGGATCCAAGGGTGAGACAGAGACGGAGACCTAGAAGCTCAGCCTGTTAAGCACTGCAGATGTGCCGTACGTCACAACGTGGGGACCCCGCGCTGGCCAGATCTAATGGGTTCGCGATTTGGACTGTGGATTCGGAAAACGTGGGACACTGCGGTATCGCATGCACTTACTTCCTGAGTTTTGGAGGCAAAGTGCTCCCAGTCCAATCTCCAGAAACACACATCTACCTATGTCCCATTCCTGTGCCTATGTCTGACAGCGAGAATAGGAGGAGAACGTGGCTAGTGAGGAAACCTGTAAGGAAAGCTCTTGGCAAGGACCCTGTAGGCCAGAAATGGAGGACTTGGGGAAATGTAGGCTGGGGACAAAGAGGTTCACCCAAGGGTGACAGGGAACAGCTGAGAGAGAGCTAACTGGCTGGGCACAGTGGAGGTGACCGACACTGGGGCAGGGAAGTCCCAGCAGAGAAGGCCTACAAAGGCCTAGTGGCAGAGGGCACAGAAAGCTTCTGAGGGACCGAGAAAAGACCATGTGGCTGTCCGAACCACAGTCTGCAGCTTGAATTAAGCATTTAGGTCTTTATCCTGAGCAGAAGCCTCTGGAGAAATTTCCAGAGAAGGGTAAGGAGATCAAAAGTGTACCGTGAAAGATCAGCTCCCACTCCTGATGGAGAGGGGTCCAGACAGCGAGAGGGAAAGGGGAACCCTCAAGATGCAGCATAGTAGAGAAAGAGAGAGAAAGAGAGAGGATGTTCCCCAAGACGATCAAAGGGAGGAACAGGGACGTGGACTTCATCTGGTGACAACGGAAACCTGCCCTGGACCAGAGGCCTATCTGGCTCCCAAGAATGAGGGCACCGAGGGCTGTCAGAAGTGAGTCCCTCTGCCACAAACCACAAAGGAGGACCGAAGGACAGCTGGTGGAAGTGCCTTCAACCGGGTCCTCCACATCCAACACAGAGCCCAGGTAAAACAGAAGGGAAACTTTCTGGGGATTCCTGTTCTCACTGTAAAGCACGGTGCTAAGTCAGCCATCCGGGGAGAAGTGCAAAAAACGTGCAGCCTGCTTTCATAACTTGTAGAAATAGTTATTTACTCCAAAAGAGTGGTACACAAATAGGACTTCACCTTGAAAGACATTAACCCAGCCTCTTCTCTTCATTCAGCCAGGAGACTGAGGTGTGGAAAGATTAATGTTCCCTCAACCCTGCTAGCTTTAAAGGAATTATTTTTTCCTACAGGATACACACTACTCTTGATTAAATTTGTTGGAGGTATTAAATGATATGGAATAGGTTTTTCCTTTTATTGTGTGAGGAGGAGATATACACACTCTAATGGTTTATTTAATTTTTTATTGTACAAAAAAATAACAGTTCTGATAATAAGAAAATAACAGTAACAATAGTTATACTGCAGTATATTATCAAGGTGGTCTGGGATTTAAGAATCAACTCGGTAGAGGGGCTGGGGATTTAGCTCAGTGGTGCCGCCACCTGCCTTGCAAGCACAAGGTCCTGAGTTCAATTCCCGGTACCGAAAAAAAAAAAAAAAGAATCAACTCGGTAGAATCCTGAAATTGCCGTAATGAATCAAAAAAAACAGCCAGGGATATTTTGGAGTGCTGAAAATTTTCTTTATTGGAAGAGAGTGATATATGCACGTATACAATAAAAATTCAGATCTATGTATTTTAATTATGCCTCAATTTTAAAAAAACTGTGAAAAAGATATCACAAGTCTTTTTTCTTTTCTTTTCTTTTTATTCTGTTGCTTGAAGCCCTAATCGCAACAGTCTTAAGATCTAGATATGTGCACTTTATATCTATCCCATCACACCCGTATAATTGAGGACTGTGCTTGAATACAACAGCTTTAAAAATACTTATGATACTAATTTTAGATTACATGGGTAAATTCATCTTGGTCCAATTCAAATTAGAATACAGTAATAGAACTATCATCTTATTTTCTTTAAAAACATACAAATAAGTCTCTTGACCAAGTTATAAAATAATTCTATTTAACTCTTAGAATAATTTAGTGATTACTTTCCAGGAAATTTAAATCAATAAGTAGTCATAACACTCATTCATGTGGCAACTAAAACCAAATCACAGTTTATCAAAATGACCACTTCAAACTTTATTTGATAACTGTTGATCTGTATGTAATTTCCAATAATAAATGAAAGACTGATTTTCTTTTGGTTGAAGGTAACGATCGTGGAGAGTCAAATTTCTGCAAAGAATAGTTTCTTCAAAGACTGAGTAACCTACTATTTTTAAAGGCCTTCAGAATTTGTTAAAGGAAGGTTGAGCACAGACACACATACAGATAATTCAATTTACCAGGGCTGCATTATAAGTGGCAAAACCAGAGCTTTCATGGTCTCAATCAAAGCAGCCATGAGAAATAGCAATCTTGAGCTGGAAATCAATTTAAAACACCAATTTCCAAATTTGGAAACTCCACAGATCTAAAATGAAGCAGTAATAAATAAGAGCCAAGAGTACCAAACACACCTTTCTCTCCCTTTATAGTCTGACAAGGTCCAGGTGGATTGTGAGTTCAGCCTGGTTTCTCCTCTCTCGTCACTTAACATTCTATTTTGATGTGTCGTACCCTGTACTTCCTGTTACTACATCTTGATATTCTCCTGCAAATCATGACTCACTCTTAAATCATAGAGAGACTCATCAAAATCCCAAATTTCACAGCACATAGGAACTCAGTCCTGAGAGGCAGCATTCTTGGAACATTACTTGAACCACAGAGGACAAAAATATCCAGCAAGTCTGTGTAGAAGTTATGTCAATCCCTCTCTGAGTCAACATGTTTATGAGATCAATAAATACAAGCTCTACGTGTGGTAATTTGGGCCTCCGTGCTCCTTATTAAAACGTGTTACATGATATGTTAAGTGAAAATTGGTTACAAAACAGAAAGTACAGTGTGATTCCAAATAAAAATTTTTATGTGTGCGCATGTGCCTATGTGTATGTAAGCACACATATGCATTTAAAAAGACTACAAAAATATACATCAAGATGTTAGCAGTAGGATCATGGGATATGTTTATTTTCTTTTTTCATTGAGATTTTTCTGTATTTCCTAAGGTAATTTGTGTTAATATTTTTCACAACAGGAAAAAACAACTAATCTTCAGAAAATGCCTTTGGGCTGTTATGCCACAAATCAATCTACAAAGGCAGAGAGGAATTATGGGTAACTACGAGATGGAAAACTTGCCTGGAACCGTCAAGAAAACCTGAGGAGCATGGGGTCGGCCGTACAGATTACCCATGCTGCTCAGGGGCATGGGAGAAGGCCGGCCCCTAGGAGGGGGTCAAGAGGGCAAGACAGAAATGAACAGAGCCTCCTGCTTTTAAAAGGTACTGAGGAACCCTAAGTGTAAGAAACATGGAGGTGACTATGTCATTCTGTAGACCTGGAAGGGAGCAAAGATATCAATCAGTAGCTATTACCTATTCACCCTCAGTTTAAAAAAAAAAAAAAAAAAAAAGACGACACCAGGAAGTCACATCATTAAATAACTTTTTAAAAGTGCTTTAGGTTTGTCAACAGGCCACACTTGGTCACCCTCACAGCACCGTATTGGTGATCCAAATCAGACAGATAGATAAACATAATGGTGTGGCCCAGAATTTTATAATCCTCCATCCGACAGCTAAGAAAGAATACCGTAATTTATATACACTGCCTGGAAGTCCTTTAAAAGCAATTTCAGGGAAAGATTCAAGTTCCCAAAGTTATTACAAATATAAATTTGAATATGATCTCAGAGTTACATTTTCTGTATGTTAGCAGTTTTGAATTAATTTCTTAAATAAGAAAAAGAAGGTGTTCAGTAAATGTTAAGGTTACTTCAAAACCCAGATGCAGCTGAAAACATGCTGCCCCACCAGCCCCAGGCTGCTGCCATCCGGGTCTAAAAAGTGTTGTTACTAAGGGTGTAAAGATGCTGTCAGGGGGGAGCTTGGGACATGGACTGACTCAGGGCCACCCTCACAGGGCCAGCACTCACATGTCATTCTGTTGCACACCACCAACCAAAGAGAAGAGGGAAAATTCATACACAGCCTATTACACAGGTGGCCAAGGACTTTTCAATGTCCTGTTTGTTGAATGAATATATGTAGGAGAGTTGAATGAATGCATGATTAGGGTAAACACAAGTCTGCCCACATGGGCACTACTGACAAGGAGGGCTAAGGAAGTCTTTGTAGGGGGCTTCTCTGGGCGTTGTCAGATGTTGAGCGGCATCCCCAGTCTCTGTCCACTAGATGCCCGTGGCATCCCCTCTTGCTGTGACAACCGAAACGTCTGCTGAGAGGCAAAGCGACACCTGGTTGAGAACCACGGATGTAAGTGAACCTCATTCAACCCAAATAACAACTTGTTCAAATGAGGAGCTCTAATCTCCTCCTTTTTATCCCATGGAAATGTACAACCTCCAGTCTTAGGGAACTCTTGCAGGATGATAACCACCCTTGAGAGCTTTTTCTCATCTAGTCTGTTTTGTTACCCTAATCACGGCTTCAAGGGGACGATTTGCTGAGCACCTACTCCATGCCAGGCGTGGAGCAGGGGCACCCAGGCCTGGCCACTGATTCACCCCTGATCAGGCTTGGCATGGCTGTTTTGGGGCTCACTTTACCACTGTCAAAGAAACGCCAACACCCTCAAAAGAGGCAATCAGTCCTTGCTGATCAAGGGACCTCATCCTTCCAGTAGGGTTCTTTAAAACCTTGCCATTTTTAGTAACTCAATGCATTTCTAGGCAACATTTAAAGGCTTTTATAAAAAAGGCTGGAGGACTGCACTATATTTGGCATCAAAAGGCCATCATCCTTCGCATGGAAAGGCCATCACTTTTCATACACAAGGGGTTTTGTGAGCAGGACAGTTACTGGAAACTCTACTACACTTAATGGACAGTCTCCTTAACTGTTGGACCCTAGTGCCCTCCTAACACAATTTATAATTTTATAATCCTCATAAATTCAGACTCCTCACTGACCTTTTCCAAATAAATGTGTACGGGGGGGGGGGGGGATCAGAAGGTATTTCGTTGGGCAATAAGGTTCAGAAAGCAATTTGGGCTCATTAATAGATGCCCGGAACATGTTGGCCTTCTCAGACAGACCGCCCACCACACACACATCAAAAAAACACAAAAAACAAAACAAAAAAACCCAAACAAAACCAAACCAAAGACAAAGCACAGATGGGAGGGGATGGGTGTGTGTGAGCTGCCAGGGCAACAGAAACCACACACACACACACACACACACACACACACACACACACACACTCACAAAGAAAAACCTTTAAGCTCGCTGCTCAAAATCCAAAATGGCCAAAGTGACTTTAAAGTTTCTGAGACGCTGCCCTAAAAAGGCTCTGGGGTGGGGGCGGAGAAGGCACCTCGAAGTAAATAAGGCAGTAACTTGTCTCCCTCTCCCGGGGCTGGGCTCCCCAGGCTGACAGCCACTGCACAAAACTCCTCCTGTGCGAGCAGCGGAAACTCCTAATGAGATTAGTTGGTGTGTGTGCAGACATTACTTAGCAATGACTAAAGGGGCTCTCTCTTCCTGCAGCAGCCAGTGGAAAATTCAGGGAACTTTTTCCCCCTGCAGCAGCAGAATCCATTTAACCCTCTCCCCAGCCAACTCCAAAAACAGCTCGGCCTCCGCTTCTCGTCTGCCCCCACTCGGGGCCGGGGGACTAGGGGGAGTTAAAGACCGGCCAGGGGCTTTCAA
>NW_022900927.1:57079713-57080063 GCF_012274545.1 Fukomys damarensis | reverse complement strand
CCCTTTTGCAGTTTCTGAAATAGCTTTTCTTGCTCCCACCCCCACCCACCGCCTAACAACAGCTTCTCCCTTGGACGATTTGGTTCAGAAAACAGAACAAAACCGAGACTTTTTTATTCTTCCTTTTTTTAAGTCTTCAAATTTGAGCCGATTCCCTCCCCAAGAAAAGTTACAGTAGCTCCCGGGCCAGCATTCAGTCCTAAGTTAAAGAGGCAGGAGCCCCTAGGTCATCTCCAGTCCGGTCCTTCCCCCTACCCCGGTCCAGCACCGGCTTCGCAGTGTGGACTGACTGGGCGTGCGCCTGGCGGGTCACCTGGGCGGGGGCCACCTGCCCTGCGGGAGTGGGCGCA
>NW_022900927.1:57079079-57079364 GCF_012274545.1 Fukomys damarensis | reverse complement strand
GAAAGAAAGAAAAGAAAGGAAGAAAGAAAAAACACCGCGAAGGAAACTCCGCAAGTGTCCCAGCAACAGGCAGACGCCCGGCGACCTACCCAGATGTGGGGGAGCGCTCAGATCCTTCTCCGGGGGGATTCTAGGAAGACCCGGGCGAAAGCCCGCGGCTTTCCATGCTGACAGGCGTCTGCAGACGGTCTGCTGCTCTTGTAATGAGATCCCGATTTTCTCCCCCCCTTTTTTTTTCTTTCTCTCGCTCCTCTTTTTTTTTTCTTTCCCCCTCTGGTGTGTGTG
>NW_022900927.1:57054799-57078641 GCF_012274545.1 Fukomys damarensis | reverse complement strand
GGCGGGGGGGGCACCAGAGCAGAAGAGGGGGGTTCGGATTGGGTTGCTCTGGGAAAGGGGCTGCTTTGATCGTGGGTGAAGCCTGGGGGTTTGGGATGGGAAGAGGTGGGGTGTGCAGAAGAGGAGCTTCAGTGTGGGAAGGGGCTGGACACATTCTCGTCTGGAATTTGGGGTGAAGAATGGAGCAGCCGCAAGGTGCAAGCTAGGATTCTCCAGGAAGAGCCCTTTCTGGTCACCCACGGTGGCCTCGCAGGGGCCTAACGTTTCGTGTGCTCAGGAGCTCAGGTGGCAACAGGGCCCAGCAGCCCTGGACCGGGCTCCCCGGGAGCTCTTTGGTCCTCAAACTCTCCTCTAGGCTGAGTGAAGAGCTCCTGTCCGGCCCCAGTCTGCAAGTCTGCAGCAAGGGACTAGGGGCCTGTTGGGGAGCCCCTCACCCTCATCCCTGTGCTCCAACTGCAAGCCTTCCAGAGCCTTCCAGTCCCCTGTCTGCGCTCCACACCAGGGGTTTTCAAACTTGAGCGTGCAGCAGCTTGACCCGAGGGGCTCATTAAAACCCTGGGAGCTGGGCCTCACCCCCAGGTCCCTGACTGTCTGTCTGGGGTGTTCTTGGCCCTGGCTAGCATGAGAGTGGCCTGGGGAACACCGTCCAACGACATTCCCGATCTAGACCATTAAGCCAGACTCTGAGAGCAGGGCTTGAGCCCTTTCAAAGAGACCACATTCTAATATTTCCTCCACCTGACTTGTTTCTCTTTTTGCAATCTCTCTGACAGATTATTTGTTTACAGATTGCTCGCTACTATTACAGCCTGAAGTTCTAAAGGGCGAGGATTACATTTTTACTGAAGTTACTGTGTCCTGGCCGAGTGACTATCAGGGCACCTCACTGATAGGTCCAACATTTTTGTTTCCTGAGTGATGTGGATAATCCACTCAGGTAGGACAGGTCCCCCAGACCTCCGAGAAAGGATGAGAAAACGGGCTGGGGGTGGGGTTCAGGTAGGAGACAAGCAGGAGAAGGTACAGGCAAGAGGGCTCTTTCTCAACCCTGATTTTCCACAGCTGATTTTCCACTTTGGGGATTATTGTTTTAAACCCCAAGTCAGCATCTTCTGTCTCTCAGTAGGATTCACACTGTGCCCCTATACGATCCAGCCATGCGCAGACCAACCTAGAGAACGTAAGTTTATTATCCGGCTCAGAAACACGCACAATTAAGAACTCGCACTGTTTTATTTTAGAAACTGTATGCTTGGAAGAAACCAGTCTGAAAGGCTACGTACCATATGATTCCAACTATATGACAGTCTGGAAAGGGCTCAGCCATGGAGACAGTGAAAGGATCTGCAGATGCCAGGGTTTGTGGTGGAGAGAAATGGTCCTGCTAGGGCTAGGCAAAGCGCTGGAGTGTGAGGCGGTGAAGCTGCTCTGAGTGCGTCTGTAATGGTGGATACTCGTCAACGCAACTGTCAAAACCTCAGGACTGAGCCTGAGGTAAAAGTCAGGGTGCTGTCACCCTTTCTAACAAAGGAACCGTTGGATAAGGGGCGCCGTAGGTGGAATCATCTATGAGGTTATTCATGGGGAGGGCAGTGGATGTATGGGAACTCTCTGGACCTTCTGCTCCATTTTTCTATCAACCTAATGCTGCTTTTCAAAAACAAAGTTTGTGTTCAAAATAAATAGATGTGGGCCAGGGATTTTGCTCAGTGGTTCCACCACCTGCTTTGCAAGGTCCTGAGTTCGATCCCTGGTTAAAAAAAAAGGATGCCAAAGCCAAAACAGAAGTGTATCTTAAGTCAGTGATTGTTGAGCTTCTTATTTTTCAGAGTAAATCTTTGTAAAGCCCTAATGTGTAAGGAAGCAGAGGTACCCTATGTTTTCTCATCTAGCTATTTGATTGTTGTGGAAAAATAAAGTTCTCCTTTGGTAAAGCATTTTATAAGTATTTTGGGGAAAGCCCTACAGTTTCCCAGTCCCTGAACAAGACCTTTAAGATTCCCTAGTGCTTTGGATTGTCCATGCCACTACTTCCAATTTCTTCATATGAATGGATAATTCAGAGCCTCTGATCTTCCTCAAAGCCCAGGGAATAGCTTGTACTTCCAGGTGTTTGTCGCTTCTGTTCTTTGAACCCTAAAAGAAAGCTTTGTTTTCCATGATTTCCTTCCCACTAACAAAAAAAAAGTAGCCAAAAGGTGTGGTACCTTGTATCCCATGTTCCACACTCCTGGTTCTACACTTTTGCTGTAAACAGTAAGGAATCAGGACAGTGTAGGTTATGAGCAAAGTTTTTCCAGGGGCTCTTTCTGACAAGTGACAGTTTAAAGGCATACATCTCTGCTAGCTGAGAGAAAGCTGTCCTGGCTTTGACGAGAACTGCCCAGAGCTTACCAGAGATGACACATGAGATCTGTGAGTTTGGGAAATGAGAATCGGTCATTGTGACGTGCTGAGATTCCTAAAGAAGGGGTCTGTTAGTCAGGCTGTGTGGCTGGGATAATGCTGTATAACAAACAACTCCGAGAGTTAGTTGCGTGAATTTTAGGAAAGCAGAATCTCCCAGGAAAGTTCTAGGTAGCTAATTGGGCCTAAATTCAGAATGAAGTCTGGTAGCCCTCGGCTACTGAGGTGAGGCTGTCAGATCCGTATTCTCTTTCTGCAGCGCTATGGTTTGGATCAAAAATGTCCCCCAGGAAAGTCCGTTTATTAGAGGTAGGGCTTGGATCACAAGGGCATGGACCAGGACCCTGCTGGGCTCACAATGGAATGTGCTGTTGGGAGGTGGGGCCTGATTGGAGGCATAGATCCCTGGGGCTGGGCCTCTGGGGTGTAAATCACTGGATCTTCCCTTAGCTCTCTGCTTCCTGGATGCCATGAATGGAGCGGTTTTCTTCCACCACGATGTTTTTGGTTTGGAAGGAGCCCATTACAGACTGAAACCGTGAGCCAAACCTTTCAATTGTGTGTATCAAGTATTTTATCCCAACAAAGGAACATTGACTAATACTTGGAGGTACCACAAGTTAAACTTTTAGGCCTTTGTGTGTTCTATTTATTTATTTGCCACCAGGTATTGAACTCAGGACCTCGTACTTGCAAAACAAGCGTGGGGCCACTGGGTTCAATCCTGGGCCCTGCCTTTGCATGTTCTTAAGTCAACTGCTGAGGTGAAGTCTTCTGGAAGTCTCATCTTGCTGCCACACCCGACCAATGAACTATGACCTAGAGCCATCTGTAACTATCAGCCCATCGGGAATGGGCATGCTTGCATCTCTCATTTGCATTAGCAGAGAGGGCGACAATCTAGGTGGGAAATACTTCAGGGGGGGGGGACCGGGCCCTGTCTTTGTTCCTTAGGAGCGCACTTTCATTTTGTACCAAAGCCTGTGGCTCCCAGCTTGCAGAATTTTTGGTTTTCAAATAAAGCCTTCCTTTTCATCTTGCACTCTTTCTTAGTGAATTCTGCTTGATGGCAGCAAGATATAAGTCCACGAGGCTGGCTTGGTGACAGTTTGTGGGCTGGGCCGAGGGTGTGGCTGCTTCCCTGTCTCCTCATTCTGGGCCCCAGGCTACAGACACTACTGGGGACCTGTGGTTCTCTGGGAGGACAAAGAGTTTAAGAGGAGAAAGTGAGGCTGAATAAAATGCCATGCCTATTAACACACTCTCACCTCCGCTCACATTCCATTGGCAAAGCAGAACATTAAGGCCGGGTCTCCAGTCTGTAGGCAAGGAGAACAAATGATACAGTTATATGATCTGCCGCTCCACTGGTTATAATTAGAGATAGAGGAGAAAAAGATGGAGTTTTAGAATAAGATGAGAACATTCTAGAACAAAGAATAAATAAGATTTGAAATGTTGAATTAATGACTTGGGGGTAGAAACTCGAAAGTGGTTTGAACTTGAAAGCAGTTACTTCGAGGACTTCAATAGTGCAGGCTGGGTAGAGGTTAGGGCTCGGGGAAAATGTGCATGTGCAACCAGGAACAACGTTGGGGCCCAGCCCCATACCTGCCTTGTTCTAGCTCTGTGGCCTTGACTGAATTATTCACCCTCCCTAAGCCCGAGGAAGCATTAGGTTTTACTGATTTCTCCAGTGAATGCCACTTCTACATTAAAGCAACAAGTACCATGGGGCTAGGATTTTGAAATGTTCATGAATTTCATTTAAAGGAGTATTTAAAAGAATTTTACAGACTTGCAGGGTGACTGTTATGGACATTGGTGCTCCCTCCGGTGTGTCTTCATGGGTATCTGCTGCAGGGTAGATGAGAGCACTGACCGGGGCCGCCTCTGTACCCTCAGACCCACAAGCTGGCAAAATGACAGCCCACACGTCCGCTGCGGGGCTGCTCGGTGAAGATTTTACTTTTAAATTATAGTTTTAAAAATAACAAAATTTGCCTTGCTGACTAATTTGAAGTGTATCGTTAAGTTGTGTTAAGCTTATTCTCCTTATTGTGACATTGATTTCCAGAACGTATTTGTTTTATAAAACTGAAAGTCTGCCTCCATTAAATACAACTCCCTTCCCCACCCCAGCCTCTGGCAACTTCCTTCAACTTTCGTTTCTATGAATTTAACAAGATCCTCCATTTAGACAATATTCACTTCACATAATGTCCTCAAGGTTAAAGGCTGAATAATATCCTATTATATATGCCCAACACACTAATGGGCATTGGGGTTATAATATAATATTGTCTATAATATAAATATGTTAATATATGCAATATAAAATATATAACATGTACTGCTAGTATAACATAGTAATAATAATTTATGTCTTTAAACAATTGAAGACAAATTTTAAATGACTAGATTTTTTTTGACATACGGTCTCACTTTATAGTGCAGACTGGTCTTGAACTCACTGTGTAGCCCAGGCTGGCTTTGAACTTGTGGTGATTCTCCTGCCTCAGCCTCCCAAGTGCTGGGATTACAGGGTTGTACCACCATGCCTAATAAGAAAGACAAACAAACTAATGTTTTGCAACATATGAAAATTGTGTGAAATCCAGATTTCGGTGCCCATAAAATTTTATTGGAACACAGCCATGCGACTTAATTTACATGTTGTCTAGCACATATATTGTCTAATGCTCCTCTCAAATGACAATGGCATTTTTAATAGCTGTGACTGAGCCCATGTGGTATTTAAAGCTGCAAATATTTACTTTCTAACTCTTACAGGAAAAGTTTGTCAACCTCTGACACAGGCAAATGAGATTCTGTGCAGTTTGGTCTTGTTTTTGAGCTGCATTTCTTTCCTTATTCCAGAGAAAGCCTTTCCTTGCCATACTGAATGAAAACCTCTGTCTCTCAACCTCATCTTCAAAGGACACCAAGCCCCCAAGCTTCATTTCATTCCTCTTTGGTCTTCTGCAGAGGGAGACACAGCTGGCTCTCACAGTCCCAGTCTCCCATTTCTCCTCAAGATGTCTTTGCTCCTGGTGTCAGAATAGACCGTCTTCGTTCCTGGTAGTTCGCAGCCCTGGGTGCACAACGGAAGCCCGCACGCCAGCCTGCAGTTCCTGGGAGTCCGAGGCTGAGTCCAGGAATCTGTATCTCTCAGAATTTCCATCTAGATGGCCTCTTTCCTTAGGAAGCTCTTATAAAGGTCTTCCCTACCCCTTAGACTTCCCTCAAGTCCAACTGTTATGGTTTAGATCTAAAACGTCCCAGTCAAACCTCATGTGTGGAAGGATCATGGCAGGGGGCGCCATGGTCACCCGTGGATGGGCCCATCAATGAGTCCAGTAGCTAAATGTGCTGTTAGGAGTGAAGTCTGGCTAAAGGTGGGTCACTGAGGGCGTGACCTGGCTGCTTCTGCTTCTTCCTCCTCCTCTTTCTTTTCCCTTTATTCTCTCTCTCCCTCCCTTCCTCCTTCCCCTTCCTTCCTCCCTCTCTCCCCCGACCTCTCTGCTTCATGGCTGCCATGAGTTGAGGAGATTCTCCCCACCATGATTTCGGCCTTGGACCCAACCAAGCATTCACTGAACCCTCTGAAAACCATGAGCTAAAGACAAACCTCTCTTCAAGGTTTGGGGCTCAAGGATTTTATCCTAGCAATGGAAAAGCGACCAACACACTAACCTCCTGTAGGATCTCTTTCCGACATCCACCAGCTGAAGCTCATGACCCATTTCCCCTGCACCCTCAGAGTATTATTATGTTTGATCTTTTTGGGGACCTATTGAACAACTTGTCCCTGCAAATCAAGTTCTTCAGTTAATTCTTCAATTAAACAATTTGTGAAGAGAGAGATTTTTTTTTTTGTTAAAGTATAGATACTACCCACCCACAAGCAATTGGTGATTTGGAAATTAATGGAAACCATTCAGCTCAAACTGTGCAGCTTCTTTTGCAGGGTGGCATCCAGCCTGGATTAAGCATTCACTCTGGTTTGTGGACTGCATGTAGTACATTCTGCCTCTCCCCTAGTTCCCATCATGGCCAGGTTAGCCCTAATGGTGCCAAGTTCTGTAGCATGTCATATTTCAAATAAGTAAACATCCAAGTGGGACAAATGTAACAAAATCCAGGACCATAAGAGAACAGCTCATTTTTAGCAGAATTGTCAGACTCACTTTTAGCAGAACTATTGGATTCATTTTTAACAGAGTTTACACCGCATGATCAATTTTGAAATAATGTTTTCAACTTCACTTTGCTGCGTATATTGGAAGGATTTCCTGTTAACTCATATGGTGCTTTGAATTTGTTAGTATGTTTCAGTACAACTGTCCAGGGACATGTTCTTCATCTGAATGAGTTTCAGAGACAAATTGTTCAATCGCTTCCTTTATGGCTTGGAGTTATATATGACTGGCTTCTCCCCAAATTCCATATTTGTATCCTTAACACCTGCTCAAAATTGCTAAATATTTTTACTGACCGCAATCATCAGTTGACTTAGTGATTTTCTGTTACTATGGTTTGAGGTAAGTTTCTGTTTGCTTGCCCTTAGATTTTTTTTGATCACTATAAACCATGTAATGATTTAGTAGGCTTCCTATCTATTCCACTTTGGGGAACACCACAGCTCCACAGCCAATGCCATGGATCTCCACACGTCAGACCCTTCCGACCCTCACTCTGCCTCCGCTGTCCATTACAGTAAGTGCTTGTGAGCCTTGCTTTTGGCAGATGACTGCCGCCACTTGACCCCTGCCACTCAGGATCCGATTAAACTCATTGCCCTTAAGTTTCCCAATTGAGTAACCGCAGTCCCCACTGTAGGGTCTGGCATACAGAGAAGAACGGTAACAGAGCTTGTCAAGGACGCTTGTGCTCCCCTCCGAATGCTTTTTCATGCTGTTGGGGAGGGGTACACTTTCCAGATCATCCCAATTTGGAAATTAGGTTTAACACGACAAGTCCACCTCAGCATTTCCATTTTCCTAAGCCTCTGCATCCCCTCATCAACAGTAAATCAAGGAATATCGCACATCTCTAACTCGTTCACAGTGGGCCATCTTGTGAGCCACACTTCTGCCAAGCAGCCAAGTAAACTATTAACATTGTTTTTTTGACTCCGTGACCTGCAACCTGCAAAGTTAAATTCAGAATACCGACTTAACAGGCCTGTACTGACAGACTTAGCCCAGTCCAGATGCATGTTTTTAACACCATTATCCCATACACACTCGTAAAATCCATCCCGCTTGCCCGTCAGGCCTTACCAGGCCTGCTTGTAAGAGTCTGAAAACTCAAGTTCTTTGGGAGAATATCAGAACTCCTCATGGCCCACAATGTGTGCCTCACCTCTAGGAACCTCCTGTGATTTGAGCCTAGTTATAGGCCTAGGGGCAGAAATGCACGAAGAGGGTGGGTCCTGAGCCACTGTCAGCGTTGTTATCGTACTTGGTCAGCACAGGATTAGTTTCCTCCGGTCCTGCAGAGGAGGAGAGGCCAACACCACAGCGAGTGGGGGTGGGATAAACCAATCTCTCTCTCTGGCTAAATAATCTCACAAGAGTTTAGGACACCAACATCCTCAGCCTCATCAGGATTCTCCCAAACGTCTCCATCCCAGTTGATGGGATCCCATTCTTTTCCAGTCAGTGCCCTCAGCTTTACCTCAGAAACCCCTAGAGGCTGAGCATTAAAGTTCTGCTATATTTCAGCCGATTGAATTATAACCCATGTCTGGGTTTCTGCAATCTCAGGCCTGTGGATAAAGGAGAGAAGGTTCTCTTTCAGGACCCCGCTTAGAAACTTTCAGTTTCTTTATGTGTGTCTGGAGCTGGGATTTGAATCTTTGAGCTCCTTATTTACCTTTATTAATTTGTCCTCACAGAAGACTTTGGATTTTCTATGCATGTTTGGAGCTCTTTATTTTCCTTCACTAGTTTGTCCAAAGATGCTAAAAGCAACAGCCAGCACCATTATATTTCCCACTGTGCCAAAAATAGTCAAAAGTATCAGAAATGAAGTCACTAAATTCCTTACATCTCACAAGTGGTGAATCATGATAATCAAATGGATCTACATTGCATATTACATTAAACAGTACATATTGTCAGAAGGAGAGATTGTGGCATCTTTGGGTCTCATCAAAGCGTCTTTGCTGGAAGGCTGGAGTCTGTTCTGAGAGCCTGGAGGCCTCCAAGGCGAAGGTGAAGACTGGAGCTCCTCCAGAGAAACAGCAGAGAGACCTCCCTCTTTCCCTTTTTATTCCATTCAGGCCACAAGCCTATTGGTTGATGCCATTCACACCTCTGTCAGTAAATCCATTCAGCCGCACCCAGAACTGTGCTAAGCCAGTCAGTTGGGTGTTTCTTACTCAGACTTATGCAGCAGTGAACTGTCACAACAGCCAATAATTAAAGGAGTCACTTATAATTAAGTAGTGTAGATGATGTCGGACAATACTAATTGAGACACAGGAGCAATCACCAGGAGGGAGAATAATTAGTGACCTTCGGAGAATTAAAAGTCCAAGCTTCATATTTTAAATTTAAAAATTGACTGTAATTTGTTAACACCGTATACCTCCATACCATATCTGTGTTGTACCCCAAGAAGGCAAGGGAGAGTAAATATATTACTGATAGGAGGTCCCAAAAGCTGTGGGCACCTCCATCATTTCCAGGTACAGTTGAGAACCTGTCCTAACCAGGCATCCACTGGTCAAAATCATGATCTGAATTTGATAAGTCCAGAAAGGTGTGACTGACTGGTCTTGGGCCTTGTCCCTTTTGGTGATGCCTTGAGTTTCTGTGCAAATGATACCTTTGGATTTACATGTGCAGATTAAGAAAATCAAGTGTCTGTGTTTCAGTTCTACAAGGAGTTGGGCAAGGCTTTGTAGGAAACTACAGCCTTTCTTTCTTTCTTTCTTTTTCTAATCAAGCAGAATCAGACAGTTACCGGAAGTTCAGGATATATCATAAAGGGCAGGAAGTCATGCTGTGCATTAATGGCAAAGACAGGAAGGCGTGGTCAGGGGGTCTCAAGAACAACTCTTTAGTACTGGAGAAACCTAAGGTATTGCAGGTCGATTATCATAATTTTTTAAATCCCTGAAACACAAATAAGAATCACAATTTGAAAGCAGCAAAGGAAGGTCTAGGCCACCACCAGGCCTGCAGGTGTGAGAGTGGACACATCTTCAGAGCAAGTAGAAGTTTGCACACTTATGATGAATAATTAAATTCCACCTCCTTGGGAATCCACCTGTATGGATTGTCTGGCTCTGCTTGTGAGTGTTGGAGCCAAGAGGGAGATTTTGGTGTAAAATCAGAAGGAAAGGAATCTGTTTCCAGTGAAATTTCAATATTCTGAACCCAGGCTCTTCTTTCCTTTGGGGCCCAGCACACAGTTGAGAAGGGATTTCTCCAGGAATCTGGTATGCCTCAGAACTCAGGAATAACTGAAGAAGACTGTTGGTAAGAGTGAGAGAAAGGGGCTCCCACAAGAGCAGGTGGAACTCAACATATCAGCACTGGGCCATCCCCTGTCAGGGCCTCCCGTGCACCTGGTCTGATGAGGGTCCCAGTGGAAGCCAAAAATGGAGGAGGAGAGAAACACCATCCTGCAGGCTGCTTTCAAGAGCCACCCACTGTGCTTTGGAGGGACAGGGTGCTGGGTGACGTGGTGCTGTTGGAGTGGTTTAAGCTGACTGACCCCTCCTGCAGGCTGCTGTAGGACTGTGAGGGTAGAAGGAGATGCCGGGGTGAGATGGCATACTCTCCTGGAAAGTGTTAGTGAATGCTCTGAAGAGGGTAAGTCTTGATAATATGACTTCCTTCTCAAAGTAATGGGTATTTCTTGCCGGATGTGGTACATGCCTATAATCCCAGCACTCAGGAGGCTGAGGCAGGAGGAGCACTGCTAGTTCAAGGCCAGCCTGAACTGCATACTGAGGCCCTGTCTTAACAAAAAATAAGTAAGTAAATAAAAAATAAAAAACCAAAATAAAAAGATTAAATCGGAAAATTTTAAATATGTATTTATTGAGTAAATGCCATGGATAATTAATCATTATTAGAACATATGTATAATGCTGCACATTTTAAGAAGTTCCATTACATAGATTATCTTGTAGTCTAATTAAACTATTATCCTCTTTTACATTGGATACAACTGAGAGGCAGAAATGTTAAGATTTTTGAACATATGATCACACAAGCAAGAAGTGATGGGTTTGGAACTAAAGTCCAAGTTTTCTGGCCTAAATCCAAGTCTTTTCTGCTATTATTTGCTGCTTTACTATAGAGGACCACACCACAAAAATAACATAAAGAGAGAAAGAGCCTTGGAAGAGGAGTTGGGGAAACTGTAATCAGAGTACTGGTTCTATTGCTAATCTGTATCCTCCTTCTCAGATTCAGCCTCTTTACTTGTAAAACAGAAGGACTCTAGGCCACACAGTGTCGAAGATGCTGACCTGCTCAACAGCAGATCATGCTATAGAAGGCCCCGGATGGCCCTCAGCATTAGGTTACTGTCCTAGTCCATTCAGGCTGCTCACATCAAACACCATAAAGCAGGTAGCTTATAAATAACGCATTCCCTTCTCACACTTTTGGAGTCGGATCAGGCTGCTGGTAGATTCAAGGTCTGCTGAGGGCCTGACTCTGATTCAGAAGAGCTACCTTCTAGCCATGTTCTCACATGGTAAAATGTTCCAAAGGGGTCTCTCTCAGGTCTCTTTTTTTTGGGAGGGGTACCAGGGAGCAAACTCAAGACCTCATGATTGCAAGCAGGCGGTGGAACCACTGAGCTAAATCCCCAGCCCCTCAGTTCTCTTTTTTTGAGGGCACTAATCCCATTCTTCAGGGCTCCATCCTGGTGACATAATCATGACATAGTCTGGCTTCTAATACCATCACCTTTGGGATTAGCATTTTAACATATGAATTGGCAGAAGGGACAAACTTTCAGATCAAAGCATTATCCGTAGTGAATCTGCTCAGAAAGCACATGGTCTATAGAGGGCTGGGACATTTAAATTTGCTGCCCAGAACAGTGGATTGAAAACTTTATCTCCAACCTATGACACAAAGTGAAATGTATACCTAAACCCAATACAGACTGATGATATACACAACTGAAGCAAGTTCCACAAAACAGTAACTTTTTCCACTTTTATTTTACATCAATTATCTGTGATGTATTTGGATATTCTCTATTCTGGTGTGCTTAGGAGATGCTGATTGCAACCCAGCATACTGATTTCATGATCCATGAGGGGTTTAAAACACACAGTGTAAAAAGCTGGAAATTGAGGAGGCAGTGATGAAACAGAGGCCGGGAAGATGGGGATTGCAGGAGACTGGTGAGGCCAAATGGGAGACTTGGCATAACAGAACCAGAAGAACTTGCAGCTACGTGTGAGACCCATGTCCTCCCTGCTATGCCACCTGTTTTTCACACTGTCATCTCACCAAGCCTGTTCCTCCTTGTCACGTAGCCATCTTCTACAATAGAATATTTGAAAGATAACCTTGAACGTCCTAGCATGGTTATCAGTGATTGGATTTGCCAGCCCAGAAGTTTCAATGTGTCCACAGTGGGCTGTTCTACGTAAAATGACAGGATGTGATATTTTAAGGGGGTCCCAGGACAAGATCAGGGTCTTACTCAGGTAGGGTTGATTTGGTCCACCGGTACATCACCTTGGTAATAGTTCAAGCCTTAGCTGACAGAATCAGACACTGGACTGCACAGTCATGTGGCCTGGGGCCTCACCACTCAAGGGCCCTCTAACATTATCTCCAGATGATCTTATTCATGCAGTTATCTCATCAGCTATAGTTGGCAAGATCAGAAGACGTTCACACCTTTAAATGTACATGCCATTCTTCAGCCACACTGCTTAAAGTACACCAGCATTAATATTTTTGTAAGTCTTATAATTGTACTGTTAATAGTACAATAATATCCCATTGTATTTTTATGTTTAAAGTAATCAATTTGTTCAAAAGATAACACTTAAAATACACTACCACTTTTATAACTGTCTTGTTAACTTTTACTCATTCAGTTGTCGGGTTTTGTTGTTTTGGTTTGGACTGTGGGTATCAAACCCAGGGCCTTTGTGCATAACAAGTACTTGCTGTACCACTGAGCTATATCCCTAGGTATTCAAATTTTAATACACCTGGAACCTCACAAAAACAATGATGGCCTGAATCTTTCTTGGCTTTGAGAGGCCCCACCCCCCAGGAAGACCATATTTCTTGGTAACATTTTTCTTGGAACATTCACAGGAGTGAAAAGAGAACATTCTTTTCTCAAAGTGACTGAAATGTTTGCCCCTCCTGTCCTGACCAGAGGACGGACCCTGAACACAACCAGGAAGCTCATTTAACGTTTGAGTTTGTTTTCAGTGATCAACAACAAAAGTGCCAAGTGATTATCTTGAGGGCTGTTTCCCACAGGCCATGATGAGGTTTAGTGAACCAAGTGGTTCTGCCCCATCACAGGGGGTCTTTTCTGGAGACCAGAAAGCCCCAGTTCCCACATACTGTACCCTCCATGCCACATTCTCCTGAACAGTCCAGCAAGGAGGGCCTTTCTCTCTATGTTCAACCTATTCTTGCTTTAGACATTAAGCTCTAGTCAAAAGTTAAAGTCTAGTCTTCAAGACCTGGAAGACATCAGATTTTTTCTGATCACGTGTGGATTTATGGATTTGTTTAATTTCATTTTCAAAAGAAAACATTTCTAAGCTGCTATTGTTTGGTAAGTGTCCCTCCAAAGTCTTTGCGTGGAAGGGTTGGTGTCAGCCTGTGGTGTTACTGAGTAGTGGAGTCTTTAAGAAAGGAGGCCTAGTGTCAGGAAGTGATGTTATGGGATATGTTCTTGAAGAGAAGGAAGTCATGTCATGGGGCTTGTCCTTGAAGGGACATAGGCCCCTATGGCTTCCTGTCTCTGTCTTTCTGTCTGTCTGTTCCTTTCTATCCCTTTCGGTTTCTCTGTTGCTCTCTGTGCATCTCTGTGTCCCCGCCTCTGCCTCACACTTCCACTTTGATGTATGGCCTTGCCACAGGACCAGATGGGACTGGGCCAACTAACCATGAACAAAAACCATGAAACTGAGTCAAAATCAGGCTTTCCTCTTATTATTTCAATCAGGTATTTGTTACAAGAAATGGAAAGCTAACACACACGTCCCAGGAGGAGCCTTCATGTACGTTCCACATCCTCACAACACAATATGGTACACAGCAGACACCATGCCTGACCTTGAGGAGTTTACCAAACTGAAATGGAAGCTTAAAAGAGGAAATCTGCTCTATGCACATAAACTGGGTAGAGTGGTAGGATGGAGAGAGCCACAGATTCAACACAGGGGCTCAGGAGTAGGTCAATATTTTTAGGAGGCCACGTGCTACATGGAGTCAGATGGCCCTAGATTCAAATTTGGTTGTATTACCTTGGGCAAGTTCCCTTATCCCTTCCAGTCTCCTTGTCTGCTTTCTTGTCCATAAAATGGGCTGGATAAGAACTAGTTAGCAGTGGCGAGAGGATTAGAGCCCAAATGTACAAACTACCCAATTTAGCATTTTAGTAAATGATCTTTCCCAGTACATTCTCAACCTGGAACATCTGCTCTCTAGCCAAGCAGTTGGACTGCTCCTCTAAAAATGTAAGTCTGTCCTGCTCCTTAGGAGCTCCCCATGTGCCCACTTGAAGAGAAAGCTCTCCAGGAGTCCTCTACTGCAAGGCCTCTGCACCCCCTGCCTTATCTACTTCCTCTCTCCCCGCTGCTCACTCTGCAGTGGGCCACATGCCTCTCTGGTGCTTTTTTGGCTAAGTTCATCCAGTTCATCCCTACCTCAGAGCCACTGCTCTCTTTATTTCCTGGAATTGTTGATGTCCCACCTATCAGGGCTCAGCTTAAATATCACGGTGTCAGAGGTCTTTCCTACCCACATGTTCCCCTATTCATTCACCTTCATTTCATTATCCTGCTTATTTTCTATAACACTATCATCCATTATCTCTTTTGATTTTTGATTTTTTTGTTTATTGTTTGTCTCGCCTCCTCAAGAAGGTAAATGCTCCACAGGTTGATATATTGTCTTTGTTCTTCAGATTTCCCCAAAACCAAGATAGAGCCTGTCATAGATCAGATTTTTGATAAATATCTTTTGAAGGTATATTGTTGCTACTATTGCCATTAGCATTTGGTTGTTGGAATTTATCTGAAGATTCCTTGGCAATGTACGAAAACTAAGCCAGAAGAAACTGGTCCCATTCCTGAAATACGAAGCTGGGAAGGATAAGGGCAAGTTCAGGGATTGGAGGAAAGAGGGTATGGGGCATGCAGGGCGTCATTTAAAGCCATAGAAGAGCTCTAGATTTGGAGCTAAAAGCTCTGAATTCCAGACCTGATTTTATCACAAGTACCCTTGTCCCTTAGCTTCTCTGGCCTTATTTTCTTATACAGATAGTTCTAAGAAGGCTGAACTAACCAGGCCTTAAATGTTTCCTCATTCCTCTTTTGATCTGAAGGCCTTTGGGAACCCGGATTATAGCAGACATAGCCAAGTCTAAGAATCAGCTCATACACAAGTTCACAAAGAAATGATATCAAGAAACCCCGATCACAAAGACATGAATTTATTAAAGGCTGGACCCCAAGTTTCTGAGGAACAAAGTTTTGCCAACAAGTACAAGAGGGGCCTGAAAGAGCTACAACCAACAAGACCAGGACATGAGAGCATGAGCTGAGGCTACCAAGGCCCCTAACGCCCGAGACCCCAAGGCCTGCCAGTTCCAAGCTCCGCCGACTTGCTCACATCCCTGGGCTCTGGGAGTGCGCTTGTGCCCACATCGCCAACAGTCTCAGGCTCTGCCAGCCAAAGAGCAAGGCCCAGGCCCAGGCTGCAGCTCCAGCTTCCACTGTGGCTCCCAGCATCGTCCAGGCCCCCTCGAAGGCTCTACCGTAAACGCCCCGCCCATCAAAGGGAGGACAGGAGGGCTGGTGTCACTCCTTCGAGGCCATCGGTGTAGGACTTGTGTCCTCCAGTGTTGTTTATACAAATAAACCCGAGGCAGGGAAATTGAGTTGTGCAACTCTATGCTTTTTGACGGGGAAGCGCTGCAGTGAGAGTGTGAAATGTCAGAGGACCGCTGCAGAGAAGGGAGCGGTGGGTGAGCCACCCTCCACGGAGAGACTCGCAGTCTCGCCACCCACCCACTCCCCCGCCACCTCACTCCTGGAACAGGGCCCAAGGCACAAGTGCTGACTGACTGAGGGAGCGACCCACGGAACCAGCAGAGATTGAGAACTGACAACTTGGTGACTCAGGAGAAAGGACCACTGAGTCACCCAAGCCACTTCCTGTCTTGTTCAGTGTCCTCCAAGTCAAGTTCCAAGCGGGTGTTGATGAGACTCAGATATGATGCTCCAAGTACAGTACTTTGACGTGTTGAACTAAAGAAGCGGCCTCAAGGTCTCTCTGACCTTCCCAACATCCCCTTTCTCACGATCCTTTTTCTCTCCCTAAGAGCAGGAAGGGGCTTTCCCTAAGGTTCCCTTATCTCCCCGAAGACCAGATCCACCAGAGAGGAGCACAATTGACTTCAATCCTTGCACTGAAACATCATTAACCAAGGCAGATTAAACTCACATCACAAAGGAAGAGGCTGGAAACGAAAGTCACACCCAGAGCCCAGAGGACCTTTGTCCCAAACTTCGTTCCTTCATCCATTTCCTCTAACAATCATTTACTCCGCCTCTAAAGTGTCTACCACCCCCCTACCTTCAACTTACCTCTGTCCTTTGTAGAAGGTTATTTAAGCTTCCCCTATCTGCCCCCTTCTTTGAGTTTCTATGCTTTGAATGGCTTTTGAGCATACACACATTAATAAATTTGTTATGGTTCTTCTCCTGTTAATCTGTCTATTGTCAGTTTAGTTTCCTAGACAGTTATCTTAAAACCTTTGGAAGAAAGGTATGGATTTCCCTATAGTGGGAAGGTGGCAGAGTTTAAGCTGTTTTGGGTCTACACATGGCAGTGTGACAAGTATGTCACAAGAAGTGACCCTCCAGGTCAAATTGGGAGTGGGGTGAGATGGTCACTAGACCTGTTCTCTGCAACAAACCCCAGCACACAGCTGAGAGACTACACAGCCTGATTCCTCTGTAAGAGCAGTAACTAGAGCAACTTCACTGTACAGGAGGTTGTGTCAAACTGGTTTTTTTCTGCATAACCAGCCTCCATCGAGTGGATTAATCCACAACCATTTTATTTCTCGCAATTGCATGGTTCAGGATTTTCTATGGGTCAGATGAGCGATTCCCCTGTGGTCACGTGGGGATCACTCGTATGACTATATACGTCTGGCTGGGCGGTACAAACTGGCCCCACTGGTGCATCTGGTGGTTGGTGCCGGCTGTTGGCTGACGCTCTCTCCCCACAATGCCATTCCTCCTCGGAAGGCTGGTTCAGGCTTGCTCTCACCACCACCACAACATCCCAAGAGCAGCAGTTAAGTTGCAGGACTTCTTCGTGCTTAGACTGAAACATGGCGTCACTTTTACCCCATTGTATCAATCAAAGCAGTCACAGGGCTCACCCAAATACAAGAGGAAGGGAGCCGATGTTCACCTCTTGATAGGAGAAAAGGCTAAAGCTGTGCAGCAAAGGGAGCAAACATCCAGTGGTGGGGAAAACGATGGCCATCTTTGCAATGTCTTATGGAGGCTGTGAGGTTCACACAGTCTTCCTTTCTATAAAGAGCAACACCACTGCCATGCACAGAGGTTAAGGGCCCGGGTCACGTTCTCAGAATAGGAACTCAGTTTCCCACCTTTCGGTCCAATGTTTTCTCACCTTCAAGGACTTGTGCCCTGCAGCCTTTCTCTTCTTTATTCGATCCTGGTGACAGAGGCAATCTTTTGAACCACTCCACTTCTCAGGCCTCCTCTTCCAAGTTAGCTAACTGACGCAGTGACTGACTTAGGAACAGAATCCAGGAGCCTTGTGTCTGAGGCTGCAGATTCATTCTATGAATCTCTTTAACAGGAGAGGTGCCTCTGCTCCTTCCTCTGGTTCTTTGGAAACCTACCAAGCCATAGCTGGATTGGGCAGCCCAGACTTACTTCTCTGAGTTCTGTGACAGCCATTTCGTCAAGGATAGCTTTGAAGTTGTGGTATTTTAAGGCAGTATGTCTCTAGGATATCTTGGACAAGTTGTAAACAAATCTGTTAGACATAGTGCCACTCCAAAGAATTAGTTCACCAGCAAAGCTTCTGAAAGTGAAGTCTAGAGGGTCTACTAATAGTTATTTCACATTTATTGAGCTCTAACTATACCCAGGTATTGGATACATTTACACAATTCAGTGCAATTAATCCTCTTAATGGCATTATCATTATCATTCCTACACCTGGTCTCTCAAATATCATTTTTGTGTCCAATGGCCAAACCCAAGATTCTCTCTCTCTCTCTCTCTCTCTCCCTCTCTCTCACAGGCACACACACTCAACCTTTTTAACTCTCTGCATAATTTGAAAAGACTACCTTATTGGTCTGTACCTTCATTCTCCCACATGGTAAGACCTGGTCTAGGGGTAGGGAATAGAGAAATAAGGAAATTATAAACATTTCTTGTCTCTGTGTCCCTGTGTGACCCTTTGTGTGTAGGGTCAACAGGCGTGGACTCGGTAACAGCTAGCAAGATGGGCAGAGTGAGGAGGGAGCCGGGGGAGCCCTCTGAGCACGTTAGTCTCTCTTCCCTAGGTTTCCGGCAGTTGAAATTTTCCAGATTCTAGTTCCTGTCTGTCTGACCACTCTTAGGCTGATTCCTTTCCCTCCATATGCCCTTTAATCCCAGCATTGCCCATAGATCTCCGTTCCTGCCTGCCTGTCCCCCAGATCTGGCCACCCCTGGGCTCCCTGGGATGTGACTCTTGTCCTCCTCCCTTCTGTGCCTCACTGGGGCAATGTCCAATACCTCATGGCTTCAGCACCTGCCAAGGAGTCCCAGACTTGCTGTCCCGGCCACATTTCCAATTTTCACAAGATGCTGTAACTGACACACAAAGAACCACACTGTCCGTACAAACCTTCTGCCTGAGAGTTGCAGTTCTGCCTTTAGTTATCCCAGCCTTTTCAGCTTGCTCAAAGCCTCTTCACTTCAAGGTCACAGAGACAGCCAGCTCCTCTGGAATGTCCGTCCCGCCCTCTTCAAGGGAAAGAAGCCTCCTCTTCCTCCTCTTTTGAACTCTCCTGGCTTCTCCCAGACCCATCGTTTTATGCACTCATGAAATTTTGTGTGGTTGGCTTCTCTGCCAGACTCGGCGCTCCAAAGGCAGGGACCAAGTATTCATCTGTACCTCCCAGTGTGCGGCACCAGTTAGGGCCCCTGTGCACTGCTTATTGAACTTGAGTTAGTCCTTTCTGTCTTTATCCCTGAAACACCTGAGATAACCAACTTCTAGCAAGAAAAGGCCTAACTGGGCTCAAAGTGTTGGAGGCTCCAGTCCAGGATCAGTTGGCTCCTTTTGCTTTGGACCCATGGCTGTCTTGCAGGTCGTGGTGGGGACATTTTACGACAGCAAAACAGCTCCCCTCATGACTAGGACACTGAAGAGAGGGAGAGGACGGGGTTGAGGTTCCACGGTCACTATTGGGAGCACACCCCCAAGTGTAACCCTGCACACCGGACCCCCTCTTGTGAAGGTTCCGCTGTCTCCCAGGAGTGCCGCCCTGGGGACAAGCCTTTGATACACCGGCCTTTGAATTGTTGAAATTTTCTCAATCCTCCAGTCAGAAGCAGTATGTTGTCATGGGACTGCTTCTTGTAGAATTATCTGGTTGTACTTGCCTCTGCCACAAGACTGCAGACAGATGAGCTCTTCTTAAGTAGAGCTACCTCTCCCACATTTTGCCTTTATCCACCACATCCCCAGTACCAATCAGATGATGCAAATATTGTAGTCTAGAGTCAGTGCACGAATTGGTTTATTGTTGGTAAGAGAGGCATCTCTTCCTCCCTCCCTCCCTCTCTTCCTTCCTTGCTTCCTGTACTAACTGAGCAGGCACTGAGTACCTTCATGGTACAAGCATTACTCAAGGCGAAGTCCCTGTCTTCAAGGAATTTAAATTCTACTGAAGGACATGGAAAATAAGAAAACAAATACACAAGAATCCAGCAAATGGAAGAAGTGCTACGAGAGGGATAGACAGCCTGAAGAGTTGGAAGGTGACTGGGGAGCCGCCATTGGCGAGGGCATGGTTCAGGGTTGGTCTCCCTGGGGAGGCAGCATTGGAGCTGAGACCCGACTACTAAAGGAACTGAGCACAAGACAGTCAAGGAGAGACCCTAGGACAAGGGGGCACATGGAAGATGCCAAAGGGATGTCGTGCCTGTGGGGTGGGACGGATGAGTGCCCTGCGCAGGACAGCCAGGCTGGGGGTCTCACTGACACGCCAGGACTTTTGATTCTATTAAAAGCAAAATAGGGGGTCCACTGAAGGGTTTATGCAGAGGCAAGGTGTGATCTAATTTATCTTGTATAATAGCTCTCTATAAAGACTGTGGGGAGGAGAGAGCAGGAGGCCCAGGGCAGCATGGTCCAGGGCAGCACGCTGGCTTCACACGGAGAGAAGGTGCACTGTTCTCCACGTGCGAGGACCCATTCTGCCTGCTCTTGCTCCACTGGAGACATCTGGCCAGCAGGGAGAGTCCTCACAGGTGCCACTGTGTGGTCGGTGGCCCTGCACACCCCAGATGCTGCCGATGAGAGACAGCCCACCGTCCTCCTGTCTCTCACCGCCTCCTCATCCCTTGTCTTCCGGGTCAACTCCACAAGAGGGAGACTCTGCTCTGGGCCAGCCTTCTGGAGCCCTGGGGAGACTGGCTGGGCACAGGAGCGCCTGCCTGGAAGCCGGGAGGGCTACGGCGTTTGGCAGGAATGGGCCTCGGCATTGGGCTCTGAGCAGCTGCAGAGCCGTGGGTTCCCACCCCACTTCTGCAGACCTGGTGTCTCTACTGATCCGCGGACCACCTTGGACTGCATCGTCGTCACCCCCACGAGGAAGGCACACGATCACCGTGGAGTCGACCAGATAGACTGAAAGAGCCGGAAGGTGCCCTGTGGCCCTGACCACGGCTCCCTTTCCCTCCTGGCCTTCCTGGCCCAGTTAACCTCCTTGCCCCTCTGGGTGACCATCCTCCTTCCTCCTGGGGACTTGTGGTGTCCTCCCCGTTCCTCTAATACACCGCAGCTCAGAGGCTTTAAAGGATAGTTGAAAAAAAATTTTTTTTTTGTAGCTAGATCCATCTGCTTCCATTGCTACTGATAGCGGAGAGGAGAAACTTAAACTCATTACCGAATGGTAACAGCCTCTTCCGGTTTAAAACAATCGGTTTCCCACCAAATAAATAAAGTTGGAACTTCCTATCAGTGCCGCTTCCTTCCCTCGCCTGCGTGCTTTCTCTTTTATCCTCCTCCTCAAGACGGGGTGTGTCTGCAGGGAAGGAACCCTGGTTCAGGATCAGCGTCCCTTGGGGCACTGGGCAGGGCTCAAGTGGGCTCCGTGGTCTGAGAATGACCTCTCTCCACCTGGCCTTGCTAGCCTCCTTTCCTCCTGCCCATCACACACAGCCCACCCTTGCTGGCCTCAGAAACCCCCGGGACCACCTGGGGCCATCACTACACCTTCTCCCAGTTGCATGGAGCCAGCTCTACCCTCCAGTACTAGGCTAAGAGGTCACACCTGAGCTTGCTTTGGTCTCATCCCCTGGCCTTCCAGCTCACGGTCTGCTTTCTCAGCTATCTGGGGAGGATGGAAATCATGGGAGAAAGCCTTTGTTTCCTACATGCCAGGCATCAGCCAAGAGGAAACGGAGGACAATCTCAGGCTCCTCTCAGTGGAAACAAATCCGCCACCATTTTGACTCTGGGCTGGCTGCCCCCTTGCTTTGTGAAGTTCCCTGACAGAGAATTCCTTCTGAGTTCCAAGCAGAAAGCAGTGCACAGCCTCCATTGGGCTGTGCCTCCTGACTATTTGACAACCCTGTCCTGATGTTTGCTGACGCTGGAAGAGAGCTGGAAAGCAAAGATGGTCTTCTGACAGCTTTGCCCGTTTCCCCCTCTGTCGCCTTTCTGTCAATTTACTGACTAAGGTCAGCTATCATCCATGCTCCAGGTGTGCCTCTCCCTATGTAAAGGCGACCTTCTGGAAGTTAATCAATACACATGCACAACTTCTCTTTCCTGCCTTTTCTTTTAAGGCTGATCCCCCAAAGCTGAGTGAGAAATTCTCTCCTCTACCTGACACCCACCCTCTCCGAACTCACCCACGCAGTGGGCAGGGACCGATGGTTGTCCAGAAAACAAAACAAAACAAAATACCTAAGCTGAGTGTAATTTTTTAAAAGTAATTTTCTATTAAGCAATTTGCACAATTCTTTGCTTAAGGTCTATTTTTATATTGGTTTTGCTCAACACTTTAGACTTTGTGACACGTATATTTTATGTCATAATTTCAGTGAATGGTTTCCCTTTATAGCAACTATAAAATGTCAAAAGTGCCAGGGACTGTTTAGGACAAAAGTGTCCCTTCAAGTTCATGTGTTGAGGACTTGGTCCCCCAAGGCAATAATGCTGAGCGGTGGGACTTTTTAAGAAGTGACTGAGTCTCGAGGCTCTGATGCATAGCAGATCAAGGGCATTGTCCCAGGAATGGGTTACTTATCGCAGGAGTGGGTTCCTGATATAAGAATGAGCCAGTCCCTCTCTGTCCCTCTTCTGATGCTCACACCTTGAAACTGGACTTCCCAGCTTACAGATCTGTGAAAACTAAATGTCAGTTGCTTTACCAAATTACCCAGGCTGCAGGATTCTGTTACAGTGGGACAAAATAGTCTAAAGCAGAGCCCATGGCCTCAAATGGTTCAATTTATCACTCAGAGTTACACAGTCATCTCGGGATCAGGTCTACCACAGCAAATCATCCTATCCCTGATTCTTATTACTGTTTTCCAATTTACCCAATGTGTGAAATGCCGTTTGTATGGGATCTCATTTGCCTTTGTCTCCAAAACTAAAATTATGTGCTTTCATAAAAAAAAAAAAAAAAAAAATTAGTCACCGGGCTAGGGACATATCCAGGTCCTGAGTTCGATCCCCAGTATGGGGAAAAAAATATAAATAAAAAACTAGAAAACTAGTTACCATGGCCAAGAATGTAGCTCAGTGGTGCTGTGTCTGCTTGGCAAGTGCAAGGTCCTGAGTTTGATCCCTGGCACTGGAAAAGAACAACAACAAAATTAGTTATCTCAATAAACCTCCATCAGCGGATGGTTTACAGAGATACCTGCTAGTCTCCCTTCTTCTTTTCTTCATCTGGACAGATAGACAAGCTGATTTTAAAACTGAAGACAGCTTACTTTTTATGATTACAAAAACTATATATTCTCATTATAATACAAAACAGTAAAGAAATCTTTACACTGTCTAACATTTAACAGTGCCAGTTAATGCTGAATTCTTGCTGAATGTTGATGAAGGAAACAAAAAAAATCATATGTGATCATAATGCTCAAAAATGTCTCTAATCTATACTTCAGCACATACACTTTCCATTTGCACGCAAATGTACACATAATTCTTTAAAGAATAGAATTATGTATTTATTATTCACTTTTTATATTTCCCTAACAAACACATCAAAACATAGTGGTCCCTTCAAAGAGATCACCTTGCAAGGCTGTGTTCTTATTTCCAGGAGTTATTGTTGAACAAAAACTTAAGGAATTGCCTTCTGAGATTGTTGCTTATTATTTCTTCAGTGCAAACAAAAATTTACTCTTGGATAGATTTTATTTTGTAGCAAGAATATTGTTTGTACAATGGTGGAAAAGGTGGGTGTTGCTCTTTTGGATCAAAACTAAGATCTGAATATAAAGCAATATAAAAACCTTCTCCTAAATGGCTCATAACCTGGCTTTGAATATGAGCTCCCCCAAATGTTTCCCATAGGAGCATCATGGGAAAGTGCAGGTCCTCCATATGACATATGGAGGTGATGGTTTGCAGTTTAATGACAATCACAGTGGCTAGTAGTAATACTCTGTGTAATGTTGGACTTTTACAGGAAAGTATTTACAATTGTAAGGAATTTTCTTTAGTCATCAAATTGTTGTGTTTCCAGATAAAAAGTTTAGGTCTTACGTTTGGGCTGGGATCAAGAATTTTCTCTCCAGTTACTGCAAGCTTTCTCTAGGAGTTACTCATTGTTGCTTTATTTCTCCTCTCATTGTTCTCCTTTAATCTGGTACTTAGTAACAAAACACCAGAGAAGTGAGACTCCTGGACTTCTGGACTCCTCCTCCTCCTCCTCCTCCTCCTCCTCCTCCCAG
>NW_022900927.1:57044545-57054763 GCF_012274545.1 Fukomys damarensis | reverse complement strand
TCCTCCTTTCTCCTCCTTCTCCTCTTCTTCTTCCCTCCTCCCTCCTCACCCCTCTTTTCCTCCCTTCCCGCAACTTCCTTCTCCTCCTTTCGCAGGCAGTTGAACCCACTGAGCTATACATTGCCAGCTAATTTGTATATTTTATTTTGAGACATTGTGTTACTAAATTCCTAGGCTGGCCTTGAACTCATAATCTTCCTGCCTCACCTCTCAGGGTGTGGGACTTCTTCAGGTATATAGTCAGAGTAAAAGGACGACTGCCTTCAGTTAAGAATGAAAGAAAAGAGCTGGGCGTGGTGGTGCACGCCTGTAATCCCAGCACTCAGGAGGCTGAGGCAGGAGGATCACTGTGAGTTGGAGACCAGCCTGGGCTACATAGTGAGTTCCAGGTCAGTCTCAACTACGCAGTGCGACTCTGTCTCAAAAAAAGGGGGCTGGATATGAGAGAAACAACAGCAAAATCTTATGCTAAGTGGAAAATGATTGTCTGCCAAAGAGCAGGAAGGCAGCAGGGTATGCTGGGGACTAGGGTGGTTGGAGAACCGGGGTCCGGGTAAGGAGGGCTGACCCTTGCTGCGGGGAGCACAGGCTCATTATTATTAGAACTCCTGATTGTGTATTGTGACAAGCTGAAAATCTGGGGTTTTACCTGACCTCTTGATTTTTAAATGTCGACAAATAATTCAAACACCAGAAAGGCAGAGAAGCTTTATGATTAAAAGCTAGGTCTCTGGAACCTTGTCTTTTTTTTTGCTTTTTTGTACTGCGGATGGAATCTAGGGCTTTCTCACTGAACTACATTCCCAGCTCTTTTTAAAATTTTTCATTTTGAGACAAAGTCTTGCTAAGCAGCTGAGTTGCCAGGCTGAGCTTGAACTTGCAATCTTCCTATCTCAGAAACCCAGAGTATAGAATTCCAGGCCTGAATCACTACACCCAGCCTGCTTCAGCCAGTTTTCAATTAACTGAGCCACCTTAGGCTATTTACTCACTGTTATGGTTCATATCTGCGTCACCCAAGAGCCTCACATGGTCATAGGCAGAACTTCTGGAAGGTTTCTGGGTTATGGGGTGACACAGCTGACTTGCTGGGAGGAAGTGGGTCCTGGTCAGGGCAGGTCACAGGGCCTGACCCGGAAGCACATGTCTCCCTCCCCAGCTCCTCTCCTCTCCGTCTTCTTCCTGGCCATGATGGCATGAGCAGCTCTCCTCCATCGAGGACCTTCCACCAGGCCTCCTGCCTTGGAATCTGCCCACTGTGGACTAAAAACACGAGCCAGAATAAACCAGTTCTCCTTTAAACTGTGGGTATCAGGTACTGTGTCCCAGTGATGAGATGGTGACTAAGACATTCGAGCTCTCTGTAAAACAGTTACCTCATCTGTAAAATAGGGGTGGCCATAGTAGTATCTGCCTCATAATTTAACATGAAGACAAAGTGAGGTAAACATACATCAAGTTTATTATATGTGTGGCCTACTACAGTTCAAAGTGAGAGATCACTGTGCTAAGGAAAACACAAGTGCAGTGCTCTGGCCTAGAATCTTCTGGAGACTTAAGGAAGTTTTAAAAGTCAAACTGACCGTGCAGGCTTCTTCCAAAGCGCGCTAAGTTTTGCAATGGTCTGTGAAGGTCAGGCTGATGTTCAGTAACTCTCCAGTGCAATAATGAACATAACTGCCCGTTTACTCCTTGGGCCCAGAGGGAGGGGCTTGTCCTCCTCACCTGGGCAGGGCTGTATCTATGTGGCTGTCTGGTTGCTAAGATAGCAGAATCCTCCATGCCGGTCCTTAAATAGACGCCATCTTGGCCAACCCCACCCATGACTTGGGTCACACCAGTCCCCCCCGACCCCCAGGCTTCCCCAGAACCAGGACCCTGCTTCTCCTCCTTGGCCTTGTGTCCATCTATTTTGGTTGAGGCCCACATCATGCAGTTGTTAAATTTTTTGTTTACTTCTCCCGAACTCAAGTGCCATGAAGCCAAATGGGTTGCAGATGCAACCATTCCGAGGTTTGCTTTTGTTTTCCTCAAACCTGTTGGCCTTCCCGAGCCTTAGTTTCCTTATCTGTAAAATGGGAACAACGTAAATGACTACCTCTGGAGCTGTAGTGATAAGTGAGAGAATTCCTGTAAAATACTTAGCACAGTGACTGAGACATGCCAACCCCTCCGGTCCATCCTCATAAATAAGACCAGGGGACGAAGGGCACATACCTCGATCTTCTTCCCTCTTCAAGAAGGTGACTGTGGATCAGATGAGCTCACTACTGAAGACCTGTTGGACTTATAACTCTATATTCAAAACTTTTTAACCATGGAAAGTCTTTATCAAAATAAATACAAACGATATTAGATTATATTTCAGTTTCTAAGTAATGTCTTTAAATAGGGTTATTTAAGAAGCAACTTTTGAAGTCGTTCAAACACAGCTGGGCGTCTTTCTGTCACTTGGCCAGGGCGCACTCTCCCAGAGGCCAGGACCTGTCTATCTTGACTACTTCTTAGTCCCCAGTGCTGGTCCAGGACCTGGCTGTAGTGAGTTGCTGAATAAATATATGGGTGTCATTGTGGAACAAAACAGGCCCGAGCCCTAGAGCCCAGAGACCTGGGCTGGGTGTGCAGAGTCTGGGAGCTGGCCGGAAGATACCAAGGATTCCGGATTTGGTCTCTGGGAAGGTACGGTGGGGAGGAAAGAGGGAGAGTTAAGTTCAGAAGTCTCCGTGGGAAGGGAGGAAACAGGATCTCAGTGTTAGATAAGAAGTGAGGTGGGAGCTTAGAGCGGAGCAGTCTGCTGGGCTGCTTTAGAGACCTTCCTCCCTCCCTGCCCCAGGGACCTGCTGCTCTCTCTCTGCAGGCCTGGGTCTGCAGGCAGAGGCAAGCAACCTTCCTGCCGAGCCCAGAGTTCCCGCCATCTCTCACCTCACCCTCTTCCTCAGACTCCATCCGGCCCTGGGCTTTTGCTAGGAGGACCCTTCCTCACGCACATGATGTCTCTATCATGGGAGCTAGGAACCTTAGGAGCCTTGGAAGCACTTTAAACTCAGGTCATCTTGGTTCTCAAAGACACATCTCTCTCCGGGCGTGGCTCCGAATTCGGAGGAACAGGCCATTTGGCTTCTGGAGATGGGGACTGTGTTTCACCCATCACCGTACTCAAGGCTGTCTTGAGCTGGCTTTAAAGTATTAAAACTCACCAGGTGACTTGAGGTTGACATGTGACACGGGAGTCGGGGACCTCCAGCAAAAGGGACAAGGTCTCCAAGATCCCTCTGATCACTTAGGTCCAGTGCCTTGCCGTTAAATACACAGAAAAGGGGCCTGATTATCTTTCACACGTAACCCAACCCTGGCACCCTGTGTAAGCAAGAGAGTACTGAATGGCTGTAAGGGTGAAAGCGGCCCTTGTTGATCACGTGTGTGGCATGAATGAGCTCCTCACCTCTGGTTTCCTGAAACGCAGGTTTTCCGTATTACTGCAGAGGTCTCTGAATCCGCCTTGAGCAGTGCTTTCAACTGGTTTTGGAACTCAAGGTTACCCTCTCAGCTGTACCTGGGCTTTTATGTAGCACATTTCCATCGGCCGTCTGCGGCAGCCAGCACAAAAGCTTTCTGTTGTGACACATCCAGAGAACAAGCTATATTTTGCTTTACATACTTAAGCGAAGAATAGGTCCCTGGTTGAACATAATGGAAGTCATCTGTTCTGGAAAAAACAACTCAGAAAAAGATATCCCCTCAAAAGCTACAGCAGTCCACTCACAACTCTCTCCTTGACAGACTATGAAAGCTACTTGGGCTTAAGAGCAATTTTGAGTGGGGAGAGGGTGCTTTAATTTCGCATAATGGCAGCGTCCAGGAAGTCTGTCTAAAAGTGGTCACCACTTGCACCTGAAATGTGTGACTGGCTCCATCAGATGCTTCTGGAAGAGCCAGTTTGGAAGTGGCTTCTGCAGTTCTTGGCTGCAATTTTGAGGCTCTCTGTCAGTGGGACAAGGGGAGAGAAATCTCTCACCTTCCAGGAATCACCCTTGAGAAACCCTTATCCTTCAATTCTCGCAGCAGAAGAGCTTGATCACAATTTTTGTTGTCATTTTTTTGTCCCCCATCTTTGCAGTTCCCCAAATGGTACCATTTTGGCTTAGGGCACAAAGAGCAGGCTCAAGGGGAAGGGATTACCCAAAGCTGCTCTCTTTTTTCTCATCTTGGCCCTTGTTTCTTTCAGAGTTGCTGACGGATTTCGTTCCCCTGTTAAGAGTCATGGATTTCCTAAAGCTAAAACCAGGACGAGCAGCAGAGTTCCTCCTGCAACTTCTGAGTCCTGGCGGGTAGCAGAAGACAGCCAGGGTAGGGAAGGCGATTCCAGCCCTCGCTGTTACCTGGAGGAGCAGTGGGTACAATGTGTCCCCACCCTCTTTGGAGCCAGATTCTCAAGTCCACCTTGGGACCAAACAATGGAGACAACTCAAAGCCTTTCTTTACAATGAGAAGTGGCGAGTTAGCCCGGGGCGGCTTCGGTCCAGCTCTCCTGAAAGAGACACACCCTGTCCCACGAGGGGCTTCTGGGAAGTTCATACCCTCCCCAGAAGGGACCGATGGAAAAGACAGAGCAAGCTCCGGTCAGGCCAGGATGCAGTCTCTGGAAACAGGTTGTTTTTGTCTCCACTGCCACAGAAAACACATCCTCTGGACTTAGCAAGGAGGGAAACGGCATCATCACAGCCGCTGGAGGTTACCAAGGTGAACAGACTCCCAAGATTAAAATGTGTTGGCCAGGGGTATGTGGACGCATGGACGGCCCAGAGAGGAATCTAGTTTGCTATTGGTAAATGCTCTTTTGGACGCTGTTTACGTTTGAACTTTTCTCTGTTTTCCTGTCGAAACTTCCGTCCACTCTTCCTGCGTCCCCACAAAGGCCCGGACAATGCAGGCCCAGCACTGCCGTCGGACATGGCAGGGCCCCTCCTTCCTCCTTCCTGCGGGGATATCCTCTCCTATAGAAGAGGTAAGAATGCAGGGTTCATGTGAAAATGTTATTATATTCCTTATCTCAGTCATTTTGGGCTTTGCCGTTTGGCGACAATAAGTCCGCCTGGCCACGTTCACAATAGAGGTGGCCCCGGTTCCGAGCTCCGGCTCGTGCTGTTTTCTCAGCTGAAGAGGGCAAATGGCTATTTAAATGCCAGGATCTTATCAGGACTTCGTGTCTAAGGCCAGAAAGAGGAGGGAGGGCTCCGGTTTTTTTTTCTCTTCCCTCATTGTTTCCAACTGAATTGGCAGGAAATGGGAGTCCTCCACCTGTCTCTCTTGGGAGCAAAACTGATTCGATGCCATTTTTCAGATGTATCCGCTACCACCAGAAGCAGGGGACATTTCCGCTCACCCCAAAACAAATGTGTCGTGCGTTTGCACAAGGGACATCTTTCACAAGTGGATGAGATGTGGGGGTGGGGGTGGGTACTGTCGTATGGTCCCCCCCAGAGCTCGGGCTTGCTGCGTCTTTGCACTCATCCCTTCCTTAGTGCTTTTGGAGACTGTGGACCTTGACCACCTCAAGGTTATGTGAATGTGTGTGAGTGAGCACGTGTGTGTGTGTGTGTGTGTGTGTGTGTGTGTGTGTGTGTGAGAGAGAGAGAGAGAGAGAGACCATCAAAAAATATGTGAATGTGTGAGTGAGCGCGTGTGTGTGTGTGTGTGTGTGTGTGTGTGTGTGTGTGTGTGAGAGAGAGAGAGAGAGAGAGACCATCCGTGGCACAGATATCCAGGTGGTGGGAATCTTGGGTTTTATACAAATCAGAATAATTTTCCAGTCACAGCTGTCTAAGAACATAAGTTGGAGCGGGGTGTAGGACCCAGGAGCCAGGTGCATTGTGCTTTTGGGGTCACCCTGGTAGCTTCCACTTAACCAATTCAGTTCATTTGGACAAGAATCAGGGTCTGCATCAGCCAATGTTTCATTTCACATAAAAGCAGCTCCTGATAAATATACTTCGAGGGAATCCATTGTTTTTCTGCCTACAGATACAATCTAAGCATTAGAATTATGTAAACCACAGGGTTCCATAAATAGAAGGACCTTCCTACTCACAGTTCATACTTCATCTGTGAACTTAGGACCTGAGAAGTTACTGGACAGAGTCATGGCACAATGCCTTTCTCTCTACCCTCAAGAACACCCACCCCCCCAAAAAAAGGGCAGAAAAAGCAATTTTGGTTCCACTCTAGAGGAATCCTGGCTTTCCCGAGCTGTGTCATCCTTAACTGAGAGCTCCGCCTGGGCCCCGAGAACCTGTGCCCCATCTCCTTTTGGGTTGGAAGCTCAGCTCCTCACACCCTCTGCTTATCCTGTTGGCTGCTTGCGCCCTTCTGCAGAATATCTGCAGGCTGAAAGGAAGCCTCCAGCCTCCCTCTTCCTTGTGCATCCCTGGAGTCCCTGGAATGGCCACTGCTTGCAGATCTCTCTGCAACTCCACCCCTTTAGCTGTGCCTGCGAGAGGCGCCCTCACCCTGTGGTCACCCCAGGACGCTCTACAGAAGTCCAGTGGACCTGCCAAGAGCCCCCTGGATAGCGTCTCCACCCCAGTGAGACAACCGACGAACTCCGCAGCAGCCCTGCTCCTGAGTTCGATCCATGAGAGGAAAACACTTAACTTTCCTTACACTGCATCACTCCCGTGCCTCCCCCAGACCTGACATTGTCTTTCTCGCCTTAGTGGCTCCCCGGTTCGCTGCTCCCATTACAGAAGTCGGGCCTCTGTGCTGACCGGTTCTGAGGAAGGATGCTCCAACAGAAAACATGGCTGGGAAGTGACTTTTCCTAACATCTCCATTTCAAATTTAAATCCACTAGGAGAGTGGAAAAGACAAGGCATTTGGCAGGAATGTTATAAATAAGAACAAAATGCCTTACCGGCCACATCCTTTGAGTTTCAAGAATGAAGCTCAGGGAAAGCCAAAGGCAAGGACAAACTGAGGACTGGTAGGGCAGATTCAGTGTCCACAGAGCACCCATGATCCATTCACAAGTCCCACATCACTTGTGCCTGGAGGCCACGCTATTGTTTTATCCTTTGAATGCCAGTGAGGACTTCTTAGGACAGCTGTAGGCATTTTTCACACTGACCATTTAGCAAGAATGACAACTATCTGCTCCCCCAGCCTTGGCTATGTCATGGCTGAACTCACCTCCTAGAGGGTCAGCTCAAAGTGTAATATTTCAGGGTTCTTATCAGCCCTGAGGAAGGAGGGCAGCACATGTGGGCCCCTAGCAAGGTAATGCCATGGAAGGAAAAGTCCACAATTAAAGACTGAATGGAACCAATTCAAGAATCCCTCCCCCAAATAGTGGATAAGCCTCACCTACCTCAAGTCCTCCTGATCAGATGATTCTTCGGCTTTCAACAGGGGCCACGTCACTCTTGGATGAGGAAAAACACTGGATATTTCCCATAGACCTGTTCAGTGGTCTGTTTAGGAGATTTTCCCTTGTACTGCATTCTGAGACTCTGCTCTAATATAAGTTGACCTGACCCTCAATGTGGATACTTGGTTTTCCAGGTTATGATAACCCTTGCCATAAAACCCACCCTCCCCAGCTCCTGGGTCAAGGTTTGTGGCAGCCACCATCTCTCCTTCTTTACTGGGGTACCACCCCCAGTTTCTCATCCCCCTTCCTTCCAGGTGCACATGAGTCCCACTGTAGAGGACCCTAACCTCCCAGGAACTCTCAAACTGCCCCTCCCTGTTGCCTAAGGTAGGGTGGGTTACATACAAAACAAGGCTGGGGCCGCAATGTAAGTACCAGAAGCAGGCGGTTCTGTGTGGGATAAGTCCAGAAATTCCATTATGGGTGTAGTATCCCTTATCAAAATGCTCAGGACCAGAAATGTTTCAGACTTTGGATTTTTTTTTTCTTATTTTGGACTATTTGCACACACTTAGTGAGTTACCTTGTGAGAGGGACCCAGAAACAAAATTCATTTTTGTTTCATCTATACTGTTATGGTTTGCATTTAAAATGCCCTCTGGAAGTTACATACGATTGGATCATGGGAGCACTACGTTCACTGGGGAATTAGCTCACCCCTCAGAGCTAACTTGCTGTTAGAAGGTGGGGCATGATTGGAGGCAGGTCACTGGGTGCATGATCTAGAAGGGTGAATTCTTGTTCCAAGTCCCCCTGCCCCCGTGCTTCCTGGCTTTTTCCTCCACCCTTCCACCATGCCATTTCTGCATTGGAGCTGACCACAGACTAAAACCGTGAGCCCCAATAAACCTTTCTTCCTTGAAGTTGTGGATGTCAGATATGTCCCAGCTATGGGAAGTGACTAATATTATATCTGTACAGATATCCTGGAGGCAATTTGATACCACATTTTTGGTGATTTTTTGAATATGAAACCAAGCATGTATCCATTAACTCATCAGAGAGCCAAAGTGTCCCCATGTCAGCCACCCATACAGTTCTTGGCCATCACCATCATTTTGACTGCTACCGATAAGCAATCCTTTCCTTATATGTATTATCAAGTTTTGACATAACCCATCACATGGGATCAGGTGCAGAATTTTCTAACATGGTTGCACATTGTAACCCCCAACCCCAGATTTAAAATTTGGAACACTTTGCATTTTGGATTTAGAGATTAGGGATGCTCATTTTGAAACAGAATCAAGTTTGGGCTAGTGATGGGCTAAGATTTTTCTCATCTCTATGGAGTCTTTTCTTACTCCCTTTCCTCCCATGGGAGAGGCATGGCTAAACTAGCCCAGGAGAAACCTCCCCAAAGGAAAGGTAGTGGATAGTGACTCCAGCCTCCAAGAAAAGAAAGGGTTCTCCTACAGGATGAGGGTAGGATCCAGTCTAGGGGGAGGATCCACTCTAGGGATTGGATCCAGTCTAGGTGTTTATTCCCTAGGAATTTGAGCTGAAGCCTTTCACCAGAGAAGAAAGGATACGGAGAAGCCAGACTGCTGTACGGTGCTCTCTGTATTCAAAAGATGAAAATGGAAAACATCAAGTAGAAGTATCACTTCTGGCTTATGTCACACACTTGGCATATTGTTAATTTTCACCTTTGCACCTTCCCCTTGCCCTTCTCTGCTTCACAGAGGCCTTGTGAGGCTTAATTAATGTTTATAAAGCTTTCCACAGGTCTCAGATGAAAGTTATTATAAAAATGTGAGAATGATCATCATCCTGAGCCCTAATTTGATGAGAAATTCTGTTCAGCTTGACGGGAGTTTTACTTATATTGAAAGGCATGGGAATGTTAGTGTGTGTTTCAAAGGTTGCTATTACCTGGAGGAAAGAAATGTAACATGAAAGGAGATTCCTTCCTGGTGAAAATGCAAACATATTCAGATTTTTTTTTTAAAAAAAGGAAAAAGTAAACATCAAGGGAGCATGAGTGACAATGAAAGCAGATTAGTTAACAGAAACAAAGCAGGCTCTCACCCAGGTGACAGCATGACTGATTTTTATGTCAAATTTTCAGGTCAAGCCCACTAAAGGAACGGCTCACCCATGTACTTACCCTGTGGTGCCTTTTCTTTGGATTGAATTCTGGCTAAACTTAATGAGGCATGGGTTAGGGCTGGGAAATTTTTTTATTAGAATACAGAGGTTTTTTAAATGGTAAATTAGGGTAGCTAGGGGTTGTAGGTTGGGGGAGAAGAATGTTCTAGAACATTTCTTCCACCAATTGCCCTAACAATTGCATTCATTTTTGGACTCTTTTTGTCTGGCTTCTAATCCTGAGTAAACTCTGGACAAGTCCTTTAACCTTTGTGGGGGTCCATTTCTTCATTTGTCCAACGTAAATAGGGAAAATGCCTGCTTATGGGGTTAGTGTATGGACAAATAAGCCCATACGTTGAAAGCATTGGCACACGAAAAATATTACTAAAGGGTTCACTACTGCTTCTCTTATGATCATCACTGTGGTCACTGTGTTTCACCTTTGGAAACTTCTTGAATTTGGAACCTATTGAAGTATAAATGATCTGCACAGAAGTCCCAGAGAAGGGCTAGGGGACTCTTGAAAAATAAAAAATAGAGAAGGGGAAGAAGAGCAGAGATGTTATGAAAATATTTTTGAACAGGTTTTCATCTATTCCAACAATTTCAGCCGGGGATTTAGCTCAGTAGTTCTGCTGCCTGCCTTGCAAGTGCAAGGACCAGAGTTCGACCCCCAGTACAAAAAAAAAAAAAAAACC
>NW_022900927.1:56970154-57044449 GCF_012274545.1 Fukomys damarensis | reverse complement strand
AAAAAAAAAAAAAAAAACCCCAAAAAACACACCCCAACAATCTCTTCATGCTCTTCCACCTCATCCCACCCAATCGAGTCATCATTAAAATTAGAATTGACCCATTGAACCAGGCTATTTCTGAGTCTATTCAAACCCTATCTTTAGCCTAGCATTTTTAGTTGACATTGGCTGTGGCAATATCATTTGACCCTTCTCTGCTTGTTGTCATGAGATTTCCTGAGAAGCCAGGTTTTAGACTGGAAAAGAGATGGCCAGTCGTAATTTTTGGCAATTAATTTCAGCCCATGATGAGATTACTTTTAGACCGTGATGAGATCACTCCTCTGGTTCTCTTTGGTAGCGGTGGTGTCGGGGGTTAAGCAGGATCAAAGGGCCTGTTCTGGGTAATGAGCTGTGTGCAGTGAGGCATGTACCGTAATAGTTACATGACTCATTCTATGACCTGGTGTAAGATCCCAGCAACTTAGCTTTGCTCCTCAGTCTCAAATTTTGCTGTCTGACCCATAGCTTTGGTAAAGATCTCCTCAAGTCAGTCTGGGCTCTTGTTATGCTTTAGATCTGGATTGTCCCCCCGGCTTCTCATGCACTCAGAGGCAGGGCTTCTGGAAAGTGATGGGCTCATGAGGTGCTACACTCACTATTGGATTCATCCACGAATGACTGCAACACTGAGTATGCTGTTAGGATGTGGGACCAGGTTGGAGGTGCTCCCTAGGGCGTGACCCGGAAGGCTGTATCCCCCTCCCAGCCCCTCCATTCTCTTTCTGCTGCCTGGCCACCATGATGTGAGCAGCTTTCCTCCTCCAGACCCTTCCACCTGCTGTTTCTACCTTGGAGCCAGCCAAGGATGGACTCAATCCTCCGAAAACCATGCACCAAAGTGACCTTTCCTCCTTTAATTTGTGGTGTTGGATATTGTGTCTCAGGGATGAAGACAGTGACTGAGATGGCTCTTTACATGGACCCTCAATAAGCTTCTTTATGACCACCTCCTGTGGTCCTCCAACTGTTTCCCTAACATAGCCATTCTTCCTACAGTTTAACTCCCTGCCCATTTGACTCCTACGCCTTGAGGGCAGTTGTTACTGTCTTTCCACAGATAGTCATTATGGGACTTTAAAACTGATGGTGACAACCTTGGAGGGCCCAAGGACTGTGATGAGGTCCTCGCACATCCGGATGAATAGTTTCAGAGCTGTGTCTCAGGGCCACATCCAGGGTAGGGTCTGCAGGTGCAGTCACAGCGTGGAACGCTGCCCAACAGAGATGTCCCTGCCCGCCGTAAATAATGGCGAGAAGCGGGAGGAACCTAGGGGCCACCACTCTGATGCCCAGTCGGCTAATTATCGTGGATCCCTAAACTGAAGTACGGGGTAGGTACCGTGTATCGACACTGACAGGTAAGTATCATGTATGGATGTGTGGAAAAAGCAACTTGCAGAGTGGAGTGCATGGTACAGTTGTTTGTGTGACTTAATATATTTTATATTCATAAAGCTTCTGGAAATCTAGTCATAAAGCAGGAGCAGTGGCTCTGTCTGCAAGGGTAGGATTACTGGGGTAGAGAGAGGGAACACTTCCAGTTCTTACTGTATGCTGAGCTTCATGGAAGAAGCTTTTATTACTTGCATGATAACAGTAACAATGGCTACTGTTGGCTGGCTGCTTACTATGTGCTAAGGACACCATGAAGTTCACACAATCCATCGTTCTCACAGTACAGCATAGTGAAGAAAGATTTTTATTCTCCCTATTCAGTGAATAAGAAAACTGAGGGACAAAGAGGCAAAGTCATTTGCCACAAATTACAAGTCTATAAATGTTAGAATTGGGATTATATTCTAGCTATAGGATATGTGGTCTTAATCATTGCATTGCAATCAAAACAAACACGTATATTTTGGGTAGTACCGAGGACTGAAGCCGGGGTCTCACAAGGAGATGCATTCCCAGCCCCTTTTTACATTTTATTTTGAGATCGGATCTGGCCAAATTGCCCAGCCTGGCCTTGAGAATTTGTAATTCTCCGTTCTCAGCTTCCTAAGTAGCTGGGATTGTAGACATGAACCACCACATCCATCTAATAGTAATGATTTTTTAAAGTCCACTCTTCCTTTAGGACACAGTTCAACTCTCAGTTTTGCGAGGCAATCTCTGACCACGCCGTTCATTCACCAAAAATTTAACCCGGTATCGCCAAGAGGCCTGTTTGGGATCCTGCGTCAAAGACACAGGTCTTGACATCCAAGAGCAGGGAAGGGTGACAGGACTGAGTGGACAGTGTCGAAAGACGGGGTCAAATTCTGATAAAGGTTCAAAAACAGAGGAAATAACGTGAAGGTCAGGGAAGCAGAGTCAAACTGAAGGTAAGAAGAAGCTCTAGAGAAACAAATCACTCTGTCAGGAGCGAAGGGCAGTAAGAGACAAAGCCACTGAGATGGGTGGCACAGGCTTTCCTGCTGAGGTTTCTCCTCCTGTTTGGCAGGAAGCGAGATGACTTGCAAAAATGTGGAGGAGACCAGTGATCGGATCAGAATACACGCAAAGTGCCTGACAGGACGCTGAGTATTTTTTGTATACGAGCTCATTGAACCCTCAGAACAACCCTAACACTTGGTATTTTCCTCATTTTACAAAGAGGCAAAATAACTGCTAGTGAGGTAGCAGACTGGAGGTTTTAACCTGGCTCCAAAGTCTGCCTGCTTTAACTATTAATCTACACTCTCTCTCGCTGGGTATGTGTGTCTGGTGCCACTATAAGGGTGGATTGTGTGCAAGAAAGCTGGTTAGAAGGTGTTATAATACCCTGGCCTCTATCCCGAACTCTGGCAGCATTTTGTCCAAAGGACTCATTTGATCCTTCACTTGAATGTTAACTTTTCATATGTGTTTGTGCTCTCGCCCCGAGTAGATAGGAACAACCAAAAGCAAGAACTTTATAACACATATAAGTTATAAAGCATACCGTACACACATGCACCCATACACACACACTTGTGCGCCAGGTAAAAGGGTTTGAATTAATAGTTCCTAATATTCTGTCATTCTCCGATTCTATTGGATTTGGATCTTCATGATATTTAGAGTATTGATCTTCAATACAAGGTGCCTCGCAGTTTTACAGAATCGTTCCAATTCCCACGCTTAGTACAACATTGGCTCTACATAGAAAAGCATTTACAGAAGGAAGGGAAAATAAATTGGATGCAACTAAATGTCTTGTCCAGGGTAACACAGTTCCTGAGCTCCAGCCCAAACCTCTGATTCCAAGTGTGGTGCTCTTTCTAAAGCTAGAGAAAAGTCCACATTCCCTCTAGAAGCGCTTTCCTAAAAGCCCTTTGCTTCTGAGATGCCCGGTGCTCTGGAAACTCCAACTGTCTTCCCGGTGCATAAAGCGGGGCAGGCAGGGCTAAACACACTTTCAAGGTGGGTCACCCGGAGCGCAGTTCATCAGTGTAGCAGAGCTGGAGTGTGGAGCCCCACCAGATGCCGCCCCATCTCACGTACTCTCACGTCCCAGCTTCCTGCACCCTCCAGCTCAAGACTGCATTGTTTTGCTGCCCTTGCGTTCATCCATGAACACTTTGATGTGGACTTGAGGTATGAAATCATATGTTCTCTGACTCACTTCTACTTCAAAGAAGCTAATTATGAATGAACTCAGCTCAGGTATGTCAAAATCCTGGAAATCATTGGCGATTCCCTACTAATTATTGCAAGAAACCATTTTGGGGATGACTGCATGAAAATACCATTTGTGAGCATGTCTAGCCAGTGCCTGGCACGTCTGGTCACTCAGTAATTGATCATTGCTGAGCAGGGGCTGATCCAGGCCCATTCAAGGTGCCTGGGACACAGCAGTGAGAAAAACAGGCCACATTCTTCTTCTCCACCAAGAACAAGAACACAGAAAGTAAATTATTAAATAGACAAAGAGGTGCATTCATTCCTGAATACTGCAACAAAGGAAACAAAGCGGGCAACACGATGGGAAGTGAACGTAAAGTGACTTCAGACCCAGTGGCCCAGGAGGTCTCAGGACACGAAGAGCTGAAGGAAGGTCACTTGGAGAAAGACACCCAGGGCCTTAGTTTGGGAGGGACTGAAACAGGGCAACCTGACTGGTATGTAAGCAAGAGCGAGAGGGCTAAGACACCCTCTAGAAAGGAGGAGGCAGCTGGATCACAGAAGGCCTTTGTACACATGAAAAGATGGGTTATGTTCAAGTGTGATGAGAAGTCAGAAGTAAGGCAGTAGCTCTTGATATGTGAGTTGTCTGTGGCTGCTGAGTGGAGCAGAGTGGAGTCAGGAACATGTTTTGGTCAGCCTGGGTGACTACAACAAAATGCCATGGACCAGACGGCTTAAATAGCAAACACTGCAAAGTCCAAGATCTGAGTAGCGGCAGTTCTTGGTGATGGCTGTCTTCTGGGCTTGTAGTAGGCCACCATCTTGCTATAAGCTCTACAGGACCCTTCATTGTGCACTTAAGCTGGGAGACAGAAAGTGAAAGGGACTTTTTTTGTGGTGTGTGTCCCTTTCCTTATAATGACACTGACTGATCCCATTATGGGGACATCACCATCACAGCCTCATCCAACTCTAGTTACCTCACAAAGGGCCCTCCTAATACCATCCCATTGGGATTAGGGCTTTGGGCATTCGGTCCACACCAAAGCAGATGGGAAGTGGAAGAGGGAGCTACTGTGGGGGCCCAGGGGAGAGACTGCAGGGTCTGGACGAGGCTGGGTGCAGCCGAGTGGAGAGACGTGAGTGGATCCAGCTTGTCCTTTGGAGCCAGGGCCCGCAGAATAGGCCTTGAATAAACATTTCCACATGTGTTTACTTTTCTTCCTTTTCTCTCTTCCTCCCTTTCTACCTCCTTGCTTTACTTGTTGAGCTTTGACATAAGGTATTTCTTAGGTAATCTGCATGCTTTTCTTAAAATGAACAAATTGTAATTATATCCAAAGCTGAGTACATTCAGGTCACTTCTGGGTCGAGAAGGGAGAATGCAGCGTGAGAAACACCTGACCGTCTTATCCTTTCAGATGCCTTTTCTGCTCATTTCGATTTGACTCCAGTGGATTTTGAGTGCTGGTTATGAGCAGCAGGATGGCTGGTTCTGGAAGTTCAGATAAAAGAGACAGCCCTGGCTCGCAAGGATCTCATGGCCCAACGATAGAGGAAGATAAGGTGAGGAAACAAAGTACAACACAGGAAGATAAGCAAAACCGAGAAATACGTAAGACAGAGGGCACTGAAAAAGCGTGGGAGAGAGAATAACTCAGAGAAAGAAGAGGAGCAGAAAACTATGGTACCTGGTAGCCTGGGGCCAGGGGAGGACAGTGCTCTGTGAAAACGGGAGAAGGCCTCCTGAGCAGGGAAACACGGCAGGCCAGTCCTCGGAGGAGCAAATTGTCCTGGTTTACCGGAGGCACCACAGGATGCAATGGAGCAGGAAGGGGCATGAGATTGTCAGCGTCCACAGGACCTGGGCCTCAGAGGGCTTTGTTTATTATTCCGAGTGAGCTTGTAGGCCCCGTGAGCCACGGGGAGTCAAAGAGACGTGTTTAAACCAGAGACACCGTCGGATTTCATCAACTCCGCATGTCTGCCAAGCATGCCTTTGAGACGCACGAGTTACATGAGAGTATTTTGTGAAGGCGTGTGAGTGAATAAGCGGCCTGAAAACGCCTGGCCCCAAAGTAATTACAGGATTTGGAAAGGGCCGAGAGTGAGGAGAGGAAAAATTACAGCGGCTCAAGCAGGGATTCTCGGCCCCGGTCCAGCCCCCGGGAAAGGTCCGACCGGGGAAGAGAAGCAGGTCTGTTGTGTCTGCAGCAGCCCCGCCTCCCAGAAGGGCGGATTCAAGGAGAATGTCAGGATGAGAGGCGCCCATTTTCCAGGAGCTGCCATGCCAATTCCAGTCGCACCGAGGTGACGGGAGCTTCGGGGCCCGGCCGTGCCAAGGCACACATTTCCAGCGGGCGCACCTTTAAGGCACCGAGTAAAATTCCTAACGGTGCTGGGAGGGCTCTCATGCCGCTTGGCAGCCCGGACACAGCTTGGAATGTGCGTTTCCCTGTGTGGTGTCTGTACCTTGCGGGGTGTCAGAGGGCCCGGCCGGGGTGGCAGGACAGTCTGCACCGATGCGTGAGAGCAATGTTAATTTTAACTCTGCTTGGATCCGTGTCTCTGAGTTGTCCCATATAACTGTGCAGGGTGGACTGGCAATGAAAGTAAAAATCCACCCAGGGCTTCCAAATCATGTTTTTACTTCTTTTGCATGTGTGTAGAAATTAGAAAGGTGTCGTCACCTTTGATTCTGTAGTGGGTAAAGAAGCAAAACTAGGTCCGAACCATGCCTAGGAAATGAAGTGGGCATTGCTACATCGTTTGGAATGAAAATGCTCAATCTCTATTGCCAGCTGCTATAAAAATTCTATAAATGCAAGTTGCTCAATAATCTTGTAAGTCGCTGCATTTCTATTTAAATTTAACATTAAATAAAATTTAAAATTCTGTTTGTCGATTGCGTCGGCCGTGTCTTACGTGCTTGACCCTCAGCTGCCTTATTGGACCACACGGAAAACTTTCTGCTTGGCAGGAAGTTCTGTGCCATGCACACACCAGCTTCCTGGTGCTTTTTGTCTTAGGCCATAGACTCCGGGTGCTGCTTTCTCATGTGGCTGCAATGTCAGACACGGTTACATTAGCTGGTCCTCATGGCAGTGGTCAGCTCTCGCTCTGTCCCAGACAGTGTTAAAGTCTTTCCGCGTCAGGCAGATTAATTCATCAAGAAGTCGGTTTTCTCGTGGAGTTCTGTCCTCCCCAGCCCAGCACCCAGGAGGTGAGATGCATCAGCTTTTGTGGAAAGAGACCCTGGAGTTGCAGAGTCAAAGGCCAAAGGTTGTGGAAGGCAACTTACCTGCTTGTTTTCCATACAAAAGCTAAGTTTGTAGATGAGACTATGCTGGAACTTACCTGCTTGTTTTCCATACAAAAGCTAAGTTTGTAGATGAGACTATGCTGGGTGTCAGGGAGAAAAAGGTGTGAGGAGGGGAAAAGAGAGGAGAAGAGGGAGGTGGAGGCCAGTCCTCCCCACTGAGGAGGAGACACAGGTCAGGAAGGGCTGGGTTTAGGCAGAATGTAAAGACGAGGGGAGTTGAGTTCCGATTCCCTGGTCTCTGGTCACTGGGCTCCTGCTGGAATTCCCAGACAGGCATGTTTGTTGGTGGCTTAACCTGTTACTGTGACAGGATTCCCGAGTCCAGGTCATTCTTTGAAAATGGGATCTCACTACATTGCTCACTGATCTTCAATTCATGGGCCCAAGTGATCCTCCTGTGTCAGCTTCCAAGTAGCTGAGACTTCAGAACACGCACCGCTACACCCAGCTAAGATGGAGTCGCTTTTAAAATTTGCTTCTCACACTTCTGGAGGCTCCTAGGAAGGCCTGGTGAAGGCCTCTGGGCTGCATCAGCCTATGGCGCAAAGAGGGAAGGACAAGCAGGTGTGTGTGGGAGAGGAGAGTGGCAGGGGCTGGGCTTCACTGCCCCCAGGAGGATTGACCCTCTCCCACGACAATGACATTACTCTGTCCAGGAAACAGTGGTGACCACTGAAGCCCAGGGAGGCTTCCAAAGAGACCAAGCTGCTAGCAACTTGATCTTGGGCTTTCAGCCTCAGAACCGTGAAGATACACTTCTGGGGTTTAAATCCTCTGTGGTGAGTGTCAGGCAGCCCATGCAGAGGACATGCTCGCTGTGCTGTCCCAATAGGTCTCCTTGGTTGGTCTTTCTAGAGCCTCTGCTGGGCAGCAGCCTTGACAGCATGTACACGTGTCCGAGTGTCACTGAGCCACGCTCCTGTTTGGGGACGCTCTGTCCAAGGGCTGATCAAAACTTATCATCAATGTTCACACTTCGAAAATTTGCTGCAGTAAAGGTACATTGTCATTCATCCCCCGCAGAATGTCCCTGTTCCTTCTAACCACTGATCCCATCATTCTTGTCACTTTCTGAAGCAGCTCTGGATGTCCTCTTTCATGAGTGTCTTTAGGAGGTGGGATCAAACTAGTGGTGAACGCCGCTGTCAAGTGCTATAGGAGAGATGGCCTCATAAAAACGTCAGTGTGTCCTCATCCACCTTACTGGCACTGGGCAACCTCCAGCTCTTCCCCAATGTCAAAATGACCATCAATGATCAATGGTTTGAATTGACTCAGGACATCAAGGCATCCACAACAGCACATTAAAGACACACAAGAAAGAGCACCCCCAGAACTGCTTTAGAAAGGGCAAGAACAATGGGATAGGTCTGTTCAAAGCAAGGTGTGTTTTAAGGGAGACTAATGGCGATGTGTTTTTAACTATAATAAATGTTTTTAAAAGGAAAGATTTACTGTCATTTTCCATCACACCTCATCTATCTGGCTAGGTTTGACTGATGGGAGAAGGGAACCTGTAAGGTTTACAGGTGTGACATCTGGCAATGAGGTATGAGTGGGAGAAAGAAGTGACCACTGTGGGGAGGTGGAGAGGACCTGGCTTCACTTGCCAGTGTGTGTGTGTGTGTTCTACTGAGCATGTGCAGAACTATATGAACCTGGCTGCTCTAGGACCTAGCTGAGATGCCTGAAAATCTCCATTGCCACCTACACCCTCCCATAAGCCTTCACTGAGGTGTCACAGTTTGGATATGAAATGCCCTCAAAAGCTCATGAGTTAAGAGCTTAGACCCCAGTGTACAAACTGTTGAGAGCTGGAGGACATTCTAGGAGGTAGGGCCTACCTGGAGGGAGTAGGTGGCTGGGGCATGGTTTTGGAGGGTATATTTTGTTCTTGCCCTTTCTGCCTGTCTTTGTCTCTTGTCCACTGTGAGGTGAGCAGTTTCACTCCATCATATGCTCAGTGCCATGATGCTGTGCCTCACCACAGGCCCTGAGGCAATGGACCCAGTGGCCATGGACTGACACCTCTGGGTACCAGAGCCCAAAGAGACCTTTCCACCTTTAAGTTGTTTATCTCAGGTATTTGTTAAATACACTGCCCTCTAAGATGAATGGTGCCCCTGTAGAGAAATGTAGTGTGTGACTCATGACCCAACTCACCAATGGGCTTGGATACAGAGAAAACTGGCAGCAGGAGTGCAACCCTGGAGATCAAAGCTGGGGTACCTCTCATTGGTAGAGTATGTGCTTAGCATGAGCCCAAGGACCTGAGCTCAATACCCACCACTGAACAAAAAAAGAGAGTAGAATTCCATGTTCTAACAGAACCTTCTAGAAGACAGTGGGCTCAGGACTTCCTGCCAACCCAAGGGAACCAGAGACTGAAGACAAATTTTACTTGATTTGATGAACTTATCAGCTGTGACCCTCAGTGGAGTTAGATGACCATTGTCCCCAGCGGTCTAGGATCCTGGGAAGAAGTACCCAGTCTCACTGTCCCTCCTTGCGAAGTCTGTCACACCAGGCCTGATGGCTGAAGCCAATAAAGGCTGGAGAGTGAGAAAACGGGGCTCAGATCATCCGTACAGATCAGCTTCCCGTGCCCAAAGCATGGTGAGAAAGACAGAGAATGGAGCCATAGAGACAAAAGGGAAAACCCAGCACATCTTCTAAACATGCACCCTTTATCTAGTCCCCGCAGCTCTCCTGTTAGGCCAGTTGCTATCTGCATTATTACCCCCATGTTATAGGTATAAAAGCTTTAGTTTGTGGGGGAGGTTAAGTGATTTATCTCACTGGATTCTGGAATGTAAGCTGTACAAGGGCAGAAGCACTGTTTGTCTCGTGTCCCATTGTATCCCCAGAAAAGCACCTAGGACACAGTGAATACTTCTTTGTTGAATGACTGAATGAGTGAACTCCTTAAAGATCACATAGATACCATGTGGAGAACTAGATTTGAACCTAGACAGCCTGCTGGCAAAGCTGGTAGGCCTAATGATCTCATCAGTCCTCCTAAAGTGAGGTCTCTAGATCCCCGAAGGTCTGACAGTTGGTAGAGAGAATTCTAAAATTTGGTGATTTTGTGTGTACATTTCAGTGATAGCCTTACAAAATTACTATAGTCTATCCCAGGTCCCTTGGGGTCATCAGTCTCATAAACAGGGACCGTACCAGATGCCCACGGCCATAGCCGTGTTTGTATTCACTGACCTATTGGCACTAAATGGTGCCACTGTAATTATCTGAAGCCAATGAGAAAGGAACATGGCAGAACTGACTCCTAAATGCTGCTGAGAAAGCCCGGAGGCATTGCAGCATGGCCTGCAAATAAGACAGGGTGGGGGCATTGGAAAAATAAAGCTGGGGGGGTCATGCTATAGCTCCTGGGGACAGCGCTAATCCAAACACCATCTCTCACATCCTTGCTATTATTCTGAATTGTTTTGTTTCTTAAATTTTATAGGTTGCATAGGAATTTAGAGATAAGTAATATTTATATAGTTTGGGGCAACATTTAATTTCAATCACCTCTTCACTGTTTTTCCTTTCCATCTAAAACATTCCTGGCATCAACTTCACTGCAAGAAAAATTGTGCTTCACTATAAAACATGGTATGGAGTGTTAGAGCTGAGTGTGGTGGTGCACGCCTGTAATCCCAGCACTCGGGGGGCTGAGGCAGGAGAATCGCCATGAGTTCTAGGTCAATCTGGACCACATAGTGATTACAGAGAGTGATCTTGTCTCAAAAAAACCAAAAATGAAAAAGAATGCTAGCAACAAGTACCTAAGATTCAGTCTAGACTGAGTCAGGGGTTTCTGGAGGGACAAAAATCTTAATTTCCCTCCGTCGCTGAAAATAGTTATTATTTATTGAGTGCTTATTAGTCCCAGCTCTGAGTTCTTTACGTGTTTTATCTCAGATCCTCCTAAGAACTTTGCAATGTAAATTCTGTTTCTTAGATGAGGAAGCCGAGGCTGAAGGAGGTGTGGACTGTGTCCGGCACGTCTATCTGACCTTGTCTTTCTCTGGTCTCAAAAAAGGATTTCTTAAGACCCCAGAAAGACGGCAAAACAGTTTTTTGATGTGAGTTCCATTTTTCAGTGGGCGACTGGTTTCATAAAACTGAATAGAGCTTTGTGGATTTAAAAAAAAATCCTCTGCTTTCTGAGGCCTCATTCACCAGTAACCAGGGTGAGTCCAGTCATCTCTGGTGCGTGGCATGCTGTGAAGACGGATAGAAGCACTTGACAGCCTGAGGTGGACACTGTCTAAGAATTTCCTCCTCTCTGCGCTGGTCTGTGGACCATTTGTTACTAACGTGAGCATCCACTGGGGTGAAGCTGACAGCTCGGTTCCGACGATTCTACATTTTGAGCATCTCTGAATGTAGCCTCTCTTCGGCCTGCTGAGAAGCATCTGTGCGTGGGCAGAATGTTACCTGTGCCGAGTCGCACCTCGCGACAGCTCAAATGAAGGGGACGCAGGAGCTCAGCATGAATGAGGCTGCACAGAACTGCGGCTCTCTGGCTATGTGGCCTCTTGTGGAGATTTGACAAACAATGGCTGCTCATGCAGGCCGGCAAGTGCATCATGGGTCACCCTCAAGAGACAGAACCAATGAAAGACACAATCCTTTCCGCACACTGCGCTCAGAATTCACAAAGAAAATTCAGGCACACCGGCGCCTAGATACTTCGCATCAGGATGTGACTCTCACCTTAAGAGATGAGAAAGCCAAGTCTCAACGAAGGTTAAACGGCTTAGTAAAACAGAAAATAGCACCACTGGTTGACCTACAGCGAGCCTTCCATTAATATTTATTGGCGATGAATACAATATTTTGAGTTTGTCTGGGGCAGGAACAAAGAAGGGAAGAGTACCACAGCGACCAGATAATAATTCCTCCAGAGCCAGACGAAAGAACATGAGGGTTGATCTCCACAGGACGGATAGTGTCTGCATTTTCCTTGTTGAATATCAACCCTTAGAGTAGGAGAGGTAAACTCTGTCCTGAGTATGGAGTTTCAAGAGCTGTTTCCCCTGTGCTTTTTCAGAGCAGAATCACTATGCATCAAAAGAGTAGGGCCATGAAGTGGTTTTACAGGCAGGCAGCACACACACAGCTGAGCACTCAGTACACCTGCACAGCACTATACGTCAGTCTGACCAGAAAGCTCGTAGGCTTGGGATTTCATGAGTCAGAAGACACTGGTAGTCATGGGTGGAAATTACCAGCCCCCAGGCTAATAGCAAACCCGAACAGCTTGGCTTGTATAAAAAAATTGTTGCTTAGGGTCTTTTGTTTTGTGGTAGGTTATTTTTCCCTTTGCAATCAACTTTTCTTCCACATCATATTAGAGTTCTTTTTTCAACAAAAAAACTTTTATGAATTTACTTGGAACCTGAGATTTCCCGTGCGCTGGAGTTGTTGCCCCTCCTTCACTCCCCTATTGGGAGTTTTCCCTGAGACAGGTTTTCAGGAAAGCCCTCAGAGCCTTTTCAACACTCCGTGACTGTTCACAAGGCACAGTTGTTTGTCTTCATCTCCATCGAGCCAGGAACAAAATCAAGGCGACAGAGGCTTTAAAATTCAGACGGGAAGTTCTGCCCTTTTGACCCAGCAAACCCAAAGGAAGGGGAGGAGGAAGACGATAAAGAAAAATACCAGGAGGAGGCTTGTATGTGTGCCTCTTACATACCTTCCGCGTTTTCCCAAGAGACTTTTTTTTTTTTTGAGGTGGGAGCCATCTTTTTAAAGGCCAGCGGTGAACATCGTGTGAGCTGTGAGACTCCCACCACCCACTTCCAGGGAAGCTCCTGCTCTTGGCATTGCAGCTCTAAGAGAGCGGCGGGGTGAAATGCTGGAGTCTCACCCTGCTGACAGAACGCGCTTCCCATACTCGTCTCCATTTCCCACCCATCCTCCCTCCGCGTCCTCACATCTTTCTTCCTTTCTTCCTGTGTGGTTACGCTTACCCTTGCTTATTTCGGGTTTGCTTTCACCTGCTCCCTCCCGCACTTCTTCTTATCTCCTTCCTCTTTCTGCTGTGCACCCCTCAAAGGAGCAATTTATCTTTACTTAAGCCACCTCTGCCCCACTGCTTTCATTTCTATCGCTGGTTCTCAGCGGGACCATACGGAACAGTGTGCGGCACCAGAGGCCACTTTGCCAGTTGTGTGTAGTAGGTCCAGGGGTTACACAGCTAGGAAAGAGGTCCGCAGACGCTCGGGAGTAAACTAAGGTGAAACCGGGTCCGTCATACCTCTCCCCAGTTTGTCTCACTCCCCCTTTGGCTTCTCTGGTCCTCTTTTTCCTCAGCCACCTGGTCACCCCCAAGCTTGATTCCTCCCTCTTCTCATTCCCCCAAGGCCTATTCATATCACCGTGATGTCTTTGTGATGTAGTCCAAGGCGTTGTCATCTCTCATCCGAGACTGTTTCATACCTCCCACTGCTGCACTGACACCTTCAGTTCCTTCTCCTCCCCATCCAATTTGCCTTCCCCTAAGACACTGGTCTGATCGCCTCATTTCCCTTGCCTCAGAGTCCTCCAGGGCTCCCAGTTCCTGGGGGCAAATCCGCATCAAGACATTCAAGACCCTTCACCATTTGACTCAAACCTACTTTTTCCACCCCACCACCCACTACGCAATGAATTAAAAAATGACCTGTGTTCAGATGTTCTTTTCCATGAGTAAAGTAGCTGGAATTCATAGCCAGGGCCCTGAAATGAAAATATACAGGTTCTTGACTCAAGCTCTGTCTGAGTTTTCAATCTGAGTCCTACACAGGTACAAATGCCAGGTAGCTAAGTGACCACTGGCAGCCCCTTGGGGCCCACGGTTCCTCATTAATACCACGAGACTTCAGAATTAGCCTCCAGCATTAAAAGACATTGAATAAGATGTCCAGACTCCCGAAACCAGGTGCCATGGACTGTGGTACCTGCTGAGTTACCCCAGTACAAGCTCTGGCCTCTCAGCTGTGTCTGTCTGGAACCATCCTCTCAGCCAGAGGTGACATCAGACCTGGGAGAACTGACTCATACCATCCAGACCCGAGACAAGTCAGATTTGCACCGGAAAGCTCTTATTAGTAAGCAGTAGCAAGAAAACTTCCATTTGCTCTCCAAACACCTTTTGGTCTGTGCATGTAAATATACTCTCTAGATTTCTTTTCATGGTAAATCAAATTAAATATTAAGACACAGTCTGGATGAATGGAGTCAGAATAAGAAGTACACCGGGGGTGGTGGGCACACTTGGACTCTCAGCACTCGGGAGGCTGAGCTGAAGGACTGCCGTGAGTTTGAGGCCAGCCTGAACCATACAGCAAGATCCTGTCTAAATAAAAAGCCAAAGAAAAGAGAGAAGGGCTCCTGATCCCACAGGTATTGTTTCCAGGCTATGACAGGGCCTGATGAATTCCCTTTTGTTCCAGGAGTCTGTCAGGAGGATTGGATTGCAGGCAACAGAAACTAACCTTGGCCACATAGACGGCTCCATCAGTGGTGGCCTCCGCAGCTGTCTCCTTCACAACGTCCTCACTTCTCTGTGCTTGCGTAGTCTGTGAGTACCTTGTTTCCTTCGTCATCAGTCTTCCTGGTTGGAGTGCACACTCTCACGCATTGCGCCAGAGATACTGTCATCCTTGTTTGTTGCTCTCTCCAGAACTAAGGGCAGTGTGCAGATCCCACAGCAGGCTCAGCGTTATTTGTGATAGAAAAAGAACTGAATAAGCCCTGGGAGTGACGGGAGACAGACAGGGTCCATAGCAGGCGCTTCTGATCCTTCTTTTGGGGCATCTCCACACTATAACCTAGCTCTGGCTGCCTTTGTCTCTCTGTGTTTCTGCTTTGGGTTCGCACGCTGGAAGAAGAGAGAACCAGTTGGCCCTGATGAGGATCGAATGCCCAGCCCGGAGGTCAGGACTTTGACATCTCGAGGCCTGGCGGCCAGTGGAGTGGAAGCTCACAGGGAAAGAAAGGAGGGCAGCGCCCCAGAGGAATGGCTCCAGGGCAGACGCCTCATGTGTTCCAGAGTGGGACTGCCCCTCTTAGAGATCTGTCGGTCGGTCGTTGGACCCAGCAATTCTGCGCTCCAGAGAAATCTCCATTCAAACACGCCCTCCTGTCTTCCATTTGCTTGTCTCTGTCGCCTCCGTCTCAGTGGCTTTGACCCCTTAAAAGTCTCACCTGCTCAAAGGACACAGACACGCTGGAGCCTGCAGACGCGATCTACGTTCTCCCCTCCTAGCCGTCCTCAGATATCATTCTGTGCATTTGTTTCTTGTTTTCTAGCTCATGAATAAAACATGCATCCACTTTACATTTGAAGAGTGTATGTTTTCACTTAACCCGAATTCCTTGTTTTCTGTAAACCTACATTTTGATCACTTTGTTGTGGCTGGCACTGCTCACTGTCTACCCAACCGCCACCCAGGGTCGAAATTCTCTTTGCCTAGAGGCTGCGTGGTCATGAAGCCTTTATGCCTTTGCTAGATGAGAGATGTATGAAAAATAATGTAAAGTCCATTAAGGGATTCTGCAAGGACTTTTCCTCCCTGATGAGTCATATGAGAAAAGATGTTGCTTTTGCCTTCTTCTTCTTCTTTTTTTTTTTTTTTCTAATGGGTTTGCCAACATGTTGGATATGGTATTTGGAGCTGTGGCAACCATTTTGTAAATATGAGGTAAGAAATACAGAGACAAGCAAATTTGAAAAAGATGGTCAGATGGACGAATATAAAGATCTGGGTCTTAGAGCACATTTTGAAACATGAAAATCAGCTCTGGATTTTAAGTAAATGAGAGATATCTATATATCTCAGCCACTCTTTGTTGCATTTATTTTTCTGATAGTCCTGTGAAGGACAACTCCTTCTTCATCTTAGTTCTTACTCCTTGGCTGTAGCACACTCAAGATGCTCTTCCTGCTGGGTAGTAAGTGTTCAGTGTGACACCAGGTCTGAGGAAAACTGAAGATTCACCGGGCTCCATTACAAACACACTTTGCTGCTGAAATCTACTTCTCAGGGAATGAGCATAGTACATATGTGAAGGAATGCTGATCAGTCATGTGGATCATTCATAAACATTTATTAATACGTTACTTAACCTTTAAAAAGCTCACATTATAATGTAGCAAACCGCTGCTCTAGTGTGATTTTAGGATTTTTGTTTTTTAGGTTTTCTTGGTTTGGTTGGGATTTTTTGTGTTTGTTTTCTGCCCTTCTGGGATTGAACCCAGGGTCTTTTGCACTGAGAGGCATCTCTAGCCTATTTTTTTCTTATTTTTTATTTTAGTTTTAATATTTACTTTGAGATGATCCTGCTAAGTTGTTAAATTGGGTTTAAATGTGTGATCTTCCTGCCTCAGCTTCTCAGAGTGCTGGAATTACAGGAATGAACCACCATGCTCAGCTAGATTTTAGAATTTCTATGCTGAAGAGGGTTAGAAGCGGCATTGAAGAGGGAAGTGGTGAACCCACACTGTCACTGCACTTTGAAGATGGAGAAGCAAGCAACTGTCCCACGAAGGAGTGGGAGAAGAGCAAAGGCACCCCCAGCTCCACCTGTCACTGCCTTTGCTTTTGTCCCGAAAACAAGCTACCTAAGCCTTTTCACAGCCCTCCTAGAAGCCAAGACTTCGATCCTGAAGGTTCTGCAGCATGGGAACCCATGCTCGGTCCCCAGAGGGGGAGCTTGGTGGGATGATGTGGTGTCACTTTCTTCACCTTGCAAGACTGGAATATCACTAATGCTGAACATAGAAAGACTGAGGCTCAGAGGGTTTCGGCGGCTACACAAGACACAGCTGAGCAGCACAGCCAGCCTTACAGCCTTGGCCTCCTCATCATGACTCTTCCATCAGTTGAGAGACAGGCACTGAGATCTGTGGCCAAGAAGCACACGGAGTAACAACTCCATCAAGAAAGAGCCTTTTCAGGAAGATGAGCCTTTCTCTTCTACCAGAGAAGAGCAACAGAGAAATGGAGCATCAGGGAGTGCGTCACCCAGGGACTCAGTGGATCTGGGGGTGGCCCCCCTGAGTCCCCAGCTCTGTGTCGTGGCCATGAGTTTACCTAGAAGACCACCTGCCCGCTGTCCCACACCTGCCTGTGTGACACTGCCCAGTCTCCACTAACCCCGGCAGGAAGAACTTTCAAAAAGCTAAGCTTGTCCTTCGTGTCTCCCTGTAGGTAGGGTTTGGAGGAGAGTCACTCTGGTTCCTCAGTGTGCAGAGGAACTCAGAAGCAGGGTCCTGCATCCCCGAGAATGGCAAGCACGCCTGCAGTCACAGGCCACAGGGTACAGTGTGGAAGGCGTCAAATCAAAGGCAGTCCCGGATTTTCCAAGCCCAAAGGGAAGCCAAGCTCCAGAAGAGACATGGCAAGTTAGAACAGGGCCAGGACAAAGGAAGGGGGACAGAAAGCAAGAGGAAAAACCTGTGTTGATAGACTGACAACTGAAAAAGGTTTGCACAGAGACGCGGAGAGAAGCAGATTCTGACCTCTCACTCAGGACCGGGGTAGTGATGGAATCAGCACAGTGGTCTGGCAGGCATGCCAAGAATGAGGCTGCAGAGCCCTGGGTTATTCCGCGTTGCCATGAGTCTCAGCCAAAAGCAACAGAGCCAGCCAGGGAAGGGAAGCAGCCTTATGCCCCAAGGATGTCATTGCATACTCTGAGGGCCCAGACAAAGGAGTCTTGTTCCTTCCCGTACCATGTTGGCCAATGTGTAAAACTAGCAGTAGAGTGTCGTGTTTAAGAGTACAAGACCTAGAGTCAGACAGACAGACTGGAGTTCAAACCCAGCCCCACCATTTGCACGCTGTGTGGTGTTAAGCAAGTGACCGAACCTCTCTAAACCTCAGTTTTCACCTCCAGGAGAATCAGAGTGTCGAATGGCTAAAGCAGTTATAAAGAATTAAGTGAGAGATGATCAAAAAGTTGCTGAATCTAATGCCTGACCTATAGTGATAAGCTCAGTCTTTACCAATTTTTATAAGTAAATACTGGTAAAAGCAAAGAGAGAAGAAGCAAAGTAGATTGGTCAACACATGTTGTGTGCATGATAAAAATTGTGTTGAGGGCTGGGGTTTTAGCTCAGTGGTTCTGCCACCTGCCTCGCAAGTGCAATGACCCGAGTTCGATCCCCGGTGCCCCTCCCAAAATGTGTTGAATGAATGAAGAGGAAAAGAAGTAAAGACTGGGGATAGGGCCTGGGCTACCGGTCAGGGGGAGGAAGGCAGATGGAGCTTTCTCGAATACTTGGACCAAGCAACCATTCATGTGCATTAGATCAGAGCTGGATGAGAAAGTCTGAGACCCTAAATAACCACCTTGAAAATAAAGGGTGCTATATGGGACACAGATTTTCAAATACATGTTCATGAGTAAAGATAATTTCTTTCTTTTAAACAGCAACAACTGTAATATATGAAAATATAATCCCAGAAAGGGCTGTGCCACTAACTATGTTCTAAGGTAAATCCATCACCCCAGGGCCAGGGATGTAGATCAGTGGCAACTGTGACTGTCTGGCAAGCCCAAGGTCCTGAGTTCGATACCCTGTACCCCAAAAAAAGAAATCCATCACCCCTTTTCCTCATCAATAATTAAGTGGGTGACAGTAATCATACCAACTTCATACGGTTGAATGTTTTCATAATTGAATATGAGCCAGGCATGGTGGGGCACGCCTGTAATCCCAGCACTCAGAAGGCTGAGGCAGGAGGATTGCAGTGAGTTCAAGAATGTGAGTTCGAGCCCAGCCTGGACTACATAGTGAGCTCCAGGTCATACTCAAGCACATAGTGAGACCCTGTCTCAAAAAATAAAAAATGAAACATAATTGAATATGTATTGATTAGTATGTATAGAGCTATTAGAAAAGTGGCAGGCATTGCAAGTACAAGGTCCCAAGTTTGATCCCTGGTACCCCCCCAGCCCAAAAAAAGAAAAGTAGAAGGCAGAGTATACAATACCACAAAGCCATCCTGATGTATTATGCAAACTTACCGACCTACCTGGCACCTTTGTGCACATTCTTCTGATCTTTTCCTATTCTCTTACAGTGCCACCCCCTATTCACTGGGAAAATTCCCAGGACTCCCAGGGGAGGCTGACATTGCAGACAGGACTAGACTCTCTAAAGGTTATGTTTCCTGTACACCCATGCACCTGCAACAAAGTTTAATTTATAAACTAGGTGCAGTAAGAAATGAACAACAACTAATAATAAAGAATAATTGTATAGTATTACAAATTAGGTGACTAGGATAGCTCTCTCTATATGATATATAATATACATATCTTAAGGTACTATGCTGTTTCTCTTGCTATGATGTGAAACGATACAGAGCCCAGGTGATGAGACAAAAGGAGGGAATGGTGTGAACGGCGCGGAGGTTGTGGCGCGACATTAGTCTACTGCACGAGGCTTCCTTGAACACAAGGACTGCGACAGTCAGTCTGACAACAGAGAAAGCTACTAATCGATTCACATGCAGTGCGGATGCTCTGGACAAAATGTTAATCACTTCCTGGGTAGGACGGATGGGCATTGTGCAAGATTTCATTGCCCAGTAGGTGAGCAGTCTAAAACCATGAGTTGTTTGCTTCCAGAATTTTCCATGTCATATGTTCTGACCATGGCTAGCCTTGGGTAAGAAACTGTAGAAAGCAAAACTTTGGATGGGAGGAGGAGAGACTACAGCGTACTCATACAAGTATTGATCAGCCTGTAATAGTTTCTGGTGAGCGAGCTGCTTTTTTCACCTAGCTACCCACGGTGGAGATTTTCCCATTTGTAGGCTTCATCACCTTCTGGGCCGTGGCCATCTCTGGAGAAGCTGCGGCTTCCTGTTTCCTGTGCTTTCTTTCCCAGCCGCGTTGGGCTCACTTGCCGGCAGCCGCCTTCCTGGTTCTCCAGGACCCCCGAAAGCAGTGCTGCTGCACTGTCCTGACCCCAAAGTTGGTTCCGTCGGAGAGGTGTGGCTCCTTTTCACTGTGTATCTCTCCATCTTCCAAAGTAGCATCGACCAAGGCTGTGCTTGTTTAACAGTCTTTTCCAAAGGATTAAAAATAAGGCGAAGCAAAATATGAGATGGGAAAAAAGCAAACAAATAAATAAATAAAACCTTAAAATACGTTGTCAATTCAGTTTGAGTTCAAGTGGGTGGGTGAAAAAAGTTGCTCTCGGACTGGAAGTCCCTACACTGGCATATCTCAGCCCCACTTCCTGCTACCCAACTCCAGGCTAGAAGAGAAACTTTTCCCAAGTTTCCCTCAGCCATATCTACGCCATTACTGAGGCAAACTGGGAATCTTTGAGCAAAATTCAGCCTTGAGAGGTGGTTTGGCCAACAAGATGAATGAGTTGTCATCACTTGGAAGCCAGGGTAGTTTGTGTAGAGTTCTGGCTTCTCTTGAATGACGAAAAGCTCTCGTGACACTGAGCCTACACTTCCGTAGGGTAAGGATTTTGAAGCTGAGTAATCTTGCTCCACAAAGGTGGAACATGTGTCTGCCAGGTGGCCTTGGGCTCCACTGGTCTCTGGCACATGGCACTGAGGGCATAGCTTATTTTTTTACCTGCCTACATCCCATAGAAATTTTAGTCCAAGTAAGGAAAACAATGTTTATGCGCTCAGCTCCCCACATCACGTGGGACCCACTCTCCAGCCTTCCTTTCTACGACATGGCGGGTACCTTCTGGGCGATCTCATGTCCGTGAGGCCTGTCCGCACGCCACCCGAGGCCAAGGCCAGGTGGGTAAAAGCAACCTGGTAGATCCACGGAATCTGAAGACGTCATAGCAGGGTTGAAAGGTGGGATTAGGCCACTACTTGGAATTGGAGTCAAATCACAGAAGATGCGTGAGGAGGGAGGCAAAGCACACAGGGAGCTGGCACAGTCGAGGCAGAGTGGGTTTGTGGGGACCAGGTAGAGGCCAAAGTGTGGCTCTTCTCATTCCAGGCTGAGGAATGGGACGGGACTTGGCAAGGAAGGCTTTGACAATTGGGTATGAAAACCAAAGCTCTCAGACTGACCTCCAGGCTTCAGATCACAGCTGTTTAGCCTTCCCGCCTTCTTGTGAAAGACCCCATCCATGGGTGCGAACTCTTCTGCTTCACTTCCGGTCCAGCATCGATTCTGTGGGCCCTCAGTTTGAACTTGTCTGTTGTGCTGTTCCATGTTGTTATCTCCTGACACCTCCACCTCCCCTGGATGGATAAACACCTCTGCACCCAACGCTGTGCCAACCAGTGCCTGCTCAACACCCAGTGCCACCAAGCCTCTTCCTGCACGAAGATGAAGACCTCAGAATGCCTCCTCCACCCTGGCTCCAACTGGTCACCATCGTACCTGTCTTATTTCTGCCCGTTTCATCATTTCATTTCCTCATTGAGTTTATTGGTACATTTTAGGTATACAGTACAGTCACATTCATCATTGGGATTTTGCACCTTCACATGACAGGTCTTGGTTCTCATTTTTCTCCTTGTCCCTGCCCTCCCTTCACTTCCTCCTCCCCTCCCCATTTACAAACAACTTCATTTCCATTTTTTCATTTTCTCACATTTTTTCTTTTCCCTTATTCCCTTTCCTCTACCCCTCCCACTTTCCCTACACTTTTAGCCCCTTTCTTCCTATTTCACATTTGTCCCTCTCATCTGATAAGGCCCTTGCTCCTATCCTGGGAAGCATCTTCTGTTATCTCTTCTACCACTTTGCTCTTTCAATAATCCTTTCTGCCTCTTGCATCTTCAACTTTTCCCTCTCTCCTGAGTACTTCTCAGTCCCCAAACATCTCCACATTCCTCCCACCTCGAAAGAAAAGTGCCCACGAACTTGGGTGGAAATGACCACAGAGTGATAACATTCAGGATGCTGAGGAAGGAAAAGAGAAATCAGTGAGATAAAGAAACGGAGCTGTGAGAAGGCACAATTCCACCAGCTCGAGTTCTTGGCAAGAAAAAAACCATGGGAACAAAGTCAGGAGGACCAAAGACCTGGAGAACAGGATGCTCATCGCGTATAAAAACCCACGCGATGCCCTTCTTGTTACAGGGCTAGTAGTTCTCATGCAGTATTTCTTCCAATTCCTACTTCAGGCAGGGAAGATGACAGCAGGGAGACCAGAGAGGTGAAGAGGAATTTGGGGGCTCCAGAAAGTGCTGGCACCAAGCCATGGTGGAGCATAACTTGTACCCCAAGAAAGAAGGGGAAAGCAGTCCCCAGTGGCTGCAGCCCCAAGCTGGACAGCAGAGTGTGCGATGCTTGGCAGGAGGAGCGTTTGCCTGGAAGAAATCCTCCAGAAACAGAGTGCTGCAGACCAAGAAGTGCCTTAGGAAAAAGCTCACCTCAAGGACAGGCACCACTGCAGGAGGAAAGTAACACTATTAGCAAAAAAAAATCTGTGTTTCAACAAAGGAAAAAACAGTCCTCGGTGTGCCAGATAGAAAGAGGACCAGGGAAACAGCCATCAGAGAAAAGCTGAAACAGGAGGACAATGGGAACAGCTACCAGAGCTCAGGACTTCACACAAAGACCTCCACAGCCATCCAAGTGAACAGGTGTCCCGGGAAAGGGCTCTGGCGGAGGCCAGTAGGCTTGACCCCATGGACAGGCCTTCCCCAGGCCTTTAACAGCCGGGGATCCAGAGCCTCTCCGAGGCCCTGTTTGCTTCACCTCCATAATCCCACAGCCCAGACCCCTGTGCAGGTGTGGCTGGGATCAGACGTGACAGTGCAGGGGAAAGTGCTCTGGGAGGGGGCTCCAGCAAGCCACCGCACTTGGCATTCTAGGACAAGTGGGCCGGGCATGAGGATGGTGTACCCAGGGCCCACTGGGCAGAAGTGAAACTCTGAAGGCAGGGGAGAAAAAAAGGAACCACTTTTTAAAGATGCAGGAGGCAACTGACATCAGCATGAATAATGTCAGCTCAAAGTTTTCAGACTTCACCCTGGCAGGGGATTCTCCACTGAGCTTTCCCCCTCCGCTGCTGCGGTAGATCAACGTTAGATTTTCTTCAAAGACTGCAGAGTTCTTACAAGATGTGCTCTACTTCTCACAAACAGAAAGGATGACCAGTGCTCACAAGTCATCTGCCTGCCTAGGGACGAGGCTGTTCGGGGCAAGGGAGAGAGCACAGTCTGGATCCTGGCCCATCTGGGTTCAAATACGCCCCTCATTGATCACGGGTACTGAGCTCACAGCGAGGCTGCTGTGTGCCTGTGAAATGATAGGGACCGTGTTAATCTCAAAGGGTGAACTGAGACAACAGGAGTAAAGCCAGCTGCTCAGTGTTCAGTCTAACAGTCCCTGGGGTGCTGGGCACTGAAGAATGAGGCTCCAAGAGCAGCAGATTTAGTTTTTTTTTTTTGAAAGAGTTGGATTTATGTCTGAAAAGAAGTGATCAGAAGGCAGTGGTGCATCTGGAGCAATGGTTCTCAGCTGCGGATGATTGTGTCCCTCTCCTCAGCCCGGTGGGGGGGCATTGGACGGTGTCTGGGACATTTTTATTTGTCACAGTTGGAGTTGGGGGTGTTTGTGGGATTTGAAAGCTAAACTGCATAAAGGCTACTAGACATCCTAGAGTGCACAGCACAGCCGCCTACCAAAGAATTATTGGACTCCCAATTTCAACAGTGCCAAAGTAGAAAGCCCATGACCCGGTCTTAAACTAGGTCTTTGTTCCTTCCATGCAGACCCAAAGCGTGTGTGAAGCAGCCAGTGAGGAGAAACATTGGGTGGTGACTCCAATGTTAGTTTAAGGCCATGAACAACTGTTATCTGAAGCTGCAGTTAATTAATTCACATGTTTATTGGTCCCAGAGGACACCAAGTTTGGTGGATGTATTAACATATTAGAAGGGGGAAACCATTCCCTAAATCCCCTCAACAAGCAAGATAAAGCAGAATAAAATCTTCATTGGGGAAAACCTGTAAAGCTTAAAGGTCATGGAAATAACCCAAAGGTCACACTAAGGACTTACATTTAACTATGATCAAACATAGAAGGCACGAAGATTGAGGTGGAACCTCTTAATATACCTTAGACTGAGCAAAGCCATTCTGACTGCCCAGGGTGGAACTTTGCATTTTCAAAAAATAGGGATGGAGAAATCCACAGAGAAGTCACAATAATAGGTAGGAAAAAAGCATATTCTGAAAAAGAGCAGAAGAAGTTTGGATTATTTAACATGGAAAAAGAGAGGGTGTGTGTGCCTGGATTTGAACATAAAGGAAGATTATCACAAGAAGAAAGATGGTCGGCTCTTTTCCATCTCCATGGAGGAGCAAGTTAACTCTAGGAAATGGGCTGAGGTTGCAGCATGAGGGAGGTTATGAATATGAATAGGAATTAGGAATTAGCATTCCTAATTGGACCTTGGAGCAGGCTTCGCAGAAAGACAGTTGGATTCTCTTAGTCACGTTTGCTAAGATTACCCTAAGTATTGACCTGCTGACAGACAGGGAACGGGACCTGTTGGCTTACTGGGCCATCCCATTTTCTCATTCCTCTTGCTGATGTCTTCACAAGGCCTGGCTTATTAGTCTGTGAATGATACAGTCATTTGGCCTATATAACTAGTTGTTCAAATAACCTACTTGATGGATTTTCATCTATTGGTTTATTAAACGGACTGGTGGTTTTAGGGTCTAGTTGACATAGTTTAAGGTTTTATAACGTTCTACTTGACCCAGCATGGACATGAACCTATAAATTATATTATGTTTGTGGGTTGTAAAGTTGGCCCTGTATTGATCACACTGGAAAATAGCTCAGTTTTATGACCCGGTTGATATGCTCCACACCTGCTCTAATATGAACCAGTGATTCAGACCAGAGCAAACAAGGTGAGGAAATGACCCAGCCTTTCAATTTACTCCAAGGGCTTGCTCTTGAGTGTATTATTATATTAATGTTAAAGCCAAACATCTGAGCTTGAATCTGGTGGGTGGGGGGTTGGAAAAGGAGACTTGAGCCTCCTATTTCTGGCATTGTACAGAAAATAATGCATCCCGTTTGCAAGTGAATTTACTGAATTACAGACTGAGGAGGATTCAGTCCCCTGGAACCTTCTGTCCTGTACCATAGGAGGATTGAGCTTGTGTGCTTCTGTGGGCTTTTTTGTGCTAACACCTTAACTTTTTATGATCACATTCTAAGTGGAAGCAGAAACGTAGGCTGACTTCACTGTCCCTTGGTAAAAACAAAACAAATCAAAACAAAAAAACACTCCTCTGCAAATGTTCGCATTATAAGCACCAGTAATCACTAGTTCCCTGGAACTCTTAACAGGTACATAAAACAAGTAAAATCACTGATACAAATACAAGATGGTGCATCTTCAAGGATAAATAGATCAATCAGAGCCAAATTCTATACAATGCCCTCTTATCTGGCCTCATCCCTGTGGCAGTACAGCTGCTTGTCTTCCTTTCATAGCCTCTGAGTTGTATCCAGGACCAAGACTGTCCCACTAATGACTATGCATCCTGTCTTTCCTTGCACCTAAGTGAGGTAAAGAATAAATTTTCGACTAATGAGATATTTGGACAGAAGCAACATGTGTCATTCTGGGCCATGACCTTGAAGGAAAATGGTAACACCATCCACTTTTCCTCTCCCTTTCCTGCAGTTTTGGAGGCCGGCACTATGGCAGGACATGAGCAGCATTGGCCAATCATGAGGAGGAAGACCTTTGGTAAGAAGAACGGAGAACCATGATGGAAGAAATTTCTTTCCATTTTCATGGAACCACCACATCAACCTTGAACTATTTATGCTTTGGCTGCTAAAGGACAGAAAAATAAACTTCTGTTTGTTTGAACTGTGATTATTTTGGCCTCTGTAACAGTAACTAAACTGATACCCTAACCGAAATCTTAACTCTTGGACACCAGAACTTTTAGTTTATGTGCTTTTCACTCAGTAGAAAACATATATGATGCTCCAGGTAGACAACACACACACACACACACACACACACAAACACTTGGGAGATTTATTAACTTGGAAGATTTAAGAACTTAGTGAAGATCCCTTCAGAGTTGGTTGTAAAGAATTCACTGCACACTCTGTTCTGTGAGTATATATACATGTTGCTGTTTTCATACGTAATGCACTAAAGGATACAGACTGAATGATAACGAGCCTCTAAGGGGAAGGTAAAGACCGTAGGCTGGGGGGCCACACAGACTCATCAGGTGACCAGGGGCAAGGCGCTTAACCTCCCAGTGTCCAGGGACCCCACATATACAAGGGAGCAATAACCATTCCCACCTCACTGGCATGAGGTAAGGATTACATGAGATCTCACAGGGAAGCACTCAGAACCAGGACCTAGTGCCTGGTACAAACTAAGCCCTGAACAAATATTAGCTGCTGCTATTACTCTTAGCTTCTCTTCACTCACTGGCCATGATCCTAGAGACCTGTGGCTCGTGGAATCATTCTAGAATGTTCCGGATCAACTTGTATGTATCACACATGGCCTTATTCAAAACATCTCAGTGAAACTGTCTACTTCCCTGGGGTCCCTTATTGAAGAGCCCTAATCTCGGTTACGTACCCCCTCCAGGTAGTTACCGCATTTCCGTAAAGTAATTCCTAAAGGAAGTCTGGACAGTACTGTGTTTCTATGTCTCTCTCACTGGACCCATCTTCACTGGGTTCACCTTGCTGGATAAGGCTGTAATTATGTTCCTCTCTGGTGACCACCGTCGTCTCTGCTCACAGCCACGGGGCTTGGAGAGGTAGATTTACAGAGAAACCAGTGGGAGTTGAACTTTCAGCTTCCGTTTGTTTGGCCTTCCTCTAAAGCTCGGGAACTCTTCCGGATTACAGACGACCTTTGGGAGTCGCAGGGCCAAGCTACATTCACATCCACCTCACCCCAGGCTGCTCTGGGTGCTGGTGGGCCTCACAGGACATTCATTCCACTGGAAGGAGCAGCTGCTCTTCCCTCTGCTCGGAGGTGACTACAGCCAGGCTCCACCCACCCCAGGAGTGACAAGGAGCTGGCTGAGTTGGACCACGCTAGCGTCAAGACAATGTCTCAGCAGGAAACTGCAGAGTGTGTTGCAGAAAGAAAATTGCCACTCAAGGGTTCTGAACACAAACTTGTCTAAATATCCTTTCTAAAGAACTTCATTACAACATTGTCATATGGAGAAATGAAAGCCTACGTGGTCAAATCTGTGGGAAAATGGTATTCTCGATGGGTTCCAGGGAGTTAATTAGTAAATAAAATAACTGTGTTATTTTAATGGATTTTGTGGTGTTTGTGGTATTTTTCAGCTTTTTAAGTTTTGTAAATACTCATTTCATGCCTAACCCTGCCCTCGGAATTCTGTACTCTTTCTCTTAAAGAACTTTTCCAAAATGGGGTAATCTGCAGGGCCCGAAATACCTGGATCTTCCCCCAGAAGAGTCTACACCCACGTGGGTGGGAAGAACCCTTCTTTGGTGACGCTGCACATGAAGACAGATGGACCATTCCGAGTGACAGTTTCTGGCCTATGTCACCAGTCAGCCCCAAGAAGCAGGAGCCTGGCCCCTTGGAGAAGCAGTGGGTGCTCAGGTCAGAGTGTGGTTTCTGACAAATTAATGACAAATCTCCAAGAATTGATGAGAGGAGGATTCGTGTTTCCTTTTGATGTCTTGCTGTAATCTTTTTGAATATCACGACTATGCACACTTGCTCCTGTCTGGCTGGGACAAAAAAGTCAAGATAAAAACCTTCAATATTTGACCCCTCTGGCCTCAAAGCCTCTCAGTTGAATGCATTTTAGTAGCATTGGGCCCAGTGACTGTTGTTTGGGAAGTCACAATTCTACCCTCTGTGCCTGTCTCATGGTCTCCTGCTCCATATAAATGAGATGGTAACATAGATTAATTCCATTCCCAACCAAGCAGAGGGAAAAGATTGACTGTCTGGTGATGATCTTGGCTACTTTGCCAAATCTTCTTCCCTTAGAAAAGAAGCTGGAGTGGGAGGAGAAGGTGAAGCCAGGCCAAAGGCTTGGTGGAGGATTGGGCTCCCTGTGGATGGAGGTGTGGGATTCCCCACTGCTGGGATGGAGATGTGGGACACACACACACACACACACACACACACACACTAGATCGCCTCTGACACTAGGAGCCTCGTTCCTCACACCGAGTGTCTCCAGTCCAGGCCCCTCCTTCCCCTCGGGCCAGTCCCCATGCAAGCCCCCCAACTGTCTGTAATACTCAGAACGAATCACCCTTCTGCTGAATCCCTCCAGTGGCTGCCTGTGGTGCTGGAAAGGAAAGGCACACTCTGGTGTGGCCTAGTAGATCTTCCGTGATATGACCACTGCTTCTGCTTCTGATAACCTCGTTCTCCACAATCCTTCCCTCCCTCCCTCTTTCTCTTCTTTCCTTTCCTCATTATTCCCTGCCTTCCCTCCCTACCTTTCTCTGTCATCAGTCTCTCAACAGCTTTATTGAGATGTCATCCACATACCATACAACTCAACTCTGTAAAGCGAGCAATTCTCTGGGGTTTTGTTTTCAGTATGTTGTTGTGCAACCATCAGCACAAGCAATTTTAGATCATGTCCATCTCTCTAAAAAGAAACTTGGTACCCATCAACAGTCCCTCCCCATTTACCCGCAACCTTTCCCAAAGCCCAGCCCCAGATAACCGCTAATCTATTTTCTGCCTTATAGACTTGGCTATTCTGGCTACTCCTTATAAATGGAAGCATAGACTATATGGTCTTCTATGTCTGGTTCTTTTACTCATCATGGTGTTTTCTACAGTTCATTCACATTGTAGTGCATATCTATACTTTATTCCTATTTATGAACATATAATATTCCATTCTATGGATATACTGCATTTTGTTTATAAGCAATGCATGGACATTTGGGCTGTTCATACTTTTTGGTTATTATGAATAATACTGCTGTGAATGTGCATAAATAAGTTTTTGAGTCAACATGTTCTCAGTTCTCTAGAGTAAACACCTAACAGCATATTTGTTGGATCATCATGATTCTATATTTAACATTTTAAGGCTTTTGCCAGACCATTTTCAAAATGGTAGCCCTATTTTACACTCCCAGCCATAGAGGAGGATTCCAACATCTCTACATTCTCATCCACGTAGGTGTGAAATCCTATCTCACTGCGGCTTTGAATTTCCCTGGTGTACGTTTTCCTGTGCTTATTTGTCCATTTTAATTGGAGAAATGCCTGTTCAGGTCCTTTGCCCGTTTTTAAATTGGGCTGCCTTTGCTCCGGAGTCAGAATGTTCTGTAAACGTTATATAATCTAGACCTTATCTTATGTATGCTTTGCAAGTGTTTCATTCCTTTCTGTGGGCTGTCTCTTCCCTTCCTTGATGGCATCCAATCAGCCACAAAGGTTTTAGTTTTTATGAAGTCCAATTTATCTAGTTTTTATTCTGCTGCTAATCTGTTCTGGTGGCATCTAAGAAGGCTTTGCCTACCCTAAGGTCATGGAAATTTACTCCTGTATTTTCTTCTAAGACTTACACTTTTAGTTCCTACTGTAGGCCTGATTGCTTTTGAGTTAATTGTTGGACACACGATGAGATGGGGGTCCAGTGTCATTGTTTTACGTGTGGATATCCAGTTGTCCCAGATCATTTGTTGAGATGATCCCCACCCCCTTGATTGCCTTTGAGTCTTTCACCACACTGTTTTCTATCCCTCCAGCTAGTAAGCTGATTTCTACCTGGGAGCTCCTGCACCAAAGATTTTTCTTTCTATGGAACCCCCTTTCCTGGATTTTCACCAAATGGCTCCTTCTCAGGCTGAAGCTCTCAGCTCTGAGACCAACCCTGAACATGGTGTCTGAAGTAAGCTTCCATTTCCCTTTTATTTATTTTTCTTTTTAGTTCTTAGCATTTGTCTAAACATATAAAGCTTTTATAGAGCAGAGGTCTTGCAATCCTGTAAGTGGGTAGATAGGTTTTCAAACCGAGGCAATGCAGTTGGTCATGCACACTAAGTTTGGAGAGGAAGGGTTCACACCACTGTGCGCCTGAGTATGTGTGTGGTAAGGGAAAAACCGGGAGCAGACCTGTGGGTGAGAAGCCAGTGCATGGAATTCTGGGTCCAGGGGACCGAGGAGCTGCTCTGTGGGCACGGCTGGCATTTTCCACACTCTGCACACAGATGGGACATAGCTGGCCGGCCTACAGTTCATATTTGTAATGCTGAAGTCAGGTTTCTATTTCCATTGAGTTCCAACCCTGTCAGAAGGATTTTCCTGGCCTGACCCAGGCACTGGTCTGCACTCCAGGCCCTTCTGCTCTCCCACCCAACTGTGGTCCTTCCACTTTAGGCCTAAGCTCTTCTTTCCATGGATAAAATGCTCCAGGGGCCCCCACCCCATCAGCCCTCCCTCAAGAACTCTGTGACGCAATTGTCCATCGTCCCTGAGGGGCTGGCAACAGGGGCCAGTGTGGATTCCGCAGCCCCCGGGAGAAGTGGCTCGAGTGGGAGGAGGGACACCTGGCCTGTGCGGTTTGTCTGCTGAGCTCCTCCTCACCACCGAGCACGCGGGGGAGCACGCAGAGGTGGGCAGACCCGGGGACAAGAAGCTCAAGCGACACAGTCCAACTGTGAAAATTGTGTTTTTATGACTCTTGAGTAAGTTTGGTTTTTAGATTTTCTTCTTTTATAAATGGGGGATTGGTCCCAGGACCTTCACACTGAGCTACAGCCCTGTCCCTTTTTGAAATAAGGGCTTGCTCATTTGCTCAGCTGGGCTCAAACCTGTGCTGGGATTACAGGCATGCACCACCACACCCAGCTGGCTGTTAGTTTTGGATTTCTCAGAGTAACTCTGTCTTAGTCCTTTCTCTCCCATGCATAAGGTAACCTCTAAACCATAGAAACTCCTTGGTCTTGGGACTGTGGAAGCCGGGAAGTCTAAGCTTGAGGGTCCCCCATGTAGGGCTTTCTCACCGAGCATATTAAGAAGCAGTTAAGGATGGACTATGAAGCCAGACCTGTTCGGTTTGAACCACCATCGTGTGATAGTTTACTATGTGACCTAAGGATAATTATTTAACTTCTTCATGCCTCGGTTTCTCTGCCTTAATAATACTAACTTTATAGGCTTGTCAGAAGGATAGATGGAGCACTTATAATAATATCCAGCAGTTGTTTAAGTATTTTCTAAATATTTTGTTGTACTTAATTTTGTAAATCTGAATCCCAGAGTACGATGTTTCTTATTGAAGTCTTTGTATCAGTCAGCTCTTGCCACAATAGTGCTGCATAACAAACAATTACAAAACTCACAGCAGCATCAGGCAGGAAGCATTTATTTCTAATGAGTTGGGGATGGCTGGGTGCACTTTGCTGATCTCATCTGGGCTCATTCATTTATCTATGGGTCAGCTGGCAAGTGACCAGTCTAGGCTGGGCTTTCTTGGGCAGCTCTGCTTCAAGCTCTTGGTCCTGCCCTGTGAGCTGCACTCCACAGGTGATCCATGGGGGGCCAAGCCAAAAAAGGGCAGCAGCTGCCTGGCCGAAGCACTTCTCATCAGAATGCTCAAGGCACAAAAGGCCAAGCCTCTCCCCTTAAGCAGACTGAAAGCCTCCTCTTGTCTTATACCTGCTTATACCATTGGCTGGATGACAAATGGCAGAGAGCTGCACTCCTGCAAACTCACTGGCCAAAGCCAGTCACATGACCAAGCCCAACACCAACCAGGCAGAGGAGCATCATCTATTGGACAAGAATTCAGTGGTTCCAGTCAAAGAGTTTAAGAAGCATTGGTCTAAGGCAAGAGCTGGCAAACTACTACCCACAGGCCATATCTGATGCACTACCTGTTTGGTATATGAAGTTTTATTGGAATACGTCCATTATTTGGCCTTGTGATTTGTGACACAGTGGTAGAATTAAGTACTTACAATAAAGACCATTTGATCTGGCCCTTGACAGGAAGTTTGCCCACCCTTGCTCTGAAGAATGAAAAATTCAGGAATGGATGAGAATTCAGCATCAGATCTGTGCCAGGCATGGGAGACTGCTGCTCATTGACTTCTCCATTCGATCCAGTGTGCTGATCTCGCCAAGTCACGGCAGAGAAGTGCTACCTCTTGCTTTGCAGCCACCACTTCCTGCTCTGGACTTGGGCCTGTCCCAGAGGGAACCCCAAAGTTGGGACTCGCAGGCTGACCTTCTTATTGTGAGTCTCAGTTAAAGGACATAGTAGCTTTCCAATAATGAGCTGTGGGGTTTCCCAAATTTTAGTTATACAATCATCCAAACGAAACAAGATATTTTGAGCCTTTACTGGACCCAAATTTCCCTGAAACTGTTAGTTCAGAAGGAGGCTCAATGCAGCAAACTGATCTAAGTGGATCTAAATTGCTGGGTCCAGGGGTGGGTTTCGAGAGGGTGTGTACGCCAGGCCAGCTCCCTCAAGGCTACAGTCTCCATCCTCTCGCAATGCAGGGAAATTGTATGACAGGGTGGCTCCTTCGAAACTCATGTGGCCTTTGTGAGTTTTCTGATTTCCCAGGGGACTGTTTTAGTAGGCAGAAGGCAACTTCACAGCCGCTCTTTTTGAAAAGAGGATTTGATTTTTTTTCTGTTTCTTTTTTTTTTGGAGTAGCAGATTTAGAATACTGGTTCTACCTTTAAACTTCTGAGTTGCTTTTTAAAAATCTTATTGTGCTATTCATAGGAACAATCTTAATGATCTGTTTTATGAGGGACTTTAGGAGTTAGCTCCACTCAGACTGAGTCAAGCAACTTTAAAGGTTTTTAACTGTATGGATGAACTGAATATATTTTATTTGCATTTCAGTGACAACTTAGCTCCTGCCACATTCAAATACTGTACTGTTCTCAACAATTAGCACCATCAACATCTGTAATTCTCAGCAATTCTAGGAGACATTTTATATCTTATATTATCATCTCCATTTTATGCATGGAGAAACTTGGGTACCATGAGTAATTCTCACAAGGCCATACAGTGAGAAATATCAGAAACATTTTTTTTTTGAGGCAGGGTCTCACTATGTAGCCCAGGCTGGCCTTGAACTCATGATGATCCTCCTGACTCAGACTCCTGAGTGCTGGGACTATAGATGTGTGCCATAGAACTACTTTTTTAATTCATAAAGTTGGATCCCAGAGTACAGGTTTTGGTCCTTACCCTCTCTGTTAACTAGCTGGCTACAAATTAACTAAAAAGAAACTCCCAGCCACCTCACTCATTCTTGTAAACCACCCCTCCCCCAAATTAAGCTTGTGGTGTATCAGGTTCAAAATTATTTGACATGTTTCATAACTGATTAGAAACTTACTTCTGTTAAAAGGGTGCCTGCTTCCTGCCAGGACTGTTGCTGTATCTCCTGAAGGTCAAAGCCATCAGAATCAGCGCTGTTATCATAGAAGGACGCAGAGCCAAGCCCAGCTGTGGCTCCTCATGCCGAACCTGCTCTGGTAGGACTGATGAATGCTTCCGTTTAGCTAGTAAGTTTGAAGTTGACTATTTTATCATCAGGACAAGGTGCTGAAAATGTCACTGTTGCCACAGGGAGTTAATTAAAAATGGGCAAATTGTGTTAGCTCCTAAAAATTCTGATATTCAGTGTTTCCAGGCGCTCTCGCCCCTTGGTGAATCAACCGACTCCTTTCCTGTCTCATCCGTGCAGTGACTCAGTTTCCTGCACTCTCCCTGCTTGGCAGAGGCCTCGCTGGGTCTAGTCCTAGGTGGACGCTTGGGCACTGTAGGGTGTTCAGCAGCATTTGGCCCTTTCCTTACTGGATACCAGCCCACCTGCCCCCACCCAAACTGTGACAGCCAAAGATGTCTCCAGACATTGCTAAATGTCTCTTGCAGTGGGGGTGAGGAGAGACACAGTTGAAGCCCTAATCAAGAGCCATTAGGACTGGGAAGAGCTGGGACCCCCACCCCACCCCACCCAGGAGGTACCCAAATTATAGCCTCCCGCAGAGCTTGACGGTATAAATTAGGTCTCTGGCAGAACAGAGCAGGATCTGACAACCTCGAAGGTGGGAAATTAGACATGTTGTCTTTTGTACGGTGAGCAATTGCCTAGATTATCCCACTTTCTTAAAAGCAAAAACAAAAGTGTCATATGTAGGACCTTCTCCTGTGAAGATTCCCAGGAAATGGTAGTTATTTACCAACTACCCAAAAGACACATGCTCAGAGTTTCAAAATTTGGAAAATGCAAAGGGTGGGGGAGAGAGAGAGGGCACAGAATCCAAATGCAAAGTCAGAGTTGAGCTGTACCAAGCCCTAATCCAGGATAGGAAAATGACATCTTCATTAAAATCCTTGTCACCCAACTCCCTGTCGCAGACCAGCCTTGCAACTGAGGCCCCGTGCAGCCCAGCCCCTGCTCACTCTGTCCCATCCGGTCCACTCCCGTTTCCACAGAGACGTCCTGCTAATTACTGTTCCTGAACCTGTCCACATCACACTCTCCACTGCCGCACCCCAGATTTTTAAGCTGAGGCCCTCGTCTCCCCCACCTAGCTTGCGTCCCCCTGCAGCACCCCTGGAAGCCTGGACAACACCGGAGAATAACAGCTAACAGCTGTACAGCGGTTGCTGTGACCCAGACACTGTTCTAAGCAATCATTGTTTTAGAGGCCAGAAAGGATTTCCTCTTTCCAAGGCTGCCCACTGCTCTGCCTGCTGCTGTCCCCACAAAACAGAAGCAGACCTGCTGGGGCCTGCCAGCCTCCGTGCCTGCAACCTTGGCCTCTTTCCTGTGTCTTCGGGCAGAAGCTAGAAGTCAAGAAAGCCCCACCGGGGATGGGGGGACTGGAGCCGACACTGGGATTCAGCAGAGGAGGTTGGTGAGGGTAGGTGTGGGGTGTGGGGAGTAGGGTGGAGAGGGAGGGGGGCAGTTGTCAGCCTCCGGTGACCTCCGGGTTTGGAGAGGAGGAAGAGGAAGCAGATTTTTGCTGCTCTGTGCTCATGGCTTCCTGAAGGCGGGGCTCCTGTTCCTCTGCCTTCCTCTGGGGCCCTGCTTAACCCAGGCACTCAAACCCACACGTGGAGGAAAGTCAGAGCTGGCAGCACCCAAGATGCCACTAGTGACATGTCCTTCAATTCTGGACTCTGAAAATGAGCCCTTAGTTCATAGAGACTGATTTCACAGTTACTTCATTTCTCTGACTTGAGAGCCAGCTCTCCAAAGCGCTGGCCCTCAACCTTGGCCTGTGTGAAACCTCTCTAGTTTCTGGTTTCAACGGCAGAATTCACTTTGAATCAAAAATTGCTTGTTTGAACACAGAACGTCTCTTTTTCCCTCTCCTCATTTCTGGTTTCCTCTTCTCCCTGTCTCCTCAGAGTCTGAGAAGTTATCCAAGAACTGCTACTTTCCAGAATGTTCTCAGGTTGAGCAGGGCCCCAGGCCTGTGCACTTGGATGGACCCAGTCAGGTGCTAGGTCTGTGCCCAACCCAAGCCCCATAACCTGACCGATTGGGACAACCGTGTTCTTAGAAAGAAACCGTGTCTGTTTGGGGACATGTGTGACTTGGTCGGTCTTGTCCAGCTCTCTCTTTCTCTCAGAGAACAAGAATAAGAAATATTCACTCTAAGATGGTGGAGACGTAGGGAATTTGAAACTGGTGCCTCTGGTGACTTTTATGGACCCAGTTGCTGATGGTATTCTTCCTCCCTGAACACACTCCTCCTTCCCCAGACTCAATGGGAGTAGAAAGCAAATAGAGAGTGAGTTTGCAAGGAGGTTTTGGATCCAGACAGTTCTCCCTGTGACTCCCAGCACCATTTCTTGGGATGGTTACTCAGTTTCCCCATTTATAAAATGGGGACAGTAACAGCCATCCTGAGGGTTTGCTTAGAGGAGCCAACTAAACAATGGATGTGTCAAGAGAATTTTATTAGAATTCCTCTTACGAAAGTAGAGCTGTCTTTACTGAGAAAATACTTGGCCAAAATTAAGAAGCTGAATCTAAGATCCTTGTGGCCGGAGATGGGTGGGACGCTCCTAGCAAGACAAAGGGAAGATTTTGTTTGCAGCTCCAGGAAGGAAATGGGGGGCAGAAACCCAAGGCCCCAGAAGGGACCCCTTCCTGTGATGCCCTCTCCATCCCCCAAAATCTAGAGTCAGGTTTATCCAATTTGTGGACTAGTTCAAGTAAGTAATGAAGAAAATAGAGAAGGAGCTGGATTCTGTCTCCAGGGGCTATGGGGCAAAAATATGATACTGTTTCAGAAAGAGATGGCAGAGGAAATGACAGCCAAGAACCAAGATACAGGGGCCCTCCTGGGAAGGGTATTGGGCTGTCAGAGGTGATGAATCCTGAAACCAGGTAGATTTCTGAGACGCAGGAGGCCCCGGTTAGAATCACGTCACTTAGTATCATTATTCATCGTTTCACGCTTTTCCTGGGCTCTTCCTTCTTGACCTTCAGCCTGAAATGAGACATTACTTCCTTCCTGAAGCCTCGGATTTTCCGATGTGAGTTAGCACCATCAGTTGGCATCGTGGCCCTGGGTGATAGTTGCTTATTTGAGTGTCCTGGTTTCCTAACAGACTACACCCCACGATGTGAAAATGAAATCTTTTCCACCACTGTGTCCCCAAACCCTGGCTTAGCACCTTGTGTATTACAGTTTCATTAAAATATATAACCAGTGCGTGATGGTAGGGTAGAAAATTCATAGTCTCTGTGTCACCAGGCTGGATCTGAGGCGGTTACTGAGGATGAAATAAGCGACCTCACCAACCCTTCTGTAGAAAACGTTTACAGGTTCTAATCCTGACTCTGCCACTTAAAAGCTGTGCAGCTCTGGGCCTTGTACTTAGCCTCTCTGAGCCTCATTCATCTCCATAAACAGGTGCAAGATGCAGGTCAGTGTAAGGACTTAGCAAAAGGGTCTGTAGAAGGGGGTGCCTGGTCACAGCCGGGCCTCAGAACATGTTGGGTTCTCAACTCTGGTTCTCATATTTGGTGGATCCTTTCCATCCACCGTCCCCATCACATCAAAGGCCTCAGCACCTTTTAAGTCTCGTCTAACTTACTCGTCTGACGAAGCTCCTCTTGGTACGAGGCAATCCTCTAAATTAGGACATCAACAACTCTGGGAACTAAATCTAGCTCAGCACCTGTTTGCCTATGTAATGCTCGTGAGCTAAGAATGGTTTTTACATTTTTAAGTGGTTGCGGAAAAGATTTTTAAAAGACTACTTTGTGACGTGCAAAAATTGTTCGAAATTCAAATTTCAGTGCCCATAAATAAAATCTCACTGCCACGCACTCACTTTGCTTCTTCGTACTGCTTGTGGCTGCTGTCCTAGTCCACTGGTGCTGCTCTACCAAAATGCCATAAACTGGGGTGGTTTATAAACAACGGAGATGCACTTCTCACAGCCTTGGTATCCAAAATGTTCACAACAGTAGATCGAGTATAGGATGAAGGCTTTCAGATTCGTAGGCAGTACCGTCTCCTTTGTCCTGCAATGAGCCAAATTCCTTCTGGGGTCCCAGGTTTTTCATTTCTGTGTACTGGGGATCAAATTCAGTACCTCTGCACTGAGCTACATCACCACTTTCCCAGCCCTTACCCCTTTAAATTTAAGACGGAATCTTGCTAAATTGACAAGTTACCTGGGCTAGTCTCAAAAATGGGATCCTCCTGCGTCAGCCTTCAGAGTCCTGGGTCTACAGACTTGTAAACCCCTAGGTCCCTTTGTAAGGGCATTAATTCCACTCATGAGAGCTCTCCCCATGTGGCCTAATCACTTTCGAAAGGCCCCACCCACCCCCGTAGTAGTGCCTGGGACACACACATTCAGACCCTGGCCCTATCTTGGGGCTCTGGTGGCAACATTGATCACTTGTGACAAACGCTGGATGGTCCAAAAAGCCAAAAATATTGATCACCTGACCCTTTCCTAACAAATAAAAAATATGCCTCTCAACCCATGTTCTAAGCAGTTCCTGTGGCTAGTGGTGATCATGTCCCCATAAAAGCTATATGATGTCGGAATCCAAATGCAAGGACACCCTTTAGTGACATCGCCAAGGTTTCCAGCTGTGCGTATGTAGTAGAGCTGGGATCAAGCCCCCACTGCCTCTGAAGTGGGAAGGTAACTGGAAGGGGCACTGGAGACACCTGCAGACAGGCACCTACATCACACTGGGGAGCCTGGCTTGGAAGATTAAAGATCAGGACAGTGACATAATGAAGTGCAATCCTAAAGTGACCTCTATGGCCATTAGCTTGAAGGACAGAAGAGTTGGAAAAGGAGGAAAGAATAGGGATTAGAAATTTGCAGTATGGAGCTGAGATATCTGGGTCTGATTGTAGCCATCCACATACCCATGTGGCATGGTTTATATCTAGATATCCCCCTAAAGCCTCATATGGTCATAAGTGGGGCCTTTCAGAGGTGGCTGGATCTAGGGTGTGTGATGCTAGGATTAAGAGTGCCTCACCCTGGGAATACAAGGGACAGAAAGAGAGCTGCTACCATCACTCGCTGCTGCTGCCTGCCTTCCCTGCCATAGACTGTTGCTCCTCTGCAATGCCCTTCTGCCATGCAACCTGCCTTGGAGCCAGCTGACTATGGACTGAACCCTCTATAAACTGTGAGTCAATAAACCTGTCCACCTTTAACGTGTGACTGTCTGCTTTTTTTGTCTCAGCAATGAGAAAAGCAACTAAGACACTGAATAAGCTGGGACGAGTGACTGAACCTCTCTGTGCCTAATTTCCTCAGCTCTATAAAGGGCTTAGTAACAGAATCCAGAGGACTCTCCCTTATGAAGTTGTTGTGAAGATCGGAATGGAAACTTCTGTCTTATGTATTTGTCTTTGAGGCACAGAGTGGCCCCCCGACCATAAATGTCAGCTATGGTTATGCCTGCAGTTCCTTCTCTGTTCCAGGGACCTCTCCAGGGAATTTGGGCACAAAGAAGCAGGAAGACAAACTAACCAGACCAGATGTCTTCTCAGAAGGAATGCACAGTCTGCTGGGGCAGGAGGGTAGGTACATCAGTACTAGGGAGGCACATGACAAGTGTGCTGTGGGGGACACAGTGTACAGGAGCAGACACAACTCCACTGGTTTGGACCTCTCTTCCCTACTCCTCCTGCACGTCCCAAGGACCCTGCTGGCTTTGCACAAGGCCTTCTGGCCTCAGGCACTCCCGCTGCCCTCAGTGGGATTAACAGGACCTGGGCAGGTTTCCAGTGGCCCGGCATAGCAGTGTCTGGAAGGTAGGAAAGTACAAATCAGCCCAGGGTCCAAGCCCCCTGGAAGAACCTGGCCTGGGGCACAGCTTGGCCTGTTCTGCCTATCCGGTAACAATAAATTCATGGCAAGGGCTTTAGATGGTAAAAGCACCTGGTTCCAGTTCCAGCGTGGAACCTGTACTCCTGTGCCCCTGAGGTACAGCAGGATCCAGGCAATTAAGAATTTTACCGTATTGTGTCCCAGCATCTCCTGCTTACCTTCTTGTTTTGTTTTTTTAACTCCAAGTATTAGTTTTTGATTTACTATTTACAAATATATATTTATGTATACATAGCTATGCATAAAAGAAAGACTGGAAAGACCTGTGGACAACATCAGGGTGGGGGCACGCGGTGCACACACGTGACAATCGAGGAGTGGAGGAGGAAGAGAGAGAGCAGGAAGGCTCTGGGAGGAAAGATAAAGTGGAATTAAAAAGTGAGGGCTGGGGCTGGGGATTTAGCTCAGTGGTTCTGTCCCCTGCCTTGCAAGCACACAGTTCTGAGTTTGACCCCACGTACCAAACAGAACAAAACAAAAACAAGTATCTCAGAAAGGTGAGGACTGTTCATTACTATTGTTTGCTATGAGGAAGATGAGAAGGATTGTGCAGCATTTTTTTTTTTTTTAAGTCACACCGGCTGCCGCCCAAGGGCTGGAGGCAACAGGAAGGAGATGGCTGGGCTTCCACTTCCGCCAAACTGGTTCCAGTCCAAAGACTCCACCCTGGCTGGAGAGAGGAGATTGGGCCTCACTGAAAGGCACCCGGACCTTTCCTTTTCCTGTCAGACATTAAAGGGCGTTCTGCTTTGTGTATGCATTCTTATTGCTTATCATTCCACAGGCAGTCCAGCAGCTAACATTCCCTGGCACTCACCAGGTGCCTGCTCTAGACTGAATATTTGTGCCCCCCCAATCCCCAGTGTGGTGATATCTGGAGACGGGCCCTTGGAGATGAGGTCATGAGAACAGAGCTCTCCTGAATGGGAGTAGTGCTTTCATAAAAGGACCTCGGCGAGCTCTCTCCTTTCCACCATGGGTAGATAGGCAGATAGCACTAGGAAGTCAGTCCTCGCCAGATGTTTGATCTGCTGGTATCTTGATCTCAGCCTCCAGAACTTTGAAAAATAAGTATCTGTTGTTGAAGCCACCCAGTCTACAGTGTTTTGTTATAGCAGCCAAAAGAACAAAAAAAACTTGAGTACCAGACAGTGTTCTAAAACTACATGCAGTAAGAGTTGTTCAACCTCCAAGCAACTATTTGGGATTGATACATTTTATAATTTGCATTTGACAGAGGAGGAAACCAAGGTACACAGGGGTTAAGAACTCGTGCAGTCTATGGGTGGTGGATCTGAGAACCAAACCGCAGCAGTCTGGCTATAGACTGTTGATGCTCCTAGCCCCCAGGACAGTAAAGGAGAAAGGACTCTGGGAAGCCCACCATATAACAACCCACTAAGGCCTCAAAGGACTTCCTGTGTAGACCATTTGCTGACCCTGGGGTTGCAGCACCTACAGCTGCCAGCTGACCTCAGCCCTGGGACACCCTTTAATCCACCAGCCTTCGAGAAGCCAAAGGAAAGTGTGGATGGTCTGATTTCCACAGTCTGTCCTGTTCCCTGTGGACCTGCGCTGACTTGTAAGGAGCACAGATTGGTAAAGGATGTTAAGACACAAATGCTGCATGAGGTAGGAGGTTGGTGCTGGTGGAGGCTGCATCCGGAGTGCTTCCATGCCAAGCATCTGGCAATTGGTGAGAGTGACTGTAAGTTCATCAGTGTCTGGGAGCAAGTGGCCAAGGACCCCGTTTTAGGAAGAACTCACCGCACTCACTGCTGGGGACGCAGCCAAGAGGGTCTGATGCCAAAGTGGGTGCGCTGCTCTGACGTCTCCTGGATCTGTTCCTCCTGGATTTTGGACAACATGTTCTCTGAAGGTGGCCTTTCCTCTCGCAGAGCATGATGTAATCCTCCAATCCTCGGCTCCAAATGGTTTGCAGATTTTCTGCCGTGACCGCTTCTTGTGTTCGGAGACCGCAGGTGGAGAGCACTGGGCTTGAGAACAGCCGTGGGCAGCCCTTGCCCGGAAGCTGCTTCCATCTTCGGGAACGGGATTGGTAGCAGGTAGCAGAAAGCACAGGCCAAGCTGATGTGAATAATGAAGAGGAACGTGGGGCTGTGCAACTGAATGCTTCCTGGGTAGATTTCAGGTGAAGTTGGATGTAGGACTCAAACAGGTCCCCAAAGACCTGGCTTTCTTTCCCTCACTGTCTCTGCTTGCTATGGTGTCACCTTCATCTGAAGGCTCTCTCTGCGGGAGAGGGCAGCTCAAAGGTGCAGGGAGCGTGCTCCAAAACTTGTGTCTGCAGAAGAAGCGTCTTCCATGAGTCTTCAGCGAAAGTGTGGGCCTCTGATTGGCTCATCATTTGCCTACTCCTGAACCAATCACTGAGGCTGTGAGTGCTGAGCAGGCCGCTGCTCACTTTAAGACACTATGACCTACCCCTGGATTGGGAAATAAAGCGCTTTGTCCTCCCAGTACCTTCTTCCTTTGATGTTTAACACAGAATTCTCTGGAGTCACTAAAAATACCAAACCTGGCTCAGCAAAGCAATAAAGTAAATGGCAACTACTTACTACCAGTCACTGGAGATAAAATCTTGAAATGATTCCGATGTCTTTATTTCTTTCATCCCATCCCATGTCCAATCTGTCACCAAAACCCATTAGCTCAGCCACAGACTCTGTCTGGAATCTGCTCCCTTCTCACTCATGCATGGGGTCACCTTGGTCCAAGTTGCTAGCATCTCCTGTCAGAACATTGCAGTAGTCTTCTGCCTGGTCCCTTACTGGCTCCCTTTCTGTCTCTTATCTACATAGAACTAGGGGCGATTCTTTTAAATAATGAGCAATATCATGGCACTGCTCACCTCAACAACCCCCAGTAGCTCCCATGTTACTCCAGAGAAAAGCCAAAGGACATAACATAACAAGACCCCACACGCTCTAAGCTGCTACTTCTTCAATTTCACCTCCTACTGCTCTCTCCTTCTGCTTTGGCCAGATTGGCCTCTTGCTGTATTCCCATAATGTCGAGCATGCCGCCCTGGGTATTCTGTTCCCTTGACACCCTGCTTCCCAACACCAGCATGGTCCAGTCCCTCTGCTCAAAAGTGACATTATCAGAAAGACTCTGTCTGGCCACCTTATGGGAAACACCATCAAGCCCCTCACCTGGCCTTATTTTTCACAGCACTTACCACTGCCTAAAATATTTCGGTATTTGTTTACATGTCCATTTTCCCTCCCTTCCTTTTAAAATTTCCATGATGGCAAAGTTTCTTGCTACCATAATTTCAATGCCTAGTCCAGTGAACACATTCAACAAATAGTTTAAAAAATGAACGAACACTTTCAGATCTTCTTTATGATAGAACAGATAACACACAAAATAGGAAATGGCTAACAGCAGATGAGAAATGCCCAGCTTCTCCAATAAGGAAAGAAAGGCAAGTTGAATATGATGGAGATGACATGTATGCCTATTAAAATGGCAAGATTGATGTAAGGGCAAAACTACTACTGTTGATAAAGCATGAAATTGGCATTTTCGTGGGTCATTGATGGCCAGTCTCATTGACTCATTTATTAAACTATTAGATATTTACTGGATGCTTCCTGTACACCAACAGTTGTGCAATTTGGCAACATGTACTCTGATCCTTCAGACCTTTCAAAGTTTTTGTATTAGGGTGGGCTAGATTAGCTGTGGTAACAAATCAACCCTGGAACTGCAGTGGTTTAACGTGATAAATGCTCCCCTTGCCACCCACTCGACACGCACATCTCAGGTCGGCAGAGAGAGGGTTGTCACCCGGGGACTCAGGTAGAAGGGACTCCTCCATCAGGAATACCATCGGTGCCCTGGCCAGGGGACAGGAGAAAGTCACAAACTATACACAGATGTCCAACACCCACCCGCACTCAAGGGCTTCGCTTGTAACTTTTGTCTACAGCTAGTTATATGGTTTTACTACATGGTAGGTAAAGAGTAAATGAAATGGATCCTGTGATTACAGAACCATAAAAACACATGTAGTTTAATGCAGGAAACTTCACTGAAATGCACCAATTCAACAAAAATATTCAGCAGATGCCTTCCAGGAACCAGATTTCGCAGATGCAGAGATTAGAGCATGCTGTCTTTGTCCTGGAAGTGCTGTAGTCTTATAAGAATATTTTATTTATTTGCTGTACTGAGAATTAGACCCAGGGCCTCTGCATGGAACTACCTCCCCAGTCCTTTTGTTATTTTTTATTTTGAGTCAGGGTCTTGCTAAATTACCTGGGTTGGGCTCAAACTTGTGTTCCTTGTGCCTCAGCTTGCCAGGGCGCTGGGATTGCAGGCATGTACCACTGTGCCTGGGCCTATCAGACTATTTTAAATGGACTGGAAGAGACTCTTGTCTAAGCCAGTAGAGGAGCTACTCTAACAATTTTAGAGCTGCACTTTAGGATGGACTTCCATTCAATTTTGACTTTGATCCCCCAGGGAATGAGAGGCAGCAAACCCTCGTTCACTGGAGACACAGTTCCAGACTTGTCAGAAGTGGGTCACAAAGAGACCCAAGACCCAGACCTTGCCAGCTGCTTGGAGGGTATGCTTTCACACCATCAGAAAAATAAAAGACGCAGAAGTTGGAAGTCAGGGACCATCCACCTTCCCTATGAATCCCCAATGCCTTGGCTCCTCTCCCGCCAAGATGCCACATCGGCTGTTGCTTTCTACTGAGTTTCCATCCCTGTGCCTGATGCCTGACCTGGCTTCCTCCAGCCTTGGCTTCACACATGGGGTAAGGACTTGGTCTCCTCCCCGGATACAATAACACGGTGATAGCTTCCTGCCAACCCGATCCCATCCCTTTTCCTGCACTCTACCCTGTCCTCCTGCCCACCACCTCCTAAACTCTCCATAGCTTTGTCCACAAATGGACTTCCCTCCCCGGGATGATTGTCAAAATCCTCCCCACCCTCAGTGGCAGGTTCCAATGCCTCTTCCTTCTGCTGCCCGATCCACATCCAGAAGTCAGTGTCCTGCCTCAAAGATCTCCTAAGAATCTGTAATGCTTCCGGCCCTGTCACAGCCTTTGCCGCACAAAATCTGCATGGGCACCATGTTTAGACTGTATAAGGGAAGGGAGTACACAAGGGCAGGCAGGAAGTCATTCCTCTCTTGTGTCTGACGAGGCAGACGGTCAATAGATATTCACGAGCCCCTAGTGGGGTCAGTTAGGCTGGTTCTGAGATCATCCAGATCTTTATTTCCCACTGCCTGCACCTCTGCCCTGCTGCGGCAGGTGCCGCCTGTTCCCTGGGCACGTCCATGTTCTCCTGAGACTGTGGACGGTTCCCGGCCCAGGCAGGTCCACAGCTTCCCCTTGCCTGTGCCTCTGCGAGTCTTCCTTCTGCCCCAGGAGCTCACCAGCCTACTTGGAGATACAACCTGAAGATGGGGAGGTGGGGGACTCCACCCTCCAGGGGTCCAGCCAATCAAGATGGAGCTTTTGGAAAAGTCCCCAACACCCCTTACTTCGAAAGGGACAATGAGAAAACATGTTCCGCGGGGTCTCCCAGAAGGTTCCTGCTGGGATCCAGTCTCTGTTGTCCCCAGTAGAAACACACTTCTGGTCTTTCTCCCTCCTTGACTTACTCCCCACACTTCCTTATTTGTGCTTTCCGGCATAGCTGTCCCAAACTCAAGTCCTACTTGGGAGGGAGCTATCCCTGCCAGGTGATCCTGGAGAAATGGCCATTGGTCTGACAAAGTCCTGAATGTACCCTCTTGTGATGCGTCTTCCCTGAGGTCCAGCAGCACCAGCTCCCTGGCACCAGATGTGGGAATGGTGGGGGGCGAGGAGGGCAGAGGAGGGGAAAATCCCTGCAGTATCTGCTTGGGCAAAGAGCTGGAAGCAAGTACATGTGGAGGTTGTTCTAGGTTTGCCTCTGTCCTTTCAGAAATTGTCCCCAGGGAAATGGTTGCACTGACAGCATTTAAAACAGGCCCACTCTCCCTCTTTGATGTGATAGGACACGGAGACATCGACAAAGATGGACCTTACATACCTGATGGAGACCAGCAAGCTATGGAGTCACGAAGGACCTCACCGGCCCGAGGCTCACTTTTCTTCATGTTGCACAAGCTCATCAGAGAAGCTGTCATGTGTGCCCCAAAGCCTGTTCCTTCTTCCTGAACTAGATGATACTCCCAGCCTCCGATGCCCTGGGGTGATCATGACTGCACTCAGCTGGTGGGCTGCGAGCAGAACTCGAGTCCAAGGCTTCCAGGCCTGGCGTGGGAACCTCCCACAGGTCCTCTGTGTCTCCACTGCCCACTGCTCAGAAGCAAAACTCTCCATAGCCCTGGCATGAGACATGGCAGGAAGAAAGGTAGCAACAGCTCCAGGCCCCTCATTGCCTCACAGATTGACTGTGAGGACAACTAACAATAACTGTGTTAAACTACTGAAATTCCTCAGTTTGTTACAACACCTGGTGTTGTGCCAACCAACACAAAAATCTGTAGCTAAGAGTAGAGTTCGTCGTGACAAAAGCCCTACGACACCACAGCCCTCATGTAGGAGTTGGGTACTAAGTGGTGAGGAAAATAACCCAAGAAACTGGCAAGGAGTAAAGGTGTTTTATAAAGGGGCAAGACACATGGTCAACTTTAATGGCAGATGGCATGTCCAGCAAGACTTTACTTCCAGGCAAAGAGATTGAAAAGAGTCAGAATAATAACTAGTAAAGGCACTGGTATAAGTTAACATAATAAATATCATTTTTCTCCTATCGAAAGGAAAAATACGTAGTGGTACAAAATACGGAGTACCATGAGGGAATTTACTATAGACACTCTTGTTGCTGGAAGGAGTGTACATTAGCACAAAGACTCTAGAGCTCACACGGTTTTCTAAAGCAAGGGAATCTGCTCTGTGTATGGCTTTGACATGATGTTTCTTCACTTAAGAATTTTTACACAGAAATAATCAAGAATATGAGAACACTTTAGATAGAAAAAGGGCCATCACAGAGTGAACTTTGTAAAAATCTGAGAGTAAACTAAATGTCTAAATAAATGACATTACATCATTATAGATTATGATGCAATCACTCAAAATTATGTCATTGGAGGTAGTTAGTGGCCAGAAAAAGGTTCCTATGGGCTGCATATTAGTGGACCACCCAAAGTTCGTATGCTGGAACCCTCATCTCCAATGTGATGGTTTGGGGAGGTAATTAGGTTGTGAAAGTGACATCACCATAAATGAGATTAGTACTGTTGTGAGGAGATGTGGAAGCCAGGCATGGTGGGATTCACTTCTAATCTCAGCACTCTGGGAGGCTGAGGCAGGAGGGTTGAATGTTTCACCCCAGCCTGGACAACTATGCAACTCAGCAAGGCTCTATCTCAAAATTAAAAAAAGAAAATGTAAAGGGTAAAGATGTAGTTCAGCATGAAGGCTCTGGTTCAATACCTAGTACCACAAAGAGGGGTGGGGGATTATCCTTCTCTGCACCAGGTGCGAATATGGCAAAGGAGCTAAATCTGCTGATGCCTGCATCTTTGACTGGCAGAACGGTGAGAAATAAATCACTGCTGGTTAAGCCACTGAGATTACAGTGTTTTATCATAACAGTCCGAGCTAAGAAACCGGACTTATGAGAAGAGGCGACTGCTACAGGATTAAGCCTAGGGCCTCAGCACTGAGCTACATCCCAGCTCTTTCTGTCGTATTTTATTTTGACATGGAGTCTGGCCAGACTGCTAAATTGCCCAGATTGAGATCAAACTCTAACCCCCCACCCCCACCCCCCTCTGAGTGCTGGGATTATAGAAGTGCACCACCACACCAAACTGGGGGAATGGTGAAGTACATTCTGGAAGCTGGATCCCATGTAAGGCAATTCTCATGAGGGCTAAGGCAGAAATGGAGAGGGAAAGAAAGCTTCCCTATTGGTAGACAATACAAAAGGAGTCATGAGCAGAACGGTGGCAGAAATACGGACACTGCAGGCCATTCTGAGGATGGCTGGGGTGGAAATAAGGAATATGTTTGGGATCCTGGGGCAAGGAACTTGGCTCATGTCCTAGTGTTTTGTGGAAGGGATAGAACTGAGCCTCAGCGGAGGAGGTATCTAAGCAAAATGTTCAGGGGATGTCTTGGTTCCTGCTGATTAATAATAGTAAAATTCAAGAAGACAGACATGAATTGAAGAAAGATTTGTTGAGCAAAACAGAATCAGAATGTAAAGATTTGGCATTTTCAGCGTGTCTGTATTTCAAAAGCTGCTGATGGGTGTAGAGCACCCTGGGCACGGTGTGGACCAACCACTGGTGGGAGATGGATGAGAACCGAGCAGCCACCCAGCAGAGACAGTGCCAGTTCCCACTGGGAGGGGACAGAGGCAGGCTGCTGTGAGGGAAGCTTGCTGGACTGCTTGGGTTTTACCAAAGGAGACCAGAGGCAGCTGCAAATGTGCATTATTCATCCAGAAGAGGGAAGAATGACCCCAAAGGTGACTCAAAGATTATCAGGGCTCTGATTTCAAGAAGGTGGGGATCATCATGTCAACTTCCACAAAGCCGGACAGCCTCTACCACAGCCACGAGTGTGAACCCCCTGACATGTGGGACACGGTCTGGAGGAGTGATAGCTGCAGGCGGAGCTTCCGGGGGACAGGCCACCACCCCAGTGGGTCTGGAAGGCAGAGCTCTGCCTCAGTGGATCCTGATAGGAGCCGTCTCCAGTCCAGTCTAGAAGGCAGGGAAGAGCCACTTCTTGAGCCTTAGATCTCCTAGAATTCACCCCGTTGGATTTCGTACTTCTGGACCCCAAAACCCCTTTCCTTTCTCTGTCCTACATCTCCTTCCTCTCAGACTGGCAGTGTCTGCCCCCACCCTGAATTTTAGAAGCACACAGCTGGGTGTCACAGGTTTGCAGCAGGAGAGGAATTTTGCCTGGAGATGAATCAGAACCACAAGCCTCAGCCATATCTGATTTAGGGGATATTTAGATAAGACTTCAAGGGTCACACAATAGAGTGATGGGATGAGGTAAGAATTTGGTGGCTGTTGGGACAGAATGGCTACATTTTGTATTAGAGGAGGACGTGAGCAGAGCGGGGGAGGCCAGGAGTACTGGTGTCCCACCAAACGTGCATGTCCACATTTCCAGTCCAGTGGTTTCTGAAGGTAGAGTCTCGGAAGGGTGATTGGTTCCTGAGGTTGGACCCATGAATGGGGTCAGTGCCCCTGAAAGAAGACACACGAGCAATCACAATGACCCCTGTCTTCCACCAAGAAGCAATCTGCAAACCACGGAGCTGGTTCACACCAGGAACTCTGTCACCTGGAACCTGAATTGTGAACTTCTCAGCCTCTGGAGTTGCGAGGAATGAACGTCTGATCTGGCTTTTTTTTAACCTCCATTTATCTGTCTCCATTTTAATAGCCAATTTCAGGGGAAATGTTGCCCCAAAGGTTAGCTTGTTATCTCTGGGTTTAAAATTAAGTTTGTTACTATTACCTTATTTAATCCTCTCATAGACTCTGTGGATTAAGTTCTGTTTTGCTCCTCTTTTGCCATTGAGGACATCAAAGCCCAGAGATGTTTAGAAACTTGCTCAAATCACACAGCAAGTAAGGAACAGAGCTCAATTCAAATTGTTGGCCTTAAAACCTGCACTTTGCTTTGATTAAAGACACCAGAATGAGTTGTTCACATTGCCAATTTTATTCAACATAAAAGATAGTATGGATAATCCTTGACTTATGACAGTATTACAGCTGGATAAAATCATTGTAAGTCGAAAATACTGTAAGTTGAAAATGCACTTAATACACTGACCTGCTTGGCAACACGGTGCACAGTAGAATGCCAGTTTCTCACCCTGGCAATTGCCTGGCTGCCTGTATGCTGTGGCTTGCTGCACTGCCTGGCACCACAAGAGAGCAGCACACTTTGGATCAATAGACTAGGGAAAGTTTACAGTTCAAAGCATTGTTTCTACTGATGATCTAGCATTCTCATATCATCGGAAAGTTGAAAAAGTGCAAATTGGAGCCTTGTAATTCTTGGGCTGTCTGTACTTTATTTGAAATTAGATCCTTCCTGCTTTTCTAAGACTAAAAATAATCATTCTTTAGTGAAAAGACTGAGATTGTCAGTGGTCGCTGCTTGACAGGTGGGGGACGCTCCTGCCTCTGCGTGTGGACAGGTCAGAAGGGGCTGAGGATGGGAGAATGGCCATGGGGTACCTGGAATAGTATCCCCAGAACATAGAATGAACAAATAAATGCAGTAACTTCTGAAAGTAATAAAGCCATAATTCCCCTTGTGTTAAGTGTGAACCATACATAATGCAGCCTTCCAAAACTACCAGTGCTGAAATGAAGGAAAAAGAAAAATTTCAGCAGAGAACTTCACAAACACAAGCTCAGCCAGGTGACAAAGGTCAACCTCAACAGACAGAAATGGAATCAAATCGGAAGTCACAAACCCTTCACAGGATGGACTTCTGGGGTCTTTCTCCCCCAAGTCACAGCCCCAGTATAATTGTGAGAAAAGCGCCACACAAATCCTAGAAGCTGCCGGGGTCACCAAAACATTGTCAAAGTCAAGACAAGCTTCCAAAAATCTTTCCTCCTTGTAAATTGTCTGTCTTAAGTTTTTTGTAACAGTAATGTTTCTCAAAGATGAGTCCTCAGGGCTGCTGTCCCGTCATTGATTGTTTTTGTTTTTTTGTACCAGGGATCGAACTCGGGACCTTGCACTTGTGAAGCAGGTGGTGGAACCACTGAGCTAAATGCCTAGCCCAATTGATAAGTATTTTTACTGAGCACTTGCTGTGTGCCAGCCACTGGGCTAGATGCTGAGGATATAGCAGTAGGCAAAATAGCCACCACCCCTGCTTTCGAATTTCCTAGGGCTGTTGTCATAGCATTAAGTGACACATGATTGAACCACAAACTGGGTGACTTAAAACAGAAATGTAACATCTCACAGCTAATAGAGGCCGCAAAGTCTGTAACCAAAGGTCTGGATGCATCGGGCTTTCTCTGAAAGCTGTAGGGAGCCCCTCCTTGCCTCTGGTAATACGTGGTGGCAGCTCCTTTGCAGCTCCTACATAGTCCCAACCTCTGCCTTTATTACCACACTGTGTCCTCCATGTGTGTCTTTGTGCATCTGGCCGTGTTACAGGGACACCAGACATATCAGGTTAGGGTCACCTGCCCCAGGATGGCCTCGCTTAGCTAAAGTTATCTGCCAAACCCTGTTTCCAGATAAGATTATACTTGGAGGTACTGGGGACTAGGACTTTAGCACATCTTTTGGGGGAGGCTGCATTTCAGCCCACAACACTATTATGGCTCTCCTCCCCTGGGAAGACACGAGAGATGGAAGACATCATCACGTAATGAAAGATGAAAATACCATTTGTAGGAAGTGCTGTGAGGATAAGAAGAACAGGGAGGAATTAGAACCGGAACTGGGTTCAGGTCGGAGGAATGGTCAGGAAAACCGTCTGAGCAGGTGACGAAGTATGAAGCCGAGACCCTCCTGGCAGGGAGACTGATAGACAGAGACCTCTGGGCCCCGGAGAAATTTGACATAGAAGAACCCTCCACAGGGGGGCAGGCGGAGAGAGCCTGAGAAGGAGCAGCCTCTTACATTTCACAGTAACCTGAATGTCTCCAGATATGTGAGCAGAAGACCTGGTTACTCCCACTGGGCTCCGTCAAAGAAGGAAAGCTGTGAATTATTATCAGGGTGTCCCATTTTGAAAAATCAGTGTACATTTGCAATACACCATAGTTCACCTTTGTTTGGGGAGATTAAATGTGTATTTTAAATTTTAATTGTGTGTGTGTTGCTGTGTATGGAACACAAAGCAAGCACTCTACCACTGAGCTGCGCCTCCTAGTATTTAAGATGTTGCTGTGATTCATCTTCTCAGGGACCCTCTCTAGGGGAACCAAGTTTCACTTATATTCTTGCTCCTCTGGGATCTGGCAGAGGCTGTCGGGTATGGTGTCTGACGAGGAACATGGGATGGAGTCACTTCTGGCTTGGAATGCTGAAGGCCGTCTGCATGGCTTCTGGGCTAGCAACACGAATTGGTTTGAGCGTCCCCTGTCAGTGAGCAGCTGGTGGGATCTTGGTGAGTTTTCAGCAGGACACTGTTCAGTACGCAGACTCCTGGAAGTTGGCTTCTGCATCCACCTAGTCCCTCCCGAAACGGGCTCCCAAACTCAGCTCTTGGAAAGGGATTTGAGACTTCCGAAGGCAGCAGACGAAGACTCGAGCGTTCACTTCTCGGCCGAGTTCAGATCACCTCCCGCAGCAAGTGGGCCACAGTCTGAGGCACTCGTTTCCAGCCAGATGTGGGGAGGGGGTGGCCCGTATGGTAGGAAGTGACCCTCCCTCTTCAGGGACAATGCGTCCCACCCCGTGCCAGATAGCCGCGGGCCATTGCTCAGCCTCCCGATTTCACCCACTGGCCTCCATTTCCCATGTCATTCGAGGTCAGAGATCTAAGCCATCAGAGGTGACTCTGCAGTCCCGCAGGAAGCTGAAGCTGTGCGAAGGAGGATGTGCCACCCATGCGGTTGGCGAGGAGCTCTCCGTGGATAGGGACAGGCCACTTCCGGGCCAGCGTCCAGGTCTGCGGCTGAGGACCAGGTGGTGTTGGCGTTGGCTGCCTACCCTTTCCCCATCACATTTTCCAGGAAGAGGTGGTTAGGGGTGGGAGGGAGGTGGGGACGCTGTCAGCGTGAATGTCGGTGTTTTTGAGCAGAGGCCAATGTATTGTGTTTCAGGGGCTCTGTCAGGCTCTTGGCCTCTACCAAGGGATGCACACAACAGGACGGCCACCCCAGCCTGCAGCTGGTCTGTGGGGAATTTGCAGGGTGGATAAGCAAGGTGGGTTCTCCTGAGACTCGAGCCTTCTCGTTTTCTCCCTCACAGTTTGAAGCAAATGTTGCACAAGAAGGGTGCTTTGAATTACTGTTCTTTTTGTTGCCTGGGATAGAACTCGGGACCCTGTGCTAACGAGACAGGTGGGGCACCACTGAGCTGAGCTAAATCCCCAGCCCTTGAATTGCTATTCTTGCCAGTAATTTCCAGGGGATAGAATTCAACCGAGTTCATTTCTTTCTGCTGCCCAGGACTCGCATTTAGGTCTTTACGTGGGCATTAATAATGGTTAGCAAACTTGCACATACTACCACGTGCTTGCTGTACACAATGATTTCCTAGGGAATTGGCACATAAGCCTCTTGATCCTTTTTGCTTTCTCCCCCCGCACCTCCTCTTCCCCACACCCACCTCCCACCTCTATAAAGTCTGCCTCCCTGTTTCCTACCATGTCTCTTTTATTTTTCTCTTTTAATTATTTGTGTTTCGAGTTTCTCATAGGACAGAGACTATGCCATATTCAAGCCTGTGTGTCTGATTTATTTAACAGCATTCTGGCCCCAAACCCATCCATTTTCCTGCAAATGATTCGAATTTATCATGCCATATGGATGAATAGTTCTCCACTGTGCATAAATACTGCATTTTCTCTGTCCATTCATCTGCTGATGGGCACACCGGTCAGTTTCTTAATTTGGTGGTCATGGATGGTGCTGCTATAAACATGAGTATTCGTGAATCACTGTAATATGATGCCTTTAAGAAGTAAGGGGAGGGGCTGGGGATTTAGCTCACTGGTTCTGGTGACTGCCTCGCAAGTGCAAGGACCTGAGTTCGACCCCCAGAACCAAAAAAAAAAAAAAAAAAAAAAAGAAGAAGAAGAAGAAGAAGAAGAAGTAAGGGGAAGAAAAGAAGTTGGGAAGATACCAAGAAGAGATTTCCTTCCTATTTATACAAGAATTCCCCACTGTGCTATGACTTCTTCCTCCCATTGGCCCCAGAAAACCCAGGATAACAAAGACCAGAGGAGAAATGTCACAATCCAGAACGGCCGGACTCGGACTCTGTGAAGTGTCTTGCAGAACTGGGTTCCTGCCGCACACAGTTCTTGAGGATCCAGGTTGTGTGTGGCAGATTGAGCTCACCCCCTTCATGCTATGGCAGGGCACAGCTCCTTTGTGTTGGGCAAGTTCAGTGCTTGGTACACCCAGTGTGAATTGTAGAGGCCTCTATGCCGCCAGCAGGGTAGTGACAAACAAAACCAGACCCCAGGCTGCAGGTCCAGGGATGTTGGTTACAAATTTGTTGCTGATGGTACTGAAGCCGCACACTCATTTGGGAGGCTGAGTGTCCCACAGACTCAGAGCCTCGGAAAAAACTGGTCATTCCCTGAACTCACAACCTAGGCAAAGTCTGGAGTCCCATCAGTTGGAATTTCAGAGATTCCTTTATGGAAACGCCAGGCTTAGCCAAAGAAATTCAAGACACCCCATTAAATGGGAATTTGAAATAAAAGATGAACATTTTGATGGTATAACTATATCCCAAATATTGCATGAGATATAATTATGTTCAGACCATATTTTTTCTTTGCACGCCGTTGGTGAGAGTGTAAATTAGTACAACCATTAGAAGATGCTTCAAAACATTTAAAAGTAGAGCAACCATATCAATGCACTTTGAAACTGCCCTCTCCGAAATTCACGTTGAAATTCAGTCCCCATGGTGGTGGTATTAAGAGGTAGGAAGTGATGAAGTTATCAGAGTCCCCACCCTCATGAAGGGGCCTGGGGCCCTCAGAACAGGGCTTGAAGGAGTGAGTCTGGTCTCTTCCCTTCTTATGTAACCCAACAACAAGGCACCATCTTTTCGTGTGCTGTGTAATATTTACACTCCTTGTGTGGAGTTGGTACCTGTACATAACTCATCTTAATTCATGTTTCATGCCCTTTCCCTCCCATCCCCCTCCCTTCCTCTGTCTCTTGGTCCCCTTCCCATTTGAGAAAGATCTCTCTCCCTACTTCCTATTTTCTTTCATTTTTGCTCTTTATATTTTGGAATCCCCATGGAAGGGAAATCATGTGATATGTAAGCTATGAGTCTGATTTATTGCACTTAACATTATGATCTCAAGGTGTATCCATTTTCCTACAAATGACTGAAGTGTATCCTTCTTTACGGCAAAGTAATACTCCATTGTGTATAAATACTACATTTTCTTTATCCATTCATCTGTTGATGGACATTATAGGCTGCTTCAAAGATTTAACTATTATGAATTGTGCCGCTATAAAATGAGTATACATGTACCACTGCCATATGATGTCTTTAATTCTCTGAGGAAGATACCTGGAAGGGGAATGGGATCCCGATTTCCAAAGTGGCTATACAAATGTACATTCCCACCAACTGTTCTAGCTTATAGCTAGGTGTCCCCCCAAAGTCTCATGTGGTCATGGGTAGGGCTTCTCAGAGTGGCCAGATCTAGAGTGTGTGAAGCTGGGATTAAATGTGTGCTGCTGGGATCAAGGATGTGTGATTACTAAATTAGTTTACTGATGGGTTTGGAATGGTTCTGGGCAGGGATAATGGGGAGGCCCACCCTGGGTATGAGTGCCAAAGGTAGATAGCTTGGATAGAAATATAAGGGACAGGAAGAGTACTGTTGTAGTCACTTGCTGCTTCCTCACTACTTTGCTGCTCTGCAGCCTTCTGCCTGCCATGAGCCATTTCTCCTTGACAACGTCCCTCTGCTGGGACATGTGGATAGACATAGCATTAAAAAAGGAGCTCCAACTATTTGTGACACCCAGGATAAATCTGGAAGAAATTATATATTAGATAAAGTAAGTAGTCAAAAAAAAGGCAAACTCATCAAAGCAGCGAGTAGGTAGGTTGTTACCAGGGGTTGGGTGGGGGAAGATGTTGGTCAAAAGATACACAATGTCAGACAGAAAGGGTAGTTTAAGAGATCGATTATAAGCTTGGTGATAATAGTTAATCTCACAGTGTTATGTACTTGAAAATCACTGAGAGTAGATTTTCAGATGATCTCACCTTAAAAAAGGCATATGCATAACACATTTTTACCTAGCCTGATTTAGTCATGCCACATGTTATTTCAAAACATTATATTACACCATAAATATACATACATTTAATTTCTGCCAACTTAAAACAATTTTTCAAAGTATTTGCTCTTTATATGAAATACAAATCCTATATTTTCTTTGACAACCATACTCCAAGTGCAGATGCTTCCAGAACTTTCTACAGAAAGCAGAAAGGAAAGGAACCCTCCCTGAGTGCCTTGTTTATCCACAATTAGCCTTGCAACTCTTCTAGGCACTGCCTGTCAAACAGCATAGTTTGCATATGGGATGAGCTGCACCTTCCAGGCAGGGAACCCAAGTGGCCACTTGTCACCAACCCAGCTGAAGCTCTACAAAAAGCAACGCTGCTGTTCTGTGATAATTAAACCTTCACGCCCTTTCAGCTCAGTGGCAACCTAATGCCTTACTGAGAAGAAGCCCACCTCAGGCCCCACTTTCCAACCAGAGAGCTTTTCCTTTCTTTGCTGCCCTCTGTCCCAGTCCCCACCTGACGTGAGGAGGGCGGATGTCAGATGTCAGCAGCAACCCCCCGGGCACTTCCTCCCTCTTCCCTCAAGACTACTTTCCTGAACCTGTTTGCCTGAGATCTGGGCCAGCATTTGTTAGAAAAAGCATTTTACCTTTTTATTGTGAAATTCACATCACATAAAATCCACCATCTTTCTGGATTATTTTGTTTGTTTGGTACCAAGGATCGAACTTGGAACCTTGTGCTTACGAGGCAGGTGGTGGCACCAATGTATTAAATCCCGGCCCCAAATACAATACATTTGGTACAGTTTGGTAGCATTTAGTACAATCACAAGATGGTGGACTACAGCCACCTCTCTCTTCAGTTCCACGACATTTTCAACACCCGCAAAGAAAACCCTGCACCCGTCAGGCAGGGAGTCCCCCATGCAAAGCTTTGGTGTCTTCAAGTGCAGAAATCTTGCCTCACCTAGTGGGGCTGCAGCGAGGAACAAGGGAAGTGGAGGTGGAGCTCGGCGTCTGGTCCACGCTCAGGGCTGGCTTGCTAACCTGGATGCACACGTGTCACTGATCTGGAAAACTAAAGACACCGCCCTTGAAAGGGCCCCGGAGAGACGGTGTGTATGTGCAGGGTCCCCGGTCCACAGAAGAGGAGATGCTTTGGGGCAGGGCTTACAGGGACAGTGTGGAAGGTGCCAGTCTGCGCACACAACTGGCGAGGGGCCGTCAGGCCACAAAAGGTGGTGTACGGGATGTCAGCCTCACAGAGCACACTCTCAGGGAGCAGGTAGGAGAGGAGGAGTCACACACCACCCAGCTGGCCTAGAGTTTCCGGGGTGCTTGTCTCTCCCCTTGGCTACTAAGCGCCTTGAGGTTCCCTGCCTTTCCTTCCCTCTCAGAGAAATCCTGGACTCTCTCCTCTCCAGAGGGGCAGGGCCTCCTCGTTGTATTTGAAATCTGGTGCGGCAGCAGTTTTGGAGACCAAGGCTACTTCCTGCAGGGACTGGCTGGCCGCGGTCTTCTTTATTATCCTGGTGGCTCCAGCTTCCTGTCTTTGCTGGCTGTGGACGACACGGGTCTCCAGCTCACCACAAAGCCAGAAGCCCCTCAGCTTGGACGGAGCTTACAGGCAAACGCCGCCCTTGCTCAAGGCTTGGGAGTCAGCTGTGGACTCCTTTTTTGCACAGAATGCGCGAGAAGGAGCAAAGCAAGAAGATCTGGGGAGGGACAGTAGGAGCTGCCGGGGTGGCACAGAGCTCAATAACCCTTCCCTGAAAAGGAGCACCCTGAGCACTGGCTTGCACCAGGCCCTGGAGAGGAAGATGCGAGTGGTACCAGCACAAGCGGCATCCTCTGTGCCCTTATGTTAGCTCATCGAAGTAATGGCAGCCTTGGTTTCGTTGGGGACAGCAGCCTCCCCTACACCTGCCTAGGGCGGTGTCGGCCATAATGGGCTTTGTCCTGGGTCTGGGACTTACCTGCCACCCCAATCCCCGAGAGGAGCTGAACTCTTCCCCCATGAGCAATCGTCACAGGATGCAAAGCAGTTGTGGTAGCAAGAGTGGAGAAGTGGAGAGCAAATATCTCCACTCCTGTGCTCACCCTGTGCTCACCTCATGAGTATGTCCACACATAGGGACCCCTGACTCAGGCATCGGAGGAGACACAGTATTCCAAGAGATGCGCGGAGGAAATAGACCTGCACAGGTCATCAGGCAAGAATGCCTGAAGGTGGAAGGCAGTCGCTCCCACCGGTGCACACGGCCCACGTGGGGTCTCCATGCCTAGCCCGGGAGGACCCCTGAAGTAACCATTCATCCTGGTCTAGGCGCTGCTTGGAGCAATTTGATTTTTTTTTTTAATCCTGACAAGATTTCTTTCATACTAACAAAAACCACAAATTAGGACAAAGTCATTATTGTTCTCCTGTGTCTTTCCTTCTATACTGTGCTTTAATGTCCCACTCTTAACTCTGGGCTGGCCTTGTCCCTGTCTTGTATCAGGCTGTAGAAGGGGCGCGTGTGTCTTCCAAGGAAGGGGTCAAGAGCTGTGTGCAAATGACTTGTCCTGCGGTGGGCATCTAGAGTCACCATGCTTAGAAGTGGGATAACCAGGGGCTGCAGGTTCTGGCTTCTCTGGGACGCTTCAGGAAGGACTGGAAGACTGACTGGCTGGTCTGGCAAACAGTTCGAGTGAGTCCAGACCTTCACCCGCCCCTCGGCGGTGGGTGCACAGATGACAACAAAGCAGAAAAGGGCACCTGCCCTCAACTGCCGGGAAGGGAGCAGAGGGGATTTGCCACCACCCTCTCTTTTTTAAAAACTGTTTTGTATTAGTCCATGTTCACAGTACATAGTGTCTATATTCATTGTGTGGGGTTGGCACAGGTACATAACACATCTGCATTCCTTTTCTCCTCCACTTTATCTCAGTCCCCCTGTCCTCCCTCCACCTCTTGACCCCCTCCCTGTTTGAGGAACAATCTACCTCCCTACTTCCTACTAGTTATTATTTATTTTCCTCTTTATTTATAATTTGGGTTTCTCATATAAGAGAAAACAAGTGATATGTGTGGCTGACTTATTTCACTTAACACTATGGTCTCCAGGTACATCCATTTTCCTACAAATGTCTCAAGTTTATCTTTCTTTATAGCACAGCAGTATTCCCTTGAGTACAAAGCACATTTTCTTTATTTATTGATCTGTTGATGGACACAGGCTTCTTCCAAGGTTTAGCTATCGTGAATTGTGCTGCTATAAACATGGGTGTGCGTGAATCTCTGTAATATGATGTCTTTAACTCTTTCAGGAAGATATGTAGAAGACAATAACTAGGTTAAATAGAATTTCTAGTCTTTTTTATTTTTTTGAGGAATTTCCATTCAGATTCCACATTCCCTCCAAAAATGTAGAAGGCTTCCTTTTCACCACATTACTTAATTTCTTGAGGACGGCTGTGCCTTCTCTTGGAATCTCAGTGTTGTTTTAATTTGTATTTCTCTAATGGCCAGTGATATTGAGCATTTCTTCACGGCCATTTGTACTTCTTCTGTAGTGCACTTTCCCATTTTGTGACTGGGTCTTTTATTTGGGGGGAGGTCTAATTCTTTTTTAGTTCTTTATATGTTCTAGATATCAGTCCTCTGTCTGAAGAATAGCTGGCAACATTTCTTTTCCCATTCTGTAGGTTATCTTTATACTGTTGGTTGATCATTGACAAAGGGGCCAAAAACACACACTAGAGGAAAGATAGCCTCTTTAATAAATGGTCCTGGGAAAACTTGCTATCCACACGCAGAAGACTGAATCTAGATTCATATCTCACTATGTAGTTCACTAATATTAAAATGGATCAATGATCTAAATATAAAACCAGAGACCCTTCACCTGCTGGAATACACAATAGGTAAAACTCTTGAAGTCATAGACACGGGCAAGGGCTTGCTGAACAGAGCTCTGCTTGGACAGAAAATAGTACCAAGAATCAACAAACGAGATCGAACTAAGTTGAATACTCCTGCACTGCAAAATAAAGGGCCACCACTTCCGGGCCAAAGCCTTGCTTTCATTTCAAGAAGGATTTTACCCACCTCACAATCCTGTTAGTATATGCTCAGTGGCTTTGGGAAGTAACCAGGGAGAGTGACAGGGTAGGGCTAAGGGTAAGGCTTTGGCAAAGGCAACGGAGATGGGAGTCATTGGCTGAAAACCTTGGACTTGAGCATCCTCTAATCTGAGGCGGCCTCCGTGGTCACGCAGGTGTTGCAGCACCAAACTCCAGGGGGCGCCATTGACATGGAAATGCATTCCCAAGATTCCACACCCTCCTGGCCTCGTGGCAGAAAACAGCCGGCACTCGGCACTCTATTCTATCGCAATCCGGTTCCTGATTTCCTGGAAACTGAGCCTCAGATTCACCTTCATTCCACTTGCTCAGTGTGATCATTTCTAGTCTCCAAGCAGGAAGCCTTGTAGGGACCAGCAGCTGAGCAGGAGATCCTTATTCTTGCAAAGGCAATCAAGATAAGGCTATCATAAGGGGGAGGGGGGAGAAAAACTTCTAAATGGCCTATAGGAAATGGAAAATTTATTATCTTAGTTAATAAAGCCTGATGTGGGGTAGACAGAAAGTCATTTCAGTGGGTCAATAATTTCAAGAAAGAATTGAGATCTTTACAAACTTCTTGTGACATTTTCATTTAGTGGGGCAACTTTGACCCTCTGGCTACCTCCCCTCATTGTCACAAAGTGACAGCCATTGTGCCAGACATTCCACACAAACCCCACAACATTCTTTGAACAACCTTTTCCACTGTGTGTGCGTGTGTGTGTGTTATTGCAGAAGAAATGCTTTCCCTGAAGGACCCCCATATTATTGTACATCTTAAATTCCTAAGACAAAAAGACTAAAAGCTGATCTTCAAACAAGAAGGTTATTTTTCTCGCATGTTCCCATGTAAGTCTTTCTGTCTTGTTGCTGTGGAATCCTGGAATCATGAACTTGCTTGATATTGGATTACCAATACCACTTCCCAGTTCACAAAAAGAGAACAGACCAAAAACAACCTCCTTTTTTAAAAACAGACTGCAGAAACTGGACTCATCACTTTCTTTCCCATCCCATTGGCCACAGCCTGGTCGTGTGTCCACGCCCGGCAAAGAAGGCCAGGAATCAAAATCTGCAATGCAAGCCAGCAAATGAACAAGGGAGGAAATTAGCATTGTATGCCACACCCCCTGAGGGATTTCCGCTCAAGTCTCATTGGCCGGAGTTACTTAATATGACCAGGGTATGGGCCAGGGATTTAGCTCAGTGCTAAATCCACCACCTGCCTTGTAAGCAAAAGGTCCTGAGTTCCACCTCTGGTACTAAAATAAACAAATAAAATAAAATAAACATGACCAGGGTAAACCATTATCTCTACAAGCAATGAGACCACCATGATTGACTTAGACCAGGATTCTCCACCTCGGCACACTGACACTTTGGACCAAATAATCCTGTGTTTTGGGGGCTGTCCAGTGCACTATGGAATATTTAGCAGCATCTCAGAACTCTACTCAGCACTCTCTCCTGTTGTGACAACCACAGATGTCTCCAGACATCGCCAAACCACCTTCCATTAAGAATCACAACCTCGGGTCAACCAAGATCCTACCCTTCCCTGAGACTGAGTTGAAAAGTACGGGCATGACCCCAGGGTGATCCTTACAGGACTGACAAGGCAGTGGCAGCAGGACAGGCAACAAACAATGTCAGCTACAAACAACAGAACAAACATCAAATAATAAGTCATCAAATGAAGACCCTGTCCAGTCATCTTAGTTAATTAATTTAACATAACTGTTGGGATATTTAAGCTTAATTGTCATCTTGACTGGCTTGGGAGTTGCCTAAGGGATTAGTGCAGCACACTGCTGGGTGCATGGCCTTAGGGTCTCTATGTGGTCCCTGGCCGGGTCCTCTCTGTCATTGCTCCTCTGCTCTGCTTCTTGGCCATCATGAACTGAGCAGCTTTGCCCCATAGTTCCCTTCTGCCACAATGTGCCTGCCTTGGAGCCAGTTGACCATGGACCGAGTCCCTGAAACCTTGAGCCAAATAAAGCTTTCTTCTCGTAAGTTCCAGATGTCAGGTATTTTGTCTCAACAATGGGAAATACTAATACACGTTAAGACTGTGCCTGATGCCTAAGTGTCCTAGGCTCTGGAAATGTAGTAGTAAAAAAGCCAAGTACAAAATTCCCACCCTTTATGGATCTCAAATTTTGCTTGGAGCTCACTGACCACTGAGAGACCAGTGTAGAGGGCAGAAGGCGGTAGTGAGACACTCCAGAATTAAACACTCCTGGGACCAAAGTCTGGTTTTCCCACTTTTCAGAGACATGACCCCAGGCAAGTGACTTTTAACTCTTTTCTTTTTCTTATCTGTGAGGTAAAGATACTGAAAGTACTCTCTCTCAGGGTTACTCTGTTCCTCCAGAGCCCTCCATTTTGCTCTCTAGTGGGGTGGGAGGAGAGTTGGGCCCTAGGGGTTGGTTTTTCAGTACCTGAGTCACATAGCAGTGTGACATTTACCGAGTGAAGAAATGACAGATGCTCTTATATAGTTATGAGAACAAAATTCTGATGTGCAGAAATGCTTTGTAAACTACAAAGTCCTGTGCAAATGTCAGTGAAGCCAGGAACTTTGAAGATAGCTCACCCTCATCAACATAATTGATTATGGGTAAGTTGATGCTATCAAGGATTTTTCCAATGTTTGGAAGCTATTAGGCTTCTTAAATAGGTTGCTTACATTTTTTTTTCCTAGCAAACCTCTCCCCACATTGACTGCAAAAATAAACTTGAGACCAACTCATATCCAAATCATGGCGAATAAGGATGATATCCACGTGGACCCAGGTGGTTTTAAATTTTTTTATAAAGTTATTCTGTTAAGTTTATTAACTTCATTGGTAAAAATAGATTTGAATTTGCTTAGAGCTTCTTTTGGTTGAAGAAGCAGAAGTGGAAAGTAATGACAATCTAACAAATTCTAAACACTGGACGTTCTTCCAATTTGCTTTGATTATTTTATCTGGTTTTTTTTTTTTCTTTTACAGATCAAGCTGTTTCCATTTAGATAACCAGAGACTTCAAATGTAAATGTATTTAATGTGAATCGAGGGACAATTGAAGAGTTTGAGAGAAAACCGAGACCCGGTTTACTGTCATGCTGTAGGGGAGGACTCCGGGGAAAGCATCCCACGCCTTGCTTCTGTGCGAGGTTTCCTTTAAACCTGGAAAAGCACCGAGGTACGGTGTTTATTGAATGCCTAAGGGCCAGAGGTGGAAAAAGCAGAGGTAAACTTTACAGAGAACTAAAGCCGACAGGAAACTGTAAGATGAGATTTGTCTTGAAAATATAAATGGATTGACCAAGAAGGAACCTATGAAAAGATCAAAATACTCCCTCTGCACCCTCTGCCACACGACTCTGTACATAGGAGTAAGGTAACCTCTACTATATTAAAACTAGAGGAACTTTAAATTTTCCCCTTGCTACTTTGCCTGAAATACATGGGTCACTGCCCCAAAGTGAATGGAGGGGCTCCCCTTATAGCTTTGGCCAATTAGCCAGACTCTTGCATGCATGGATAACCGCATTTCTATTTATACTGTATGCTCTAATTACGTATGTTTATTTCCATTAAAAACAACTGTGGAAATAAAAAGTATAAATCATAGTCATTGAAAGTCTTTTTGCGAACTCAGACCAAAGTCAAAGGTAAATCAAGAGTACAAAGCACGGAAAGCAGTGGGTATGTTTGAGTTACTTCATCGTTAACTCAAGTGTTAATGCAGTCAGGCATCTGTGTCAGGGATTCAACCATCCGTGGGCTAAAAATATTCCAGCAAAAGATTGCATCTGTACTGCACAAATACAGGCCTTTTTCTTGTGTTTCCCTGAACAATACACTGTAGTGACTCTTCTCCCAGCATCCCGCTGCACTGGGGATTCGAAAGTGATCTAAAGATGATTTATCGTATACAGCGGATGTGCGTATGCAAACACTGCACCATTTTACTTAAAGGATTTGGGCACCAGCAGTTTGTGGGTGGAGAGGACCTAGAACCGGTCCCCTCCCTGGCGCCCACACTGAGGGACAACCTCAGTTATCTGAGTTGATCTCAGAGGCTGAGGAAGGAACCACTGTGAATCTCTGCTCAGGGACAGAAGTCTTGCCCTGCACGAGACACAGGTGGGATGGAGTCCATCCAAGCCACAGCCCTTGGCAGCAACAGCCTAGGCCAGGTGCCTCTTCTGTGTCTCACTCCTCTCGCCTGCCCTGCAGGCCCCAGAGTGGTACTGGCTTTCTGCTGTGGGTTCTGTGATGCTCTCTCTTCCTTAGTTTGCACTCATAAGGCTGCCCAGCTGCGGTGAAACACAGTCCCGTTAAACTTCCACCAGCCGAATCCTTATGTGCGTTATTTGTTTCCCACGGGGACCTGGACCACCACACACCCTGTACTATTTCCTCCCACTTCTGCAACAAATTGCCACAAGCTTGGGTTTTAAAAATCTACAAGTTTATTATTTTACAGCTCTGGAGCACAGAAGTCCACGATGGCTTCAATTTGGCTACAATTAGGGCGAGGGCAGAATTCACTCCTTTGGAGACAGCAATAGAGAATCCACCGCCTTTTCCAGCTTCCAGAGACTGCCTGCACTCCTTGGTTTATGGCCCCAGCCTCTGTCTTTAAAGCCAGAGATACTGCTGGGCCAGGGATTTAGCTCAGTGGTTCCGCCTCCTGCCTTGCAAGCACAAAGACCTGAGTTCAATCCCTGGTACAAAAAAACAAAACAGAGATATGGTGATGCCTTCCTCTCTCCTTATAAGGCCTCCTCAGATGAGATAACCCAAGACAATCTCCCTATCTCAACATCCTCAATTTAAGCTGACCACACCTTCCATCAAGGCAAAGCAGCCGTTTTCTCTCCCAATGCCCTGTTCCCTTACATGGAAATGCTATCAATCCCCACCACCACATCCTGTCACATTTTACCTGTGTCCTATGTCCCACTTTCTGCTCTTGCCAGTCAGATAAGTTGATGAGTCCCAAGCTGTCCATGGCTCATGACGGTTTTCTGCACTGCTTCTCTTGCACTGTGTTTACTTTTGACCAGTTCCTAGTGCCCCAAAGCAGGGTGTGCTAATGGGGTTTTGGGGTAGTCAGTGAGGAAACCGTGGACAGATGGCTCAGGGTCTATCTCCCTCTCCTGTAGTGCCCATTATATGGTGCTTTCTTACCTAGTGGTTACAGACTTTTTGAGACAGACATTGTCATTGTACAGTTAGTAGTTAGTAGCTTGGACTCCAGATTCAAATCCTGCCTGGGTTTAACTCCTTTCATTGCCATTTATTTAGCTGTGTGATCTTGGGCGTGTTACTTAACCTCTCCATATTAGAACAAACGTTAAGACATCCTAAAGTATCATGATTCAATGAGAATAGAAGCATATTTCTCGCTCACATAATAATCTAAAGATAGATCTGAGGCCTGCACAATGTGGCTTTGCCCTTAAGCTCAACCAGCAAGCTCATTCAGATGTCGTTGCTGCTGTTCCTCACGTGTGGTCTTTGCCCTCACAGTCCAAGCCTGCTCACTACTGCCCCATGCCCATCCCAGCGTATGGACAAGGAAAAGGTCTGGAAGGCAACCGCTTCCTGTTAAGGATGGAACCTTGAAACTGCAGGTAACTTTTCCACTCTCATCCAATTGGCCAGAATTTGGTCACATGGCCATATCAAACTGCAAAGCAAGCTGGGAAATATGTACTATGCTTAGGCAGCCACCTGCCCGGCTAGAATCCTGGAGCTTCTGTTTTCTAGAGAATGGAGGAGAGAGTGGAAATTAGGGAACAATTAGGAGTCTCTGCTTGGTTTTCTCAACTAGAAAATGAGAATGTCATTGACGACTGAATGTCATACATAGTGAGGGTTGAGAACTGTGTGTGAGTGTTTGATAATTATTAATTGTGATGCTGTACTGTATCCTGCTCCTCCTCCTTGGGTCCTCATGTCTGCCTTGAGGTAAAGGTAGGCCACAAAAGATCCATGTACCTCGGAGGTTGATTCCAATGGATACTGACTGCCTCGTGCTGGTTTAAAGGTACAAAGACAGAGGGACTCATCTGGCACCCATGGGGGGCTGACCCACCCAAGTGAACAAATGTGTGGTGTGATGAATGAAATGTCTTTATGGACATGGGGCAGGCTCAACCTGAACAAGGGAACAGGGACACAGAGAAAGCAAAGAGTGACAGAGAGCAAAAGAGGAAGACCGTGGAGGAAAATGAAGGGACCAGCATCATCGTGTGGGTTAGGAAAAGACTCCCATCCTCAAGACGTGTCACGGCAGTCTACCTCAAAAGTGCTGTTTACACTGACTGTACTATCAGTGGAGCCCCCCGGAGTTGTTCAGCTGACACCAGCCCTAGTCCTGGAAAAGCCATAGGAACATTGAGTTTGTCAGGGCAGGGTTACTAGGGACTAAGTAAGAAAAGCCACATTGTTAGGAAGTGTGAAGAATTAGGGATTAGAAGTAAAGGTGAGTGTTATGGGCTAATTGTAGCCCTTTCTGATTCATAAATGGAAACCTCAACCTTAAAGTTTATTATAGTTGGAGACAGGGACTACTTCTCCTTCTCCTTCTCCTTCTTCTTCTTCTTTGTTTTTGATACTGGGGATTGAACTCAGGACCTTGTGCTTGCAGGCAAGCATGGTGCCACTGAGCTCAATTCCTGGCCTGAGGCAGGGACTTCTTGAGGTCAGGAAGGCCAAAGAAGTCATACACCATGGCCTAATTTCCTAGGATTGTCACCCTTAAAGAAGATGAAGAAGCCAGGCAGGATGCTGAGTGCCCTTAACCCTAGCACTCTGGAAGGCTGAGGCAGGAGAATCACAAATTGGAGCTCATCCTGAGCAATTTAGCAATTTAGAGAAAATTTGTCTCAAAATAAAGATGAAAAGGGCTGAGAATGTAGCTCAGGAAGGAAGGCCCTGGATTCAGTCTCCAGTAGGAGAGAGACAGAAACAGAACACACAGAGACATCTCTTCTCCCCGGCACAGCACACTAAGCCATGTGGAGAGTCCTGGCCAGAAATTAACCCAACAGCACTTTGATCACGAACTTCCGACCTTCAGAATTTCGCGAAAATAGCTATCTGTTGTTCAAGCCACCAACTCTGTGGTATTTAGCCAACGTAGCACCAGCTGAATAATACGTATTAAGTGGGAAAAAGAGAAAATGTCCATCACAGAAGAGAAGGCAGAGAGGAGAGGGCCTTCTTTTGCAGGCTAGAGAGAGGCCCAGTTTGTTTCTTGACAGGAGCGTCTGCCATGAAATTTCCAGGAATCTGAGAAAGGCCATTGTTTTGGATTGGTCCTTATAAGTGAGGCTCTACTGCCACCTGGTGGCTATACTAATCCATCCGCTCATTCATCACTCCTTCCTTCATCTTTCATTCAGGAACAGCTACTAAGCGCCTAATGTGGGAAGCACTGCTAGGTAATGAAAACAGAATCTGTGTGCATCCGTTCGCTACAATGTTGTGTTGAGCTCCGTCCCACACGCTTTTCGTACAGAAATGACTGAGCTTCGTTGCAACCTTCTGGGAGGAGGAGAAAATTGAGATTCTGAGGAATTGAATAAGTTGACCCACAAGTAGACAGCTGGCCAGGGAAATTCAAAACTTAACCCAGGGGAGATGGTTCCAAAACTCTTTACAAAGGCACTCTTTGCCATCGAGGATCTGGGTTTTCTTTTTACTGAAAAGGCAAGAACCAATGTAAAGGAGGGGTGTAAAAAAACGAGTGGTGGGAATTGCCGGGGGGTTATTTAATTCGTTATGGGTTATTTCAAATATCCACCACTAAGAATTTTTCCCCTCTACTAACAGAGACCATATTGGGCTCACTTACTGGTGGGTTACGGTGTTGGAGCAGACAAAGTGGATTTTGGAAAATAGAAAGTCGTTGTCTTGCAAGGGGCGGAGGGGGGGAAAGAATAAATAGAGGGCAGAAAAGGTCATGGAATAGAGAGAAAGAAATTACAGTGCTACATGTCCAACGTGGTAGTCACTAAGCACTACTTAAATTTTACTTTTAACAATTCAAGCTAGAAATTCTGTTTGATCCAGGTATTCCCCTTCTAGAAACCTTCCTGAAAAGGTTTGAGACATTAGACTCCAGCAATCCATGCAACCCATGTTTATAGCAGCACAACTCATGTAGCTAATCTATGTGTCCACCAGCAGATGAATGGGTGAAGAAAATGTGGTGTTAACACAATGAAGTACTACTCTGCCATAAAGAAGGATAAACTTGAGTCATCTGTAGGAAAATGGGAGCACTTTGAGACCAGAATGTTAAGTGAAATAAGTCAGACACACACATATTTAAATATTAAGTGGGTTTTCTTATATGAGAAACCCAAATTATAAATAAAGAGGAAAATAAACACTAGGTAACAGGAGGTAGGGAGAAAGGTCTTTCCCAAATGGGGAGGGAAAGGGGGATGAAAAAAAGGAATCAAGATGTATTTTGCAAGTGTGCCAACTCCACGCAAGGAGTGTAAACATTATGTCCCGCAAGCATGGACAAATAAATATTTTTACTTTCAACTAGTTCAATTATATTAAAATTTCAGCTCCTTGAATGCACGGGCCACAGGTGAAGCCCTCGATAGCCACTTGTGTCTGACGCTACCGTAGCACAAATAGAAAACATTTCCGCCATCACCGGAAGTGCTCTGGATGACACTGCTGTCGACTTCTCAGGCCCGAGGATGAGGTCCTCCAGGGCTACCCCAGGCCTGGGCGCCCAGAGACCACCTGATTACTGGGATCTGGTCGCCCACAGAGTCAGACAGGAGGGGCAGTAATCCCAGAGCAAAAGAAGTGCTTCCTCTTTCCCTCCTGGCTGAGGAGGGACAGGCTGAGGGCAGCGCTGCTTGTCACGGGAGACGATGGAAAATGAAGAGGGCCCTTGTTTCCCCTGTCCACCGAGTCCTGGAGCTGGTCATGGGTGCTGCCGCTCCCATTTTCCCAAGGTTCCCTTAGAGACGTCCGCTTGGCTGGCGGCTGGAGGAGTCAAGGTCAGCTTCTCCCAGACTCTACTTGGCTTGGGCCCTTTGCAGGCCCATGTTCCACAGCGCTGTCCAGGAGCTGCCTTCACTGTGCCCTGAGTTATCCGGGCCTCTCAGTCCCCAGCCCTGTCTTTATGAGGTGCTCACGGTATTGTTTAATACAAGCTCTTTCTTTAGGGTTGTCACGCTTATTTGCTCGTCCATGAGTCTCTGATCTTGTGATCTTGTGATGCACAGGCGAAGATGGGGAATTTGGGCGGGTGACAATCAGCTGGGAAATAAAATGTTACTGTAGGCTAGCTGGGAAAGGAAGTCTTCCGGAGACACACAGACACAAATACTCAGAAGAGGGTAGCATCCGAGTTTAATCCAGCTGTGGTTCCACCCCTTCTGGGTCACTGCCTTGCTGGGTCTTTGTCTGGTATCTGTCCTTTCCCTTTAATCCTAACCTTCAACCCGGCTGAGGCCTGGGGCCACTGCTTCAACTCACCAAGCTCACCGGCTTCCTCCCTCTGGTATTGGTGCCCTTCAGCTAAATTCAGGCAGCAGATATTTATTTCATATCCACTGCACTCAGAGACTTATGGTCTAGTAGGGAGACCCACCGGTAGAATGAAACAGATGTAGGCACAGGCACGTAGACTGCCTAAAATTCATCGGGCTGTAAATGATAGAAATCTCAAACTAGCTTACATCAAAAAGGGAACTTGCTAGTGCATAAAAGATAAGAATATATCTTGAATTTAGGTAGCACATGATCTAGAGAATCAATCATGTTGCATCTGACTCTCTCTCTCTCTCTCTCTCTCTCTCTCTCTCCTTTCTGTCTCTGTTCATTTTGGCTTCATTCTCAGGTTGCAGGTGAAGACCAGCGAGCCCGCAGATCCAAGTTCCCAGTGGAAACTCATGCTCCTCCCCAGCTGCTCCTGCTCAGGGCCTGCACTGTCCTTGGAGAGAAGATCACACAGTCGCTTCGGATTTATGGTGGCTCTAGGCTCTGGTGGTGCTTGGCTTAAATCACAGTGATTACCTCCAAGGATCAAGATGGAGCGGTGCCTCACAGTGCCACTGCCAGAGAAGGGAGGCTGAAGCTCGCGTTAAACTCTTTAGAAAAATTAAAGTTAACAGTTGATTTGAGTAAAGAATGATTCACAGGGCCGGGATTTATCTCAGTGGTGCCACCGCCTGCCTCACAAGCACAAGGTCCCGAGTTTGATCCCCGGTACCAAAAAAAAAAGAATGATTCATGGGTTGGGCAGCACTCCGAACCAGAAGGGGCTCCAAGCATCCTGCTCACCACTGAGTTTCTAGAAGCCAAACACAGATGAAACCCTTCTTGGGGCCTGTCCTAATCAACTGGCTGCCTGTGATTGGCTGAAAACTTAGTTATCTGCTACAAAAACATTTTCCTAGATTAGGTTTCAGTATTTCAATATGCTATTAGGTTGCCAGTTTGTTACATGGGAACTCAGAGTGCAGAGAGCCTCAGGTTGATAGCTTCCCGATTGTTTAATTCAATAGCAGGTTGGCAAAAAATCAGTAGATGTCTGGACAGGATGTGTAGGACGTGAAAGCACAGCAAGCAGGGTCCTGTCTTGATTAAAGTCACAGGAAGTTGTGCACAGAAGGTAAATCTGAGGGGACTCTTGAGGGATGCAGGAGCTGGCTGAGCAGGTAGAAGGGAAGGCATGGAGGGAGAGGATCCCGTTCTCCAGACTGGCCTATGGACAATCACAAAAAAGAGCAAACTGTGTGTTATCTTCGTATCCCAGGCAAAAAGCCTGATTAAAAGGTAAGCTCTGGAGTTGGAGAAGCTGCTTTGAATTGTATCTCAGTTCTGAAGCTCACCAGGTGAGTAGTCTTCCACTGGTTACTCAACCACCCTGTGCCTCAGTTTCTCCACTTGTGAAATGGGAACTATCATCGGACTTGCCTCCCAGGGTTTTTATCAGGCTTAGTTGAAATGTGTTCATGCGTTTAAAGCATTTGTGATAGGCCTGGAACATAAGAAGTGCTTTAAAAAAAAAACTTGCTAAATAGGGCTGGGGATTTAGCTCAACAGTTCGGTGGCCTGCCTTGCAAGCTCAAGGACCTGAGTTTAATCCCTGGTACCCCCCCCAAAAAAAACTTGCTAAATAAATAAAATAAGTATAGTTAATTAATGCTGTCATGAACCCCAATTTAAAATAGCAAGTAAGTCCAGGCATGCTGGTCCATTCCTGTAATTCCAGCAGTCAGGAAGCTGAAGCAGGAGGATCGCTTAAAGTTGGAGGCTAGTCTGGGCTAAATAGTGAGTTTAAATTCAGCCTGAAACACACAGCAAGACCCTGCCTCAAAAGACCGAAACAAAAATAAATAAATAAATAAAATAACACCTTATAATTATTTGGTGCAAAGTTCTACAAGTCTGATTTAGAAGATTGGAACAAAAAGACCAAAATTGAACCTAATGACTATGTATATGGATAAGTACATGTATCATATCCCAGGTCCTTCTCGGGTATACACTGAACTCTATGCACCATTTTTTGGGAGATGTAGTTTCTCTTTCCAGATTTTGTTTCCTAAGGTCTAATCTTGCCAGCTTATTTTAGCAAAATGTCACTCAGTTTAGCCCACCCTGCCTCATTAGACAGCAGCCTGACCCGCACAATCATGAGGCTGGCGAATTTACAGGAAAGTGCACACAGCCTGCTCAGCCTTGTGTTGGATTTGTGGATGTCAAGCTCTGAAATCGGGCCGACGGTCTTGCTGTTCCTAGTCGGTGAGTCTCATTTCCATCACTGTGTTTCGTGTGAGGGGCCATGGCCAGAGGTCCTCAGCACGCTCTGTGCTCTGGAAGCCCCCCTCCCCCCAGTAGTGGCTTTCAAAATGGTCTAAACAGAAGGAACCACAGCTCATTCGCAATCTTCCAGCCGTTGAGGGACAGAGGACGTTGGGATGAAACAAGTGTGTGGTGAGGCCGGGGGCCAGGGCAGTGTCATAAAGGACATGGCCCAGGTCACGCTGTCTGGGTTAGGGCCCCAGCTGCTGCTCCAATCCGAGGGACTTGAGAAAATTACTTGATTTTTGGAGCTTCAGTTCCCTCCTCTATAAAGCAGGGATAACAGTATTATAGCCAAGCCCCAAGAAGTCCCCAGTGATCGCCTCCTCCTGGTGCTTGCGGCTCTGTTTGGTCCATGCCTATGGGGTCAGAGTGGGTCTGCGTGGCCCATGGAACATGAGAAGCGGTGGAGGGTTCAAGCAGTGTCTTAATCCATTTGGGCCGCTGGAGCAGATACCACGGACGGGCAGCTGAGGAATACCAGAAATTTATTTCTCCACGTCACTGGAAGTATTTTCCCTCTCAGTTACCCACCCACACTTTGCATTTTAGATCAGCATGTATTTCTAAATCCGTGATGGACTCGTCATGAAGCAGACATTTCGGTGCAGGTAAAAAATATTAACGCTATAGTTTTACCTACGTAGCTACTCTGTCCCACAGGCCTGACTCCTGAGACATCATCACGACAATGATATTTTGTCCTGTTACCAGCCCTCCTCCACCTTTCTCATGAGTCCGTGTTTGCTTGCCCTGTAGAAAGCCTTGTGCAGGTTCCTGACTTTTCTGCACCCTCAGGTTATGCAAAGTTCTACGAGGTACCTTCTGCCAGCTGCAGCCCCGCTTCAGGAATTGGAACATCAGCGAAGTGAGTGCCTTTGCCGACTCAGAACACCACAGCGCCGGTCCTAAGCCGAGGGACTTGAACAAATCACTCACTCACTAGAGCTTGTTTCCTCAGACTGGAGGGCTTGAGGGCTTCAGCAACAGACACTGCCTCTCACAGAGAGGGGGAGCTCAAAGGTCAAAGCGTCCGAAGATTTAGTGTCTGCCGAGGGACCACTTCCTGCTAGAGCCTCACAAGGCAGAGAAAGAACATTCTAGTCTCGTCTCCCCTTCCCTCGCTTTCCCTCCACCCTCTCTCTTCTCCTGTCCCTCCTCGCCCTCTTTCTTTTTTCCTGTCCTGGAACCCGTACCTTGAGAACACTGAACCAAATCCCTTCCAGGACCGTGCTGTCCCATTCAAACAATCTGACGGACAACAGAAGAAAGTGAGAGTGTAACGTTTATTGGAGACTATAAAGGTAAGAAGAGTAGGGAGAAGGCGTGTTCTGAAGAAGGGAGGGAGGGCTCTGAAAAGAAGACGCGCTCTGAAGGAACACGATGCCGTGGGAACGCTGAGAGCGGCACAGATAAATACACACTTGCGCGTAGGACAAGCCATCCACACCGTCCGTTCCCAGTATTCCCAGGAGTGATGGTCTGTAACTCCGCCGTGAACACTGAGTTAGTGAGTCCTGAACCACTGCTCTCAGGGGAAGGCGTGACAGCAGGTTCCTGCGAGCCTCTTATCACGTTTTCATCAGCCAGTGGACGCACGACCTTGTTTTCTGTGTGTTTCTGCTCAAGGACACTTTATGTAACAGACAGCTGACTCCCTGGAATTGAACTCACAGCCAACAGAGTCCAACTCATCCCTGAACACAGTTTATCCAACACGCGTGCTCCCCAAAGGATAAGGCAGCTGTCTCGAGCTTAGGAACATGTCTTTGGCTTCTGCTTGGGGAAACATTTAAACAGTAAAATCATTGACACGAAGCACAAAAATGTGAAAATGTGCGACACTAAACAGCAAAGTGATCTTTATTTACAGTGAAACAGCAGCAAGCAGAAGGCAGAGTGTCGCTGTGCTGATCTCAGTTGAGACCTTGTAACCCCGGTGACTCAGTTTTCCACAGCTCTGCGTGTCTGTGAATGACCACAGGAGCTCTTGTGGGTGGAGTTTAGATAACAATTTTTTAGCAAGTTGGACAATTTTTACAAATATCAATTCATAAAAATGAGGATATATATATATATAAATATATTTGTATATATTTCATGATTAGAAGAATTAAGGACACATGAAGGAGGAAGTGCACTGAGGCAGTGTTCAGTGGAGAAAGAGGGCAGAGAACAGAGGTGAGAAGTGGGCAGGGAGGGCCTTCTGGGATGGTGGCCCAGAGGGGTCAAGCTGGAAAAAATTCCACCTGTCTGAGACAGAGGACGCAATCTGGGGGAGAAGGAGCTGCTCGGGATGGCAACAGACAGCCGCTTGGAGCGGAGAGGAGGCCAGGTTTGGGAGGGGTGTGGAAGTGTGTCACTCGTCTGCAGAGTACAAAGCCTCAGTGAGAGAGCAGGTGTGAGTTTGACTTTCTTTTCTTCTCTTGAGCTGCGCTGCGTGGTACAGGGACTACAGCTAATGGTTGGTGAGACTTCAACACTAATGAATCACTTTCACTGGAAGGAAGATTGCAAATGCTCTCGTCATGGAAGATGTCAGATGCCTGAAGTGACAGATGGGTTGTTAGCTTGATTTGACCATTCCACGTTGTTTTTAAAAAGTATATTATCATTTTGTGGCTGTATAGCTATAATTTGTCAAAATATTGCAAAACAGAAAAGGTGAAATAAAGGAAGAAAGGTAAGAGAGAGAGAAAGGGAGAGTGGAAGGGAAAGAAAGAAGGAAGGGAGGGAGGGAGGGAGGGAAAGGCAGAGACACAGCTATCGGAGAAGAGAAAGAGTACGGCAGCTCTGAGTCTCACACAGATTGGTTCAACTCTAAATTCCAAGAAAGGAGGCCTTTTGTGCTGGGTGTGGTGGTGCACACCTCTGATCCTAGCTCTGGGGAAGCTGAGGCAGAAGAATCACTGTGAGTTCGAGACCAATCTGGGCTACAAAGTGAATTCAAGACCAGTCTGAACTACATAGCAAGACCCTGTCTCAAAAAAAAAAAAAAAAAAAAAAAAAAAAAAAAAAAAA
>NW_022900927.1:56876254-56969912 GCF_012274545.1 Fukomys damarensis | reverse complement strand
AAAAAAAAAAAAAAAAAAAAAAAAAAAAAAAGAAGAAGGAAGGGGAGCCTTTTGTAAAGAGATGAAAAAATAGTAGTTCCTCAAATACCCATTCGTGGATGAGAAGAACATTCGGAGGAAACCCTTTTAATTTGGTCCTCATCATGAAGACATATTTCCTGACAAGCAGAAATAACCTGCTTGGCAGGCAAAACAAGAGAATTTGGGCTCAAAGCCAAGCAATGAGATAGAAATACAGCTTTTGAAAGGAAATCCTGCAGATACTTGTCTAACACTGCTCATGCTTTCGGTCCTTAGAACAAAGGGTGCAAGTGTGATGAGCAATTACTGGCTACTTAGGAGGAAAATTCTGAGCAAAGCTGGAAACTCTGAGTCCGAAAAGAACTGGCCTATCCAGCTCGCCCTCAGGTGGGCCAAGAAAAGACCTGGGAGCCACAGAGTGGAGAATAAAGTAGAAGGAGAGCAGCAGCTGCAGACTTTCCTCTTGTAATTTGCAAGCAGCTTCCCTCCCTGCCTCATCCACCTTCTCCCTTACCCAAGCTGAGGGTTTGTTGGACTCTAGAAAAACTACAAATACTATGAGCCCAGTTGCTGCAGTGAATGGCCTTGGGTGCGTGTAGCAGTCCCAAAAGAAATTTCCAGGCTGTCCAGACTTCAAAGCAGGCCTTCAAAACCTGGCTACAATCTCTTCACCATCAGACATGCCTCAGAATGTCCACAGCAACACTTTTCATAAACCCAGAACCAGAAATGACCCAAATGGCCACCCATTGTAGAATGGACAAAGACATTGTGGTACATCCACACATGGAATACTATACAGCAGTGAAAATGCACAGGGCTAGAGCCACATGTAGCAATATGGAAGAATCCCACGAACATAATGTTGAGCTGAAGATCCAGGTATGAGAGCACACACTGTATGTTTCCATGCAGATGAAGGAAATATAGATAGCACAACAAGTCCAAGTCATATGCAAACCACAGGCAGTGGTTACCCTCAGGAAGCAGGTTACCCTCAAGAAGGATTTTAAGGGGAGTATCTCGTGGAGTGGTGAGAAGGCTGGTTTCTAATCTGGATGCTCCTGTCCTGGTGCGCTCGATTTATAAAGTCCAGTGAGTGAGACCACTAGTGATCTGTGCATGTTTGTAAGTGTGCAGTGTGACCGTCTGACCTTCCTCTCAATACTCACATGCTAGAAACGAAATCTTCACGTTCTTGGATTAATTGTATTTGGAAGCGCAACACCAAATTTGGAAGAAAATTAGGATTAGATGAGGTGACGAAGGTGAAGCCCTCAGGATGGCACTAGTGGTTCTACAAGAAGAAAAGAATCCCAAGTCGGCAAGCGTGGTCTGTCTGGCCACGTGACATGTCAGCCATGTTTGGAGGAAGCAGAAGGACTCTCCTTCCAGACGCTTTCCCAGGCTTGGACTTCCCTATCTCCACAACCGGGTGGCAAATAAAAACTTCTGTTCCTTATTCTTTATAACTTATCGGCCCCAGGAATTTTGTTGCAGTAACAGGAAACAGACTAAGACAGAGAGTGAGCTCAGTAACAATCTTCTAAAGTGCTCACCATCTGCCAGAGGTAGTCAGGGTGCTTGGGTTTACAGTGCACTGCCTAGTGAAATCAGGAGACCAGGGAGGCCCAACCAGGTGGCTTTCTTGTTTTGCCCCAGGGTCCACACCACATAAAGCACTAAATAAAACGATGCCTGTTATACGGTCTCATTCATTCATTTACTTACATGTTTGTTCATTCATCCAACAAATACAGAATGGGAAAATATACAATCTGGGTCTTAAGGATCCTCCATCTAGTACGGAGGCTAACAGATACACACACTTTGCTAAGTGCTTGGCTGGGGACGACATTTGTGTACTAAGGCAGATCAGGACAGTGGACCCCAAAAGAAGTGGCCCTGACAGATAGTATTAACTTGTGAACTAAACTGCCTTCAACCCCCAAAGCCTCCTCTGGACCTGTAAGCCAGCGGATTCCTTTGCCAGTGGATTCCTTTAATACGCCCACGAGTCACCCGAGCATCTGGCTAACATGCAGATTCTGGCTGAGATCTGTGTTTCTGAGGAGGCTTCTAGAAGGCGCCAATGCTGCTGTCCACAAGCACACTTTTTGTGGGGAAAGAGGGCCGGTCCTGTGCTCCAGCTCGGGACAGCAGCCCATCTGTCTGTCCTGGCTCCGACCTGGGAGAGGAAGACCTGTGTAGAAGGGACACAGATGACGAGAGGCTCTCCAGACCCTGACTGCTTCTCTTTACAGGAAGAACAGACTGGAGATGTGAATATTAACGTAAGAATCTACCACGAGACTGCAGAGCCAGAACAGATTAGTACAAAGATGGAAAAATGGGTTAGAGTGGCCTCAACTGTTTTGTATGCTGAACGCAAGAAGGTAGCTGAGACGGCATCTTCCGTTTTCTCACCCAGTGAGGGAGGAGGGAAGGGAGTCACTTATACGTTGTTCCCTTAGAGAAAGAGCCTACTGGATCGAAGCCAGTACTGGAGGGAGACAAGGCCCAAGAGGACAGGTCAGGAAAGAGGGGAGGGAGAGCACAAAGACATCCAGGCTGAAGGAAGGGGGGGAAGGCATGGGGGGGCAGCTTCAGTTCAGCACGGGAGACACACGGCCTCTGGAGGCTCCTGAAGTGGGCACCGCAGCACTAGGTGGGGCCCTGACAGAAACATGAAGTAAACAGGAAGCCACAGAGGTGGTTTCTGGTTTCATGTACGGCTTCGGGTCTAGCGACATTTTTCTTCCTATCAATAAATAATTTTTCAGTAGGAAACTTACATCAGACTCCCCAAGGCTTTAACAGTTATTCGGGTGAAATTGCTACTTCCTGCCTCTGTTCCTCAGCCTCCTCACTTCTCTCCCCACAAGCAGATGACACTGAATTTCTTGAGACTCTTTCCAGAAATATTTTAAGTAGGTATGGGCAAATTTTTAATGTATTCTTTTCCTGCCTTTTATACACACAGCACGTCCGCCATAATCAGTATTGCATCTCGCTGTCCGAACACAGGGCTCCCTTAACTGCCTCGACCATTTACCCCAGCTCCGCCCATGTTTCCATCTCGCATGTGGATTCTGGCTCCTTGTTGTCCCTCAAGGCCCTGGTGCCCCTACTTCCGCAGCTCGCACACTGTCCTGGCGGCCACACACCACACAGAAAATTCACACAGGAATGCTGGCCTGGCTCGCTTTGCATCCATGACCAAGACCCTCCAGTGGACCCTCAGATGCACCTGCCTCCAAATGAATCCATCCAGCCTCCCTTCCTCCTCAGGGACTACCCTTCTCTTCTCTCCGGAGCCTTCAATGCCTTATCTTTCCCCGACTTCATTCCCCACTGATGACTCTGTTTCCTACCTCACGGAGACAACTGAAACAATCAGAAGAGGACGTCCATGAACGGATGCTTCTCAAGTCTCTACCTACCCACCCAGATCTGCGCCAACTCTGTCGCCATCCTGAGGTCACGGGTAACTGCCTGTGTCCTGGTTAACGGCTTTGTCACTCATGGTCTGCTGGGCAGGCAGGTGAGCACCCCCCATCAACCTACCTAGGCATCCCATCCCTTCTGCACTGCAGTTATTCCCCATAGCCGACAAACATGTTATTCTTTCCATCTTAATAAAAAATATTTCCCTTGATCTTACTTTTCTTTCTAGCTATGACCTAGGAGTCCCTCTCTCTGGCAAAACTCTTACAAAGAATAAGCTCTATATACTCTGACTTTAACTCGTGTCTCTTCCCGTTCTTCTCAAATCTACAAGCCAACTTCCCTCGCCCGTGTCTCTCCACCACCCATAAAGCCGTTCTTGTTGGGATCACTAGTGACCTTCATGTCATGGAACCCAGTGGACAACACCCAGCCCTCATCTTGCGAACTAACCACAGCATTGATCCAGTCAATCATTTCTTCCTCCTTGAAACACTTTATTTTCTTCAGAGACATACAATCCTTGATTGTCCTTCCACCTCAGGGATTTTTCTTCCTCAGTCTCCATGGTTAGTGTCCCTTCTTCTCCCTGTTCCATCTGTGTGTTGAGCTTCTGCTCTTACTTTGGATTCCACACTCTTGTATCCAACTGTTTATTCAACATCTCCCTACCCTCAGATGAGAGACAGACACCCTAAACTTACTACGTCAAAGATTAAACTTCTAAGCTCATTCCTTCCCAGCCTGATCTACTTCAACAATCTTTCCATCTCTGCCAATCAAACCACATTCTCCTAGCTTCTCGGGCCAAAAGTTTGGGCATCACCCTTAGTCTTACCCAACATTCTCTCTTCCCTCTGAACTATAACAGCTCCTACAGCAATTCCCAGTAAAGCTCTTCAAACTGAAAATACTTAGGTGCTTATCTTCTAAAGCAATAAGGAAAGCAGGTAGCAGGAGAGATATACTTAAAAATCAATTATCTTTCTCTTGTCCAGACCTTCAAAACATATCCCCTTCAATCTGTCTCCCATGCTATGAGAAAGATGTCTTTCTAAGATCTGACAGAAGAAAAATTTGGAGTCATTCTGAATTTAACTCCAAACGTTGGAGGCATGGTAGTAGGATGGATAAAGGAGGTTAATCACTCATCACCTATTGCCCTAAACCACTAAAAACACTGTTCCACTTAACCCGAATTCATGTCAAAACCTAAATTTAAGGCCCCTGGCAGCTGAGCCTGTTTACAGATTTCCTGGATTATGAACTCCAGCCAATCCACAAGCAATAAATATTCCTCCTTATGGATTGCCGTCTGGCCTTAAACTTTCTTCTTTTATATCTTCTTGCCCTGCTTATCTACAGCCAATTCATGCTTTTCTTCTCCAATTTTTCATTGTAAAAATGCTCTTGGCACTCGGGTCTAGTGGGCATTTTTCTAGCTGCCATCTAGCCTTGACCCTGGGAGTGTGCAACTCGTCCCAGGACCTGGCCTTTCCTTCTTAGCATCTGGGGTCGCTCAATATACCTGTTTGTTTCAGAAAAGCCTCAGCCCGAAGAGTTTTGCTTTAACAAGAGCAAGTCCCCGTCATGCACATCCCAGGAATGCCCAGGGTGACATCTGATGGCACAGGGGATAAGTGCCTTCTCTTGGTCAATCCAAACCGCTGCCTGCCCCACATGATCTCCTGTCATGAACTACCTGGAGTTGTCAGACAAGGAAGTTCTAGGCAAATCTGAAGACAAGGAGGAGGAAGAAAATGTCTGTGGAGAGATAACATGCTCATAGAAGGAAGTACACTTGTGAGATTCAGGGTGTGAAGCTGGGTGCAGCCAGAGGACAGAGTGCTTGTGGGATGATCAAAGGATGCGCCCAAACAACAAAGCAGGAACAAAACCCTGAAGGGCCCAATAGCCGTGAAATGGGTGGTATCGTTGTCATTTGCAATCATAAACATGACCGTGGACCACGACGTGGAATGACATTAGGTTTCCACCCAGGGGTTCATATTGCTTGTGCGATATGTGAGACTCACTTTCCATTTTAATATAATTTTCAGACTTAAATATGAAAGCATACAAATACACCATGTATTATCAAAGACTATTAACAATAGATTATCTTTTAAAATTTTGCCAAAGCTTTCTTCTACGGAAACTCCTAAATCCATCTTTTATTTTATTTTTTATTTATTTAGTACTGGGGATCGAACTCAGGACCTTGTGCTTGCAAAGCAGGCAGTGGCACCACTGAGCTAAATCCCTGGCCCCTAAACCCATCTTTTCAATCTTGGGTTATATGCCAAAAATTCTACATTGAAATGGGCCCTAAATCAAAAGAGGTAGAAAATCTTACTGTAAACATTGGTGGGACCTAGGAGGACTCTAATCCAGGACGTGAGATGCTTAAATTCGAAACAAATGCTTTATAGATAATGGAGAAGAGAAAAAAGTCTGGGGACATTTGTCAGACCTGTGTGATCACCCACAGCGGGGAGGCAAGGAGCTGATGAGCCAGGGCGGATGCACACAACCAGAAAATCACACCAGTGTCGGTCAGGTCCGAGTTCCCTGTGAATGGCAGAAAATCACAGTCTTAAACAAAACAGAAGTTTATTTCTCTCAAATAACAGAAATCCAGAGCAATCCACTGGGCTCCATGACCTCCAGAAACCTGGCTATTCCTATGTCACGGCTCTTCCTGTCTTTCCAGCTCAGGTGGCTCCAAACTCATACAACATGGCCCGTAGAGCTCTCTCCATCCACTCCGTATTTCCGGTGACAAACTGGAGAAAGACGTGTGTGTGTGTGTGTGTGTGTGTGTGTGTGTGTGTGAAGTTCCTGTTAAGGACATTTTTCGGAAGTCATAATCAATAATTCTGCTCCTATCCCATTGGTCAGGACTGAACTGCATGTTATAAATGCGAAACAGGATGGGAAATGTAATGTTTTTCTGGGCAACCATGTGGCCGGCTGGGAGACTTTCATTCTAAGGATGAAAAAACAAATAAATACTGGTGGACAAATAATGGTCTTTGTGAAACCACACGTCTAACCTGTAGAGGAAAGAAAAGGCATATTACTAACCAGTAAGCTTTTGTAGCCCAGAATTATTCTCCACAGATGGATCTCTGCTTCTGGTCCCCTGCCTTGATTCCTCCCTTGTCCCCCTGCCTACTCTCCATCTCCCGAGCTCACTCCCACCGTCTTCCTACTAAAATCCCATGCGCCGTGCAAGCCCTGCTTCACATTCCGAACCATCCGTGAGGTTTTCCCCGACCCTCCCCACGGGGAAACGGCCCTCCCGCTGGGACTCCATGGACAGTGCTCTGTGGGGCTGGGCTTTCATCTGGCACCGCTGGGCCCTGGCGTGTGAGGTACCAGCGTGTAGGAGAGACCCTTCTCCCCCTTTTCCGAGAGCAATGCACTTAATACCGGTGAGCCCGGCAAATGACAATGACTACTTAGAGAAAGGAAAGGTCTGGGTGACGGAAGGAGGAGAGAATGTGTTTAGACTCCTTTAAGGGAAGTATCCCTGCCCCAAGTGAAATTTCCTGTAAATGCATCTCAGAAAATATGATCTTTGCTGATGTTGCAATCCCCTTTCAGAGGCCTACTTTGGCACGATCTGCTTTGCTGAGCAAACACTGGTTATTTTTCATTTGCCAGCTCTTCCTGGAAGCTCTAACAAAACAAGGAAAAAAGGAATGATTCAAATGAAAGCCAAGAGAAATACTAATACTAGCTACCATGTAACAATGGTCATTCTGCGCGAGGCACATGGCTGAACACTCCACATACACGATCTCGTTCATCTTTCAACAGCCCTGTGAGGCATGGGCACCTCGGTGATCCTGAAGGCACAGAAGGGCTGAGGAGCTTTTTCAGGTACACTGCAAGGCTGGAATACTTCGTGTTCATAGGGCTCTGTGACTGTGCGTGTCACCTCTTTTCATAAAGCTTTAGATCATCTTTGCAATTTAAGAGGCCCCTCTGATAGACACTGACGTTTTATAGATGCAATGGAAACCCTCTTTTTGAAAAACCATTCCCAATTCACTGTTGGATATAAAAAACATTCCAATTATGTCAACTGCTAATATGTACGTGCTAGAGTTAAGGATCAGTGGTATCTTAGGAAGCAATTCCTGTTTAGGGTTTTAGTTACTTTCCTTGTGACTGGGGCCAAATACCCAACACTTGCAACTTAAAGGAGGAGAGGTTCATTTTGGCTCTCAGTTGTACCCCATAGTCTCATGTGTGGTCCATAGTCTGCTGGCCCCAAGGCAGGAAGACATGCAGAGGGGTGTGCCAGAGGGGCTGCCTATGAGGGTGTGAGGCTCTTGGGGACAGGTACATAAACACTATGGGTTTGTTTTTTTGTTTTGGTACCAGGGATCAAACACGGGACCTTGCGCTTGTGAGGCAAGCAGCAGAACCACTGAGCTAAATCCCCAGCCCTGTATTTATCTTTTCATAAAGTTAGAGTCAACTGAGGAATTCATCTGTAGTTATCTGTGGAGACTTTTTTCCCTTGTGCTGCTGAAGAGCAAACCTAGGACTTCACAGGTGCTAGGCTAGTGCTCTACCCTCAAGCTGCACCTCCAGCCCCTGGAAAACTTTTCTTGAAAACAAGTGGCATAAATCTTGTGAGCTCCTGGTAGTCAGTAACGGAAATTTCAATGTCGACATGCACTAAGACAATCTATCTTTTCTCTACGCTAGATAAGAAAGATAATTTAATTGTGTATTATTTTATTAAATCAATTGTACTGTATCAGATTTGTCATCCTAGGTTTGATGACCTCAAAAATATTTGCAAACGTTGATCATGTCATAGATTCTTAGGTCCTACAAAATTAGGACCTATGTATTTAAAGTGTTGGGTTTCATAATTTGGATTTTTTTTCCCCCCTCTATGGCTTGCAGAAACCAATACAAGTATACCCAGATGGAAATGAGTTTTCTGTTCCTGGAGCCAAATGTCATTGTTGTATCACTTTTGATAAGAGAATTAGACGGTGCCAGCCTGTAATCTATCCACTATTCCTCACACTTCTTAAATCTTCTCTAGAAATGTCTTATCTGAACACGTTAGTTTCTCTCACTCCTAAAAATTGAAAACCACTGCCAGGTGTGGTGGTGCACACTTGTAATCCTAGCACTCGGGAGGCTGAGGCAGGAGGATCACTGCGAGTTCGAGACCAGCCTGGGCTGCATAGTAAGTTCCAGGTCAGTCTCAACTACATAGTGAGACCCTGTCTCAAAAAACAAACAAACCAAAAAATTAAAAACCACTTTCTCAACGCTGGCTTCCTCTTTAGCTGCCCCTCCGGTGATGGCCACACATCCTGATGCGGTGGCTTATGTTCCCCTTCCCTTCTCTCACCATTCAATCCACCACTCTCTGGCTGCCACCTTCCACCAAGCCACAAAACTGGGGTCTTCCTTACCCCTACCACACCCCCAAAGCCAAAGGAAATTTTCCATTTCTCATTTTGATCCCCACCCCATCCCCTGGCTGCATTTGACAATGTTGTTTGGCTTTCTAATCGATTTCACAGGCTTCGCTTCCTCTAGCTGTTTTTAAAAATTAAATGCTGGTGTTTACTCAGCTCCCAACTCGTTTTCACTGCTCTGCTCTTTGCAGTCTTCTTGGGCTGAGCTTACCATCGTCACAATTTCACCCACCACATTAAGGGACTTTCTCATATCTAACTGGCATTTTCTCAGAACTGTGGACTTAAATCCAAGTTACTCACGGACATCTCTGCCTCGATTTACCAAGGGTTTTCAAACTCCATGCATTTAAAACAGAACTTAGCATCTTCTCTGTAAATCTATTCTCTTCATGTGGCCCACTCTTTAATGATTACCCAGCCACCGAAACCAAAACCCCGAGCTTCACCCTAGGTTCTTCTCAATCCTAAGAAATAAATTCACTTAGCTCTTAAGTATTCATCTACCCACTCCTTCTTCTGTATCCTTACATTGACTGAATCTGTGTAACATGAATCCGACCATGCACGTCATGTCCCTGCTTAAAAGTCTTCAACGTTGTCCCCGTTCACGCATTCAGGATTAAAGGCTCAGATGTTTAAGGTTCTTTGAAACCAGTCCTCTAATTTCAACCAGTTTCAAAACGAAGGCGAAAGGCAATATATTCTTCAATCCTCTTATTTTTCTAAGGATGGGCCCCAGAACTGAGTTAATCATGGAATTCTAGGATGGGAATATCAGCTTATTCTGTTTTAGATCTCCGAAGACTGGAAATATGCACATAAGCACTAAAATGGACAAAACCCAGCTCCCTTATATTGGGTTTCCAACAAAGGCTAGGAACACTTTGGAGAAAAAAAAAGTTCTCGTGCCTCCCCGTCGGGGAATCGAACCCCGGTCTCCCGCGTGACAGGCGGGGATACTCACCACTATACTAACGAGGAACTGCACAAGGGCTCCCCTCCTACAAGATATTTTATCTTTTTGACTCCGCCCCGTCCTATACTACCAATTGACCCGGCATTTTGTTGCCATCGTAGTTTCTACTGAAGTTACTGGAACTAATGCGGAAGTGTTCAGTTTGTCTCCCAGCTCCACGTCTCACTACCCCCCAGCCTCCGCTCACCCTCTCCAACCCACTGCCCCTCAAAGATTCCTTGAGCACCCCCCCGCACTCCCAGGTGGCCTAGCGCGCCCTCTCGCGCTACATCACGGGACTAGTGGTTCCACCCCCGGCACCACCTACGCTCCTCTGACTCGGACGAACTCGCTTTCCCGGCGTGCACCGCGAGTCCTCCTCACACAACCTCTCTGCTCAGCCCCAAGCTTCAGCTCTGTCGGAATCTGACTGCCAGTGTGCGGGTGCAGTTCGGCGCGCGGCGCGTCTCCCAGAGAGAGCTATGCCAGAGGTCGTGGATACCTGTTCTTTAGCTTCCCCGGCTTCCGTCTGCAGGACCAAGCACCTGCACCTGCGATGCAGCGTGGACTTTCCTCGCCGGGCGCTGACAGGGACCGCCGCGCTCACCATCCAGTCTCAGCAGGACAATCTGCGCAGCCTGGTACGGAGGCGCCTGTCCCTTGCTGCTTCTCCCCGGCCACGGCCTTCTCACCCTCGCCCCCGCGGCCCCAGGACCCCGGGCTGCTGCTCCAGTGAGGCAAGCACCTGCACCTGCGATGCAGCGTGGACTTTCCTCGCCGGGCGCTGACAGGGACCGCCGCGCTCACCATCCAGTCTCAGCAGGACAATCTGCGCAGCCTGGTACGGAGGCGCCTGTCCCTTGCTGCTTCTCCCCGGCCACGGCCTTCTCACCCTCGCCCCCGCGGCCCCAGGACCCCGGGCTGCTGCTCCAGTGAGGTCCCCCCCCCCCAAGAACGCACACACATGCACACACGCTCGCGCCCGATCTGTTTTCCCGGCTCTGATTCCCCGCGCGGCCTCCCCACCTGCGCGGCCTGCAGCCCAGGACAGCCACTTCGGGCCCCACGTCGCTCGATCCTCTTTCTTATACAACTCAATCCCAAACGCTCTCGATCGCTCTTCCCGCTCTTCCCTCCCGGACACCTTCGTGCCCACCCGCCTCGGATTCCCTGTTTTTGGAGAGCTTCCTGGTACCATTCCCAAGGCCCTTCGCTTCGCCCTGCTTTGACTCTTCCAGTCTCTGCTTTCTGTTGTTCTTCGAGGTTCTTCGTGCCTTGGCTGCTTATCACCCTTATTTTCTAGTGATTTAAGGACATTCAGGCTTTCTAAGGATGACTCAGTTTTTTAAGCCTTCAAGGGTGAGAGTAATTACTGCAATTCCTAGAAAATCGTACTTCTGTAAACTAGTAGTAGAATAAAGATAAGTTTAGATTTATGGAATATTATTCAGTGATTTTATTTTTACCCTATAACCTGTATTGAGTGTTCTTGCACATACCGTGTTTGGGACTGTACCTTTCATCTGAAAAGTTGCACAGAGCAGTGCGTTAGAAATGAGGGGCGTGAGTAACCAGCCCTATTCAACCCTCAGTGCTAGAGTAGGATGGATGATACAGTGTGTTCTGCAGTGTTATAAAACAGTAATAAACAATCAGATCAGGTATTGAGAAGGGAAATTAGTGGCAGTAATTGGGCAGAAGCATGACTATAGATAAAAATTGGATTTTTGCCTCTTTGCTTGTGTGATCTCTATTTTGAGTTCAGGAATTAATAAAGCACTTAACTTTCTTACATTTTTGTGTTGATGTATAATCACTGAAAGTACTATAAGGAAGTAAAATAAAAGCATTTTAAACATGAAAATAACGCATTTCCTTGTATGTTGCACTTTGGTCTTGAAGTACCTAGCTGTCTTTTATTGCAGTGGCAGCTTTACCCCAGCAGGGCTGAAGTTAAGTACCACAGCAATGAATTCTCTCCTTTCATTAAAAGAAAATGAATTTTACTAGCTTATCATGGCTTAATGTGACTGCCCTCTGTTTCATAAAAATAAAAAGCTTATGCTCTGTAGGTAAGTATGAATCCAGGAGCTTAAATTTTGCAAAGAACAACTTGCCTGTTGTTTTTATATTCCCTAAATCTAGAGAAAAGTCGGATTTTTAGTTACGATTTCTGGTTTGGCTTGTCTGTTTAGTAAATTAATAGGAGTTACAATGTTAAATTTGTTCAAGGAAGTTGTTTATAATTGTTTGCTTATGTCAATAACCGGAGACCAAGAGAGAGCTTCCTCTTATTTATATTTAGTTGAAGTTAGCTTGTTTTCCTCATTAGATTAGGGACTCTTGAAGATAGGGATTACATTTCATATTTCTTGATATCTCACATTCCTAGTGTAGCACAGGGCAGGCAAAGACCCAAAAGTCTGACTCAAGGATGCATTCAGTTAGAAAGCAACAGTTAAACTTGACATGGGCTACATGAAGGATAGTGCTGGGCTGGGGATATAGCTCAGTGGCACTGCGCCTGCCTCTCAAGTGTGGAGTCCTGAGTTCAATCCCAGTACCACCAAAAAAAAAAAAGAATAGTGCTAACTGTATCTCAGAAGTGAAGAGTCGTGACAGCACACCGAGGTAAGACAGAGAAGACCGGTGCCAATGTGGGGTGAGGAGACAGCACTTCTCTTTCTCCTCATTCTTAGAGTCCATGATATTGGAAAGTGCCAGAATTTACACTAAGAAGGGCAGAAGCCAGGGATCGAACCTGGGTCTTCACTAAATTAATGGCTGAAGTGAGAATCACATCAAGGTGTTACTTTGGATTTGGTTTTAACAGATAAGTCTGTGGGTTTTGGTTTTGTTTCTTGATCATAGCAATTTATAGACAGCAAGTAGGAACTATAGAAACATAGTAATGATACATAAAACTTACTCTGTTCACTTTGTTACAGAGGAATTTGAGGCTACTTAAAGTAGCATGCAGGACAATAAGTTTAAAGAATTTGGAGGAAGAGAGAATGAAAAGAGAAACAAGACACTATATAAAACCAGTACACATAAGAGTTGGGTCACAAAGTTGACCAGAACTTCCTAGCAGCCGTGCAAAAGGGAATCAGTTATATCCTTCACAGTAACTGACAACTCAGAGGTACAGGCCCTTTTAAAAAAAATTTTAGGGGCTGGGGATTTAGTTCCACCACCTGCCTTGCAAGCACAAAGGCCTGAGTTCGACCTCCAGTACCATAAAAAATAAAAAAGAATTTGGGTGTGCTCAAGAGGAGACTGAGAAATATATAAACTATATCCTTAATAACTTTCTACCATAAGGGCTATTTCTTAACACTATATGTCAGTATCTTCATCTTGCACATAGTTGGTGCTTAACAGATGTTTGTTGAAAGTACTAATTCTAATTTGTCAGTTATCTAACTTCCGTGTTTCACTTACAGTTTTGACTAATTGTTTAATATTTATAAGAGAAATTTGAAGGGGAAAGTCTTATGTAATTATTTTCTTTTGGCCCAAACTTGCTTCATACATTAATAGATATCTCCTATTTGCCAGGTCCTGTGCTAAGCCCCAGGAATGGGAAAGTTAAGAAACAATCTCTATTTAAGTACCCTTGGTCTAGGAGAGAAAATAAATCATTATACTACCGTATAAGAAGCACCTTAGAAGACTGCAGGGTCCAACCACTATAATACATACAGGAGATGAGAGAAAAGTTGCACAAAGTTATTACTCTAATCAGTTGTTTTGATTCAGAACAGATCTGAAAACTTTAAGCAATACAGAAAACAGACTGAGTTCCTCTGGGAAATGACCCAGATGGTTCATCTTGATGGTTATAAGGTCTGTATAAGCATGGGTTGTTATAAACATAGGTATTCAAACTCTATTATTAAATTAGATATCCAGACACAGGCATTAGAATATGAAAGGACAATTATAACTATTATTTTTAAGATATAAACTATATTCCAAATATGTGAGTGTAGTAAAATAAGGCAGTTCTAGTTAGAGAAAAAAAAAAGTAATCTGAAATAATTGCCCATTAGCAGGGAAACAAGTGATTCTCCACAAATTTAGCTGCTTTTTAAAAGAAAAACAATTAAAGATTAAAAAGGGCCAGGGATTTAGTTCATTGGCATCAGGCCTGCCTTGTCGGTGCAAGGTCCTGAGTTTGATCCCCAGTACCAAAAAAAATTTTAAAGAAAGAAGGAAAGATAAAAGAAAATTAAATTGGGATGGAAACTTCTTCCCAAACAAAAATTGTTGATACTGCAGAGGTGGGAATCAAGTTTAGTGATCACCCTTGTGACTGCTGTAGTTAACTAACGAGAGGAGACTAGGCAATGGCTGTTTCTGAACATTCTCCCAGTGCTTTTCTAATCCAAAAATGGGCAGAGGGTGGTGGTACCAGAAATACAGAGATGAGATACCAAGGAATTATGACTGCTCAGGGTCTGATCTGCGGGGCTGGGAGAAAGAAAAGAAAATGTGAAAACAGTGTGAAGAACACCTGCTAGTGGATTGTGTGGGATTGGGAAGACTGTGGATTATTTGAGTGTTTCAAACCTTAGGTACCGTGAGGAGTTTCAGTAACACTTAAGAAACAGGAGAGAGCTGATTTAGGAGAGATCATTATGGTGGCTTCCTTGTTAAACACCTATCAAATATGAGGTGGTACCGCACTTCCTGTGCAAATGCTGAGCAGGTGATTCCAGGTGTCCAGTGGACATCATGTGCAGGGCACCCGGCTTTGGAAATAGGCAGGGGGTCATCTGTGCAAAGATAGTTGAAGGTGTGGGGGTGCTGGGGATTTAGCTCAGTGGTTCCACTGCTTGTCTTGCAAGTGCAGGGTCCTGAGTTTGATCCCCGGTACCAAAAAAAAGATTAGCCTGAAGGTGTGGGCATGAGTAAAAGCTAGGGAGTGAAGAATGTGGTAAAAAAATGAAAGGACCCAGGCTACATAAAAAGAGCATATCTATATTCAGGAGTTAGAAAGGAGGAGGAGGAGGAAACTGCCAAGTACAAGAACCATTTGTGTGTAAAGGCAGAGAAGTCAAAGATGGGAGTTTCAGCCAAGTGACGTGATCCACAGAGCTGTGCGGAGTCCTAGGTCACAGTGTTTGGACAGAAAAGATTTTGTGGCGCAGAGGCACTGGCTCTCCAGTAACCAGGAGCTAGAAGCCAGATTGAAGAGGGAGAGGAGAAAAATGATTGATGAGGAAGAAGTAGCTGCTGCAGAGCGCCCGTGCAGTTCAAGGAAGGAAGGACAATAGAATAGTTAGTGGGTACAAGGGTCATTTGAATACCTAGAACAATATGGCAGACTTCTTCAGGTTGTGTGGAAACTGGTGGCATGGCAGGTTGAAGCTTCTAGAACAGATTAGCTCAGGGGTAATGGGAACGTCTGGTTTCTAAGCCCGGAATTACTGTGTTGAAAACTACTCAGATTCTTGATACCCCGCCTTTTTGCCCTGCAAGTGCAGTCATCCTTAATGGGCCATGGCAGGCACATTCAGTCTCCTAGTCCTCTACAGGAGCCTTGTGTTAGTGGTTTTATGAGGAGCTTTTTCTAGGTAACACAGCAGTAGCGGTACAGTCTACGTATTTGCCTAACAAGTACCAAGTGTTTTAATTTTTAGATGCATGAAGTACACTATATGAGTATATGAAAGCATACAATAGGAGTTGGACTATATTCTGAGAGATATAGGGAAAGATATATTAAACAGTTTGAGTTGAAAAGATATAGGCAAAGTTTTTTGTAACAGAAGTTAAGTTTTAGGAGAGAGAATTAAAAACATTTTTATTCAGATTGACTTTTAGTTAGAACCCAAAATTTGTGTGACTATTCTAAAATCATCTGACAGTATAAATGCAATTCTTAGAACCCCAAATTTTCAGGATGCGTAGGGCCTTGAATGACGAGCCCTAGACTAACTTCTGCCTCTTTGAATTCCTATAATTCCTCTGTTTTATTCTCTCTAAGCAACTAGTTCTATAATCATTATAATTAATCTATATCTAATACTAATTTTTTCTGATGTATGAATTGTTTTCTTATGATTTAAAAATTTAATTTCAGGTTTTGGACACAAAAGACCTTACAATAGAAAAAGTGGTGATCAATGGACAAGAAGTCAAATACTCTCTTGGAGAAAGACAGAGTTACAAAGGATCACCATTGGAAATCTCTCTTCCTATCGCTCTGAGCAAGTATGGATGCTATGCTCTATTGCCTTGTATTGCCAAATAATGGGGAAATAGATAATTTAGACAGCTTTCCTTTTCTGCTTGTGTGTATGTAGTGATTGGCATACTATACCTACTAGTCTATTCAGATTTAAATTTATAATTTTGTTTTTAAAATACTAAATACTGCATTTGAGCCATAGCACTGCAAAATAAAGAATAAGCCAGATGTGGTGGTGAATGCTTTTAATTCCAGCTCTTGGGAGGCTGAGGCAGGAGGATGGTGAATTTGAGGACAGCCCACTCTGCACAGTGAGTTGAAGGACAGCCTGGGCTACATTGTGAAACCCTGTGTCAAAAAAAAAAAAATACTCAAGAATAGGACTTTGGGCAACTGACTTATTTAGTTACTCATAATCTTACCAGTGTCTGGAGTGATGATGGAGCACGTCATCGTAAGGAGACATTTCAGGTTGACCTGGGAAGCTGTACACTCTTCACCTTTGCCACAAAGGCAAGCTGTGTTGATCAGTGGGTAATAATAGTAACAATGCCAAGCACAGAATTGTTAGCTGTGTACCAATCTTGCTAGCAGTGCTTTCGGTGCATTCTTTAGTCATGGTAACAACCCTGTGTAGTATGACCTGCACTCTAGAGGTGTAGAAAGGGAGTCTCAGGTAAAGAAAGTAACTTCAAGAAAAGGATAGCCATAATTTTCATAAAGGCAGCATACCTCACCCTTGATATATTTAGGAGGGGAAAGGGGATGAAAACTTTTGGCTTAGAACAAGAGTTGTCTGCCCCTACTTTCTAGTGGCCATGGTTTCATGCCTTCTCTTCACCTTCAGTAAAGAAAAAGGAAACCCCAAGGCAGAATTTGGAGGGAGGATGTACATCATTAACTCCACTTTACAGATGAGAAATCTGCCCCACCCATAAGTGTAGAGTCAGGATTCAAACCCTGGTGGGTTTGATGAATGTTAAAACTCTTCCTTGTGCCTCATTATTAGTGCTTCTGAAACTAGCTGTGGTAAAAGGCCAGTTTTTATTTTCTCTAGTCTGTCATAAGCTGACATTTTTGTAAAATGAACTGTTAGGAAGAAGAGATTAAATGCAGGCACACAATTTCTTACTCTCAGATACAGTGGTCATAACAATTACTCTGCACGTTTCTAAGTTCTTCCTGTGGATTTCTGGGCTCACGGCGTCGTGGATCGTGACAGTTCGGAGGCCGGCCGCTTTGTGCTCCTACCGTGTGGTAGTTGGAGTTTCCAACTCACTTCTTTCACTCCCCTACTTTGTCACAAACTGAAGGATGTCACGTGCGCAAACTGAACTGGGTGACACACTGGAGGCAGGGTCAGTTCCCACGACGTCTTCATTAGGGTTAGCACAGTAGAGCAAAGAGGACCCACTGGTTGGCATTCAGGTAGGAAAGCAAGAGGGACAGTTCCCCAGGGAGATCACAGCCTTCCTCTCTGGCACTACTGAGTCTTCATTTGATATTGTTTCTGTTATTCACCGTGTATATCATGAATTCAGATTTTAGTTAAATGGAATGATGCTCTACTAATGTGTTCTATTTGTTTTCATACAGAAATGAAGAGGTTGTCATAGAAATCTCTTTTGAGACATCTCCGAAATCCTCTGCCCTTCAGTGGCTCACTCCTGAACAGACTTCTGGGAAGGAGCACCCATACCTCTTTAGCCAGTGCCAGGTAAAAATGGGGCCAGAATGATTCACCGTACAGAAAACTCATGCAGTCTCATGAAGCAAGATGGACAGTAGTCTTGTGGATATGTGGGCCTTAGCTAATACAGTGGTTTATTGTCTGTTATATAAACTAAATTTCCATGTATATCTCTTGCTATTGATATATCCATGTACTTTTAGAACCAAGCTTCCTTTTGTTTGAAAATATTCTACCTAAATTGGAGTCTAGGTCTTATTTATATTAACATCCTCAGGACCTAGCATAAAACTTAATAAATGGTCATAGAATACTATGAAAAATTAGTGAAACAAAAATAGCTACAAAAATGCTAACAGTTAAGCGGGAAGTGAAAGATGAAATTTCTAACTCTAGACATCATTGCTCAGAGTTAATCCACACCGAGTATGGAGTGTAGCCTTCCAGATTTCTCTTGTACATTTATAAGTTTTTATATTTAGTGTACCTTTAAAATATGATTTAAACTACTTTTATTTGCTATTTTCAAACTAAGGATAAATAGCCACACAATTAGAGTCAGTCTGTCACAAGAATGAGTATCAAACTCTTTTCTGAGAGAGAGAAAAACCAAATTCTGTTAATCAAATAACTTATTATTATTGAAATTAATGGAACTAACTCATTAAGCATTTATTGTGCTCCCAGGCATTGTTTTAGGTACTTTACATATTCAATTATCTTACCATTCTGTATGATAGGTATGATGTATTCTCGAGTTTGAATTAAAGAGTTTAACAAAGCCTGATTTAGACATGTTTACTTTGTGTGGCTGCCTATAATATCTGTTTAATCTAGGAAACCTTATTTCAGTAATCCAGAACAGATAAAATGTTTTGGGCAAGAATGTACTAATTATGTGCTCTCTTATCTTGTAGTCATATCCGATTTTTAGTCAGTATTTCTCAGAGATGTCCCCTAAGCCAAAGTTATCCAGAAATATAGTATTAGTGAGTCATGTGAATGGAAATTTTGAATATATTACTTCATTTCTTTTTTTTGTTTTTTGTTTTTTGAGACAGGGTCTCACTATGTAGTTGAGACTGACCTGGAACTCACTATGTAGCCCAGGCTGGTCTCGAACTCACAGCAATCCTGCTGCCTCAGCCTCCCGAGTGCTAGGATTACAGGCGTGAGCCACAGCGCCCGGCCTTCATTTCTTGCAACAGTGTTTGAAATACAGAAAAGAGATGATACTAACTTAAGAAATTACTAGAGGTGAAACATATAGATATGATTTTGGTTTAATGAATTTGCTTATAGTAGTTCTTTGTATGTAAGTGCTTAGAGTTTGGTCCGATCCAGTGAAGTACACATAAAAACCCCTTTGGCATTGCCAAGACAATTGTTATACCCCCGAAGGAACTGTAGAGGCCTTGGAACTCAGTTTGGGAGAGAGAAACGGGTGGTTCTTCTAGTCTTACCCACGCTAGAGGTCATCTGGGAGCCCATGTCTTTGGGAGTATCTAGATGTGGTGAAATCTGGTGTGGGGGTTTTAGGAAGTCTTGGATTTTTAATAGCTTTAGAGAGAAAAGTTAGTATCTGTATTCCTTCAAGCCCAGTAGACTTATTTCCATGAAGCCGAGGTTCTTTTGTTTGATTTGTAAACAGATCAGCTAATGGAACTGTAGGATCTCTGGCTACTACTCTTGGGGGAAGCTGTGTTTAGGCAGGACTGATGTGGAGGTGGAGAAACACTGTACGTATTATAAGAACGAGTATGTCTGCAGGGTATTGAGAGATGCTGTTCTTCCTCCTTTTCTTCCTTCTTTATAACTTTCAGAGTTGGCTGCAAGACTGAACTGTCTGGGTAATAGGAACATTCTCAAGCTGTTTTCCTTAGAATATGGGCATCCCACTAGGTGCAGATAGCTCACCAGTGGGAAGTGGGTTTTGTGTTAAGTGTGGGGAATCAAATATGCTTCTTTGCTACAGGTCTTTTTAGAGCCTGGAGGAGGTCAGTGTGTGGTTCTGACATTTATTCCCCTGCAGAGCCCTTCCGCCTGGAGTTCCCAAGAGTTTTGCTCTGGGCATTGCTGTTAGGCTACTTAAATATGTGTGCATTTTTAAAAACTGAACACAGAGTTTCCTGAGCTCCTTTCCTGTAGTGAGGCCTTTAAATGAATGGTCTCTAGAGGAGGAGTTGTAGACAGTGCTGATCACAGTACTGTAGTTCACTTTATGCTTTAGCTGAAGCACGAGGGTTGACCATAGATTAAAAGGGAAAAGCTGATGTTTTTTACCCACAAATCTATTTTTGCTAATTTAAAAGATCCCTAGAGATGAGCGACCTATTCTTATTTTTATTTTTTTAAAAAGAACATGTGTAAGAACAGTGCTGTAATTTTAGTGATTCCCTAATGACTGAATTTACGAAGAAGGGAAATACAGTAGCTATTTCTTTTTGCTTTCTCTCCTCCCAGGCCATTCACTGCAGAGCAGTTCTCCCTTGCCAGGACACTCCTTCTGTGAAATTAACCTACACTGCAGAGGTAAAAGTCACAAGTTGTTTACTGAATTAAATGGTACATAAGTGTGGCGTAAGATAAGCAGAGATGATAATTGATTTGAGCCAGATGTATTTTACCTAGCAAAGCCTATCCAAAATACAGAAAACAGAGGCTGTGGGCCTCATTCTGAATCTCAGCTTTAAGGGCAGTTTCAAACACTAAGTGTGAAGAAAGGAAATGGATACCATTCTCATTTTTAAAATGGAATTCAGAAATCTGGATCTAAAGATAAGCATTTGGTCCCCTTTCTATAACTTTAAAAACTTGACATGTGCAGGATTGAAGTTCTATAAAGGCATTCTGTAGCCATGAAGTATTGACTAGGGGAAAAAATACCTACCTAGGAACCCTAAAAGACGTATAATGCAGACTGGTCTGTATACATTTCCAGCTTGCTCCTGTCGCAGGTCCTGCTGGGCTTTTAGGGGAAAAGTGGACTACGATGAACACACAAACACCATCCAGGAGGCCAGAGAGGCTTGGACGAAGCTAACAAAATGTTATGGAGGCTTCTTGATCCCCAGATATCCCACAACCAAACCACCTCTAACGAAGTGCTATAAAATATTCTTAGAGCCAAGAAACCCCAGGTTTCTGGACTCTTTACCACTTAAGAATTGTGTGACCTTGGCCAACCCTTACAAGTCCACATCCTCAATTTTCTCATGTACATATCACTCACTACCTTTTACAGTTATCTCATTACCTAAGTGAAAGGAGGAAAGGGAGCCACGTTATTTCCTCAATACTGACTGGTGTAGCACTGGTTCAAGAGCTCCCTAATTCTCTGCCTAGCACAGTAACTGTGTGGAATCCCAAGCCATGCAAAAACAGCATGGAGATTGAGCAGGGACTGGAAAGCGTGCTTGCTAGATCATTGATGCGGGCGAGTCCTTATTCTGGCATTGATTAGAAATAAACCTTTCAGAGTCATACACACAAAAGTGACCTCGTGGGCTCCCCTCTAAGGGTCTTTTCCATGCAGATTTCTAGAGAAAATTGTCTTACAGTTTTTGTTGATAAATATAGTTTTTCACAGTTATTGCCCTTAAATGTTCTATTTATAACTCCAAGTGTATGTCTTGAATATAAAATTGTCCAAAACTGCATTCTCTGTTCTATGAGAAGTGAGCATTTATTTTAGAGGTGTGAAGGGAGTGGAGCCGGTGGCTACCCTTGCAGGCATTTATGTTATTTATTCCTGGCAGCAAACCTATGAAATTGTACCCATAATTGGTGGGGAAGCCAAGGCTCGGGTAGCTTATTTGTAGTAAGTAGGTTGCAGAGCTGAGATTTTAGTCTAGTTTCTCCCAAAACTCTGTTCTTACTATGCATGTATGGATAAATAAATAGTTCACATTTTTAAAAAGCCAGTTCTACATATTGCTCATTTTGTTTACAAAAGTGACATTTGCATACTTTTGAGTACATGGTTCCTATATTATATAGATAGCCAAGAAGAGGGAAAGATTATGTAGTTTAGGATACATAGGATCTTTTATTTATAACTAGAGGTGACTTTCCTTGCTTAGGTGTCTGTCCCCAAAGAACTGGTCGCCCTTATGAGTGCTCTTCGTGATGGAGAAGCACCTGACCCAGAAGACACAAACAGGAAAATATACAGATTCCACCAAAAAGTAAGATCATAGTGTTTAGGTTTTTGTTGTCATTGATGGTGAACTGCAAATACCTTTTACCATTCAAGAGAGTGAAATAACTAAATATCACAAAGTTTTAGAAAGCAGAAAGCATTTCTGATTTGTTTTCTTCATGTCTCTTTTTGTGTTTGTGTGTGTGCTTTTTATTCCACTCACAGAGAATGTTGTGTAGAAGAAATAGGTTGCTGGATAGGCTTAGCAGGAAGGGCCCTGATTCCACTTCTCCCCGTTCCAATAAGTAGCAGGCTTCCTGGTCTTGAAGCCGTTACGTTTTTGCCTGCCCTGGAACTGCCATATGGGAATGTGGTTATGAAGAGTGCTTATAAATGGGAGAGCTGCTTTAGATCTGGAAACTATTCTGTTAACTCTCCTATGAGTTAAAATTGTTACATACCTAGTTATTGGGCAAGTTCTGTGTTTTTGTTTTTGTTTTTGTTTTTTCTGCTCCCGGGGATCAAACTCAGGACCTTGCGCTATCGAGGCAGGTGCAGTGCCACTGAGCTAAACCCCCAGCTGGGTGTGTATCTTTGATCTTCAGCAAACAGAATGACCCCGTGTGTGTGTGTGTGTGTGTGTGTGTGTGTGTGTGTGTGTGTGTGTGTGTGTGTGTGTGTGTGTGTGTGTGTGTGCGCGCGCCTGTGGGTGTGCATGCACACACACGTGTTTTATGGATCATTCTGCTTCCACTGTAGCCTCTGAGATTCCAACCTCCTATAACTTTGGAACCCACTTACTGTTGATTTAAAACAAAGAAATTTTAAAAATAAAAAGGTTTTAAAAGTCAAGAAAAAATTAAGGGAAAAGTACAGTTGCTTTCTTACAGGTTTCTTTTTGAGAAATGCTTAAAATGTCCCTTTAGATTCTGTATACCTTTTGTTTCATGTGTCAGGTTTTACATTCCTTTCTTATAGAATATAATGGTACTAGATATTTGGAAATGTTCTGCATCACAATTTTGAACTATTAGACCCCCTAAAATGGGAACTATTTGAGAAGTGCAAAAGGAAAGCAATTTGTATTAATGCTTGGAGATTTGAAAGCGAATGTTCTTAATTTCAAATATGAATTGTCTGCCCTGTACTGTTCTGACACACTAATGCCAGCATGTGGTGTGTGGGTTTTCCTCCTTCAGGTGCCGATACCCTGCTACCTGATCGCTTTAGTTGTTGGAGCTTTAGAAAGCAGGTGAGCTTTTGAACAGATGAGATTTGTGAAAATGTCAAACTTTAGGCATCTTAAGCCTTTGTTGGGACTAAACGATATATTGTTTGTGTCACTTTTAAGATATCAAGGTGATAGCTCTAGAAAAATTGAAATGTAATTATAAAAAGTTAACTGAAAAAATCTTTACTACCGGCCCCTTACCTTTCCCAAATATTGCAAAATGAGCATGCTCTTACCTGTAGTTTAATGCTAATGGATTTTACTAAATGAGTCACTTCTCCTAATCTCCCATTTCCTTATCCTTTAAAAGTATAAAATCTGCTTCTCCTACCTTGAAGGCTGGTTCTGTGAAACACATGATATAAAATACACTGAAGCACTTGGAAGCTTGTGTATAAACGGTGTAGAAATGTATTATATTCGGTTTTACCAATAGCTAAAGCATCCTTCCTTCTTATTTTTTATTTGCTCTTTTTTTCTAAACATTTGAAAAGTAAGAATGTCTATATTTTTGAAAATCTGCATTTTTCAAGGTGCTAGAAAGGTGAACCATGGTAGAGTAGTCAGGAAACGTAGACTCAGCTTCCTTCTCCTGCAGTTACTCGTGGAACCCTTGGGCAACACACTCCCTCTGTGAGTTTTATTTCCTTCACTTGGAAAGCAGAAATAATATCTACATACCTCCAAGGATTTTTGTGAGGATTAACAGAGCTGGCATGCGTAACACTCCTGGCTTATAGGAGGCACTCAATAAAAGATAGTTGTAATAATGGTCACTGCAGCTCACAATTACAAGTTCTAATTATGTGCTAACTGTAGTGTGTTTATCTCATTGTATCCTCAGACCTATGGGATAGAAATAGCCATTGTTCCTATTTTACTAAGAAGGAACTGATGCTCATGAGTTTTAGAAACTCTCTCTTTCACACAGCTTAGAAATGTCAGAGTCAGGACCCAAATTAGGTACAGCATAGACCCTGCTGTCTGGTACCTAGTTCCACTCCCTGGGTAACTGAGTATTTCAAAGGCAACTCATGGAAATTGAGCTGTGTTATATATGAATGTAAAATACATGGTAGATTTCTAAAAGCCATATAAAAATGTAAAATACCTCCTTAGTACTTTTTATATGCTTACATGTTCAAATGATAATATTTTGTGTCTATTGGGTTAAATAAATGTTGTTAAGATTGATTTGTTTCTTTTGCTTCTTAAAAAACCATGTCTTCAGGCTGGGGATTTAGCTCAGCTGTTCAGTGGCCTGCCTTGCAAGCACAAAGACCCAAGTTCAATCCTCGGTACCAAAAAAAAAAAAACAAAAAAAAACAAAACGTCTTCTAGAGAATAGTTTGCATATATAGCTCTTACTAAATTCATATTGGTTGTCTCTGGTTACCACGGCCACTCAGAGTCTGCTCTGCAGGCCAGTAGCTTCGGCATTGCCTGGGAGTTGTAGTAATAGTTTTACTATTCCAAACCTGCTGAATCAAAATTAGTATTTTAGTGAGCTTCCCAAAGGACTTGCATGCACATAAAAGTGTGAGCTGCACTATTCCGAGATGGACACCTCTGGTACAGAGTACTGATGGCAGAATCTTTGTTGGGAATTGATGTTACATAAAAATTTCTAAATGAAATTTAGATGAAAAAGATGTTTTTGAGTTCCAGCGCTAAACATAGTTCTATGTCTGTTCTGTTGTCTTTTTAAATGACACCTTTAAGTGTGCAGTTCTGCGCTAAGTTTATTCACATCGCTGTAAAACATCTCCAGAACTTCTTCGTCTTGCAGAACTGAAACTCTGTGCCCATGAAACGGCTCCTCTTTCCCCTCTCCCCCAGCCCATGGTAACCACCGTTCTACTTCCTTTTCCTATGAATTTGATTCCTTTAAATATCTCCTACCAGTAGAATCTTACAGTGTTTGTCTTTTTGTAACCCGCTTCTCTCCTATAGCGTGATGTACTCAGAGTCCATCCATGTTGTAGCATGTGACCGGATTTACTTTCTTTTCTCTTGGTTTCTTATAGAAGAGTGTCCAGCTTTTAAATGTATAATTTAAAAAAGTTTGTTTATACCCCTGTTCTGAGAGAGTCTCTTAGGAGCTGAACTGCGTTCCTATGGTTGTGGGGTTAGGAGAGAAAACCAGATCCCTATTGATCTTACCAGAGCCAGTAATCTACTGTGGGGGGGCCCTTCTTCCATAGGGAGCTGCATGTCTGTTGCTCGTGTACAACAGCAGGTCTGTATCTCTGAGAGGCATTTGAACTCATCCCTTCCCCACGAGCACAGAGCAAGTCCCGTGCCACTTTGTAAGACTCTGTGTATAGGACTACAGGTCCCTCCTAGAATCAGGTGCGTCATTTGCCTTGAATTTCTTTTTCATTAAGCTTTGCAATTTTACAGAAAAATTGGCCCAAGAACTTTGGTATGGTCTGAGAAAGAGCAAGTGGAAAAGTCTGCTTATGAATTTTCCGAGGTTAGTCCTATTATTATCGTTTTAAATAATTGTGTTAGTAAATTAAATCGAGTGTGACATAAGGGTTTTAAATGGGGTGAAAGAATCAAGTAGATTTTATTATCCATTAGTTTTTGTTGCTATGTTCCTTTTATTGTTTTCTTTAAAATAAAAATCACTGGGCTGGGGATTTAGCTCAGCGGTTCTGTGGCCTGCCTTGCAAGCGCAAGGACCTGAGTTCAATCCCCGGTACCACAAAAAAAAAAATAATAATAATAAATAAATAAATAATAAAATAAAAATCATTAACTTGTAAGCTTCATATAAAGTGATTTATACTTTGAAGAAATTACTTTGATCATAATTCAGACCCACAAATATATATGCATTCATTTTTCAGACCGAATCTATGCTTAAAATTGCAGAGGACCTGGGAGGCCCTTACGTGTGGGGGCAGTACGACCTCCTGGTCCTGCCTCCCTCCTTCCCTTATGGTGGCATGGAGAACCCATGCCTCACTTTTGTAACTCCTACTCTGTTGGTAAGTGCAAACCTCTCTTCATCTGAGGCCAGGATCTCAAACAATAAGCCTCCTGAGTAGAAAGAACCTTAGACTCCTAGTCATATTTCTACCAAGATTTCCCCTTCTTTATATAATCGCTGCTTTAGTTACTGTTATTGTGGTTACCAAAATTTCATTTTTCAAAGGGATAGTGATTTGGCCATTTGGGGAATAAGAATATTATGTTCAGGGCACTTGGAGATGTTAGGGTAGGGGTGTTGTACAACAACAGTCCACTGATTAATTGTGTGGGCACACAAAGAAGCCACGTCATTTGTACTTGGCATATGGGTACTAGTAAAATAAGCAAAAACTGAGGGCAATGTGTGTGTAACAGGACTGGGTCCATAGTATATTGCTGTATTTGATATGCCTTGTTAGTACTTTAAATGATTAGCAGCCGTGAGTAATAGATTAGCAGCTAAGTAAATAAAATGAAGTGCCTCACAGGACTCCTAGAACACTGTAAATTCTTCTTAAATATATTATGGGTAAGAAGGAGAGAAAGAAGGTGATGGGTAAATAAGGGGAGATTATAACATAGAAATGTCTCCTGGAAGCTGATTAGAGATAAGTATACTGGCTTTCCTAGTGTTCGAAAAATTTGCTAGGATCAGAGAAAGAAAGAATGGTACCATGTTTCAGTCCTAAATTTTTATTTTTCCCTCAGTACATGTGTTTTTTGAACTCTTTAAAGTGCCATAGTAAAAATACAGTGACAATCAAAGCCAGAATACTAACTATGGAGGAAGATAGTTTTTAGATGTTCCCTTTAATTTGATTCCTGAAATAATAAGATTTCTGTCCCTCTCTCTCTCTCTCTCTCTCTGTCTCTCTTTACAGGCAGGTGACAAGTCACTATCCAATGTAAGTTAAAATTTCTTACAATCTTGCACTAAGGAAGTGTTAAGTAACTGATTTTAAAATACCCATTTATTGTTGTGTTGAAGATGTAGTTAGATAAATGGGGATTATCTTAAGTGTTAAACATTATTATGTTAACAGTTTTAAAAGACTTGAGAAAAATTTATGGTTTGATCTCTTTGTGTGCTTATGATATATTTATAATGCAGTGATGTATCCATTTAATTTAATATTTTCTTTGTTCTAATTTTGGAACTATGTCATTCTCCTTTGGTCTCTGGTATTATTTTCCTGAACTGAGTAATTCCATGAATACATTTTTAAAATAACTGAGTAATGAGGAGTTGAAAGAACAGGGTGGTTAAATAATGTCTTGTTTAAAGTTTAGATAATCAATTTTATCACTAATTGCTTAACACTGTTTCCTTTAGGTTATTGCACATGAAATATCTCATAGTTGGACAGGAAATCTAGTGACCAACAAAACTTGGGATCACTTTTGGTAAGATTTTTAAAATTGTTCTTACTACTGGTCGATTTCTTTCCCCCACCTCCCACCACTCTGAACTGTTTTCTGTGCGTATCTTGCTTTTCTCTGTTACTACCCCTTTGGTGGGCGGGGATTTCTTTTTAATTCTATAACATTCATCACAGTGTTAAATACAGTCTAGGTGTTCGGTTTATGCTTGCTATTTAGTTCCTGACACAGATACATGTTTTTATTAGTGCACAGTTGCACATTCACTGGAGATTTAATACATGGGTGTAACACATCTTGACCCTTTTTATGACCCTTTCCTCTCCCCTCCCTGTATCTCTTGGTTCCTTTCCCATTGCAAAAGACCTGTCTCCCTGTATCCTGTTTATTTATACTTTGGCTTTCTTGTATAAGAGAAATCACACACATTTAACACAACACACAGACCAGAACCGTGGCAAACTTGTCCAGCTGTCATCTGCCGGGCTGGGCCGGGCCGGGCCAGGCCATGAGTGACCACCAGGGAGCCACACAGGCTGCAGCTGAGATTGCCATCCTCCTGCTTTCCAACTGCTGCCCCCAGGAGAGACACAAAGCAAATATCTTGCTCATTAACCTACCTTTTTTCTCTCAACTGTGACAAGGCTTTAATTAAAAAATAATTTTTTTCAGGTTAAATGAAGGACATACTGTATATTTGGAACGCCACATTTGTGGACGACTGTTTGGTGAAAAATTCAGACATTTTCATGCTCTGGGAGGATGGGGAGAGCTACAGAATACGGTAAATAAATTGAGCTTGTCAAAACCTTCCTCCAAAGATGTATAGTTCTTTAAAAATTTAGTCTGGAAAGTAAAATTCCTGTTTAGAGATGTGAAAAGTGAAGCAATTGATACAGTATTGTTGTTAGGTGACTTTTATGACCTGGCCGGAATCAAGAGCTGTGGGATCTCACTGAGTCTCTCCTGTTAATACAGCTGCCAAATGTTTAATTTTATTTAGTATATTTATGTCATATTTAGGAGCTCTCCCTGAAAGCTGAATTTGCTGATGAGACATTGAATCACTTTTCTAGTCTTTGATAAGAATAAAGTCTGTTATTGGGCAGAAAACATCAGGGCTGCATAAAAAGCCATTCTCTCTCTTTTCCTTTTTTTTTCCTTCCCCAGTGGTAGAGGTTGAACCCTGGGCTGTTATGCTGAGAGCTACATCCCCAGACTTTTTAACTTTGAAATGAAGTCAGTCTCTCTCTCTCTCTCACTCTCTCTCTCTCTCTCTCTCTCTCTCTCTAAGCTGTGAACATGAGATCCCCTGCCTCAGCCTCCCAGAATGCAAATAGCCATTCTTTAATTAGACTTCCACAAGTTATGACAACATATGGTAGTATTGCCCATCTGTCGGTGCTCACAAATTGTTGGCATGGTGATGTCTGTCTTCATATGTGAACATTCATCTTACTTCATGTCATGCAGATAAAAACTTTTGGGGAGACACATGCTTTCACCAAACTCGTGGTGGATCTGACGGACGTAGACCCTGATGTAGCCTATTCCTCAGTACCCTATGAGAAGGGCTTTGCTTTACTCTTTTACCTTGAACAACTCCTTGGGGGACCAGGTAAGCTGTTGCTATTTTCTGATTTTTTTTTTCTTTTTGATTTAATGTGAAGAATAGAGAAGAATTGTGAATTGTTCTGCTTCATTTTGTATTCCAGTTCATTCTGCTAGACAATTCTGTATTGTTTTCTACTGTTTCTAAAACTTGAATAGCCACTGAGTTCTACATAGTACTTGGCTTAAAAAAAACCTCACTAGCATTTTAAAAATTAGGATAATAATATATACTCATTGAAAAAAGGCACTGAAACATCTATAAGAGTAACAAGTAAGAGTCCATCAAGTTACCAAGCAGTGGTGGTAAAAACTACCACAGTTTTTTTTCCCTTCACAGTTTCATAGATCTTAGCAACCTCAGCATACAATTTTTTTCTTTCCTTACTAAGTTGAGAATGTCAAGCTTTTCACTTAACAGAAGCACTTTCTGGCTTCTCTTTGGCATATTTCAGTTGCCTGCATTACTACTACTCTTGTGCTTTGGGGCCCCTGGTAAGTAAAACAAGAGATACTATACTCGTACACAAGCACCACAATAACCATGACGGTCAGTCTGATAACCAGTGTGGTCACCAAGATGTTTTCAGAGCAAGAGAGACCACATTCAGATAGTTTTTATGATGATATATTATTATAATTGCTCAAGCTTGTATTAAATATTGTTAATCTCTTGCTAGGCCTTATAAATTAAATTTTTACAAGTATGTTTGTGTAGGAAAAACCATAATGCTGTATATTAGAGTTTGGTATTATCCATGGTTTCAGACAGCTACTGAGGATCTTAGAACATATCCCCGTGGATAAGAAGATTCTTATAGTATATATTCTGCATCTGTTTTTTACTGTTTTCTTCAACATTTCACATCCTGTGTGATTTATGTCAGTCCACAGAAATCCGTCACACTCTTAATGCCGTCAGTGTTTCACTGTGTGCCTCCTTTTTGGATACTTTCAGAGTTCTCGGTCGTTGAGGGTTCTCTGAGTGCTCAATGCCAATCACAAAAATAGGTCAAATAATTACCTTTCTATGAATTGATGTCTTTTTCTTTCTTTCTTTTTAATTTTTTTACACTTAGAGGTTTTCCTAGGATTCTTAAAGGCTTATGTTGAGAAATTTTCCTACAAGAGCATAACCACTGATGATTGGAAGAATTTCCTGTATTCCCACTTTAAAGATAAGGTTGAGTTTTTAAAGTTTTCTTACCTTTCATGTTCAATGTATTTTTATTTATTGGCTCCATTAGGATAACTGAAATTACTTGTGTTCAACCGTAGTATTGGTTTAGGATTTACTTTAAACTCAATTTTCCTATTTTAGTTATTTAATGGAATAATAATAATGTTTATAAATTTATTTTAGAAAAGAGACTTGGATGAGATGATGTATATTAATTAGCTAGATTTAGTCATTCCACATTGTATACATGCATTCAAGCCTCACGTTGTACTCCATAAATGGACACAATGATAATGATTAAAAATAACATTAATTTTAAAAAGAAGAGAAACTTGGAAATTACCTTAGGGCTGAGGGCGCTGTGCCTGCCTTGCAAGTGTAAGGTCCTCAGTTCGATCCTTGATACCGGGAATATGTTTGTCTTAGGACTTTTTCCCTACAGAATAGGTCATTCGGTGTATTTTCGCTGTTCACAGGTTGATATTCTCAACCAGGTGGATTGGAACACCTGGCTCTACTCTCCTGGCCTGCCTCCCATCAAACCCAAGTAAGTACCCAGCTGCTAGTGTGCTCTCATTCTCCTGTGTCCTAAAGCACCCCAAAATAGCTGCCTCCTTTTGGCTGTTATTATTAGTGATTTGGATCTTACCTCTGAGGCCAAAAGAATGATTCCCACGATTTATGAAAATGAATTAGTTCAATTCATTATGAGTAGTTATTGAGTACCTCTTTCTGCACAATGAAGGTCAGATACTTAGAATAAGTTATTGTTCCTTCTTTAAAACTTTTGCATTCAGTAAAGTAACATTTTGAGCCAGGTTTGGTGGCATGTGCCTGTAGTCCCATTTACATATTTTGGGGGGCCAGGCAGGAAGATCACTTGTGCCCAAAATTTAGAGACCACCCTGGGCAACATAGCAAGATTCTGTCTCCAAAAAGAAAAAGCTTTTTTTTTTTTTTTGTTCTGGAAATTGAACCTATGGCCTTTGCAATGAGCTACATCCCACCTTTTATTTTTAATTTTGACATGGGGTCTTCCTAAGTTGCCCAGGCTATGTTCAAGCTTGCAGTCCTCCTGGGTCAGCCTTCCAAAGTGCTGAGATTACAGGTGTGCACCACCACTCTGGGCTAAGAAAAAGAATAAGTGTTATGGTCATCATTGCAACCATGTTATAAATTACTGTCTTTATTTCCAGAGGGAGCATATGAGGTTGAGCTAGATACAATGTCTTGCCCAAGGTTTCCTAGCTTGTAAGTGGTAAGAGTTGAGCTTCAAGCCCTGACAATCATACCCTTCAGTATGCTGCCTTTTAAAGTAAAGACCTTCCCCAAATCAAGGTCCCGAACTCTGGTCCTTCAGAACCGTGGGAGAATTTGGCATCTGCTTCTTGTCGCTTCCCTTTGGATCACTAAGACTGCTTACACCAAACAGCCCCATGTAACTGATGTACAGGCAGCAGCACAGAATGAGGTAGAAAAAAAGATGTTGTGGTTTCTTTGTGAGGCATCTTGAGTGGCCAGGCTGAGGAGAGTTTGGTCAGGAAGATGTTGAAAGCTGTGGCCAGGAAGAGGCCTAATCAGAGCCCCAAGTTAGCCAGGTGGCCCTGGGTGTTGTAGACCACGGTGGGATCAGGAGTTCAGATGCCGGGGAAATGTGATTTCAACAATATTGTCTCACATTTTGTTTTGGTAATAGGCAGAGGGTGCACATTGTCAAGAAACTTATTTATGGGCCAGGGATTTAGCTAAGTGGTTCCACCGCCTGCCTCGCAAGCACAAGGACCCAAGTTCGATCCCCGGTACCAGAAAAGAAAAAGAAACTTATTTACTGTCCAAAAAGAAATTACCAAAATAATGCTTTTGTATTTTTTCTAGCACTTCCTAGTTTAAGAAGTCCCACTGTGTACATGATCCCTTTAATTCTTAACCACAACCTTACCACAGATAATGGGGGTCTGAGGTAATGCAGGGCAGTGGGAATAACAAGAAGGAACTGAGAGGCAGAGTCTGTTGGCAACTGACTGACCACAGTGAGCAAAGAAGGAACTGAAAATGACTGGTGGAGATGTATGAAGACTTGGTCTGCTCCAGGGCACGTTTATTGGGTGGCAGCTACTGACGATGATTGAGGAGCCATAGAGCCAGTACAGAGGTATCACGTAATTACAGTACCATGGAAGTATTTCTTTTAAATATCCGTTAAATGTTCCAGGTGAGGAAACTATAGATGTGGACATCAGCCCAGCGGTAAATAAAAAGGAGGAAGTAAAGTTCAGAACCCTAGTGGATCTCCACCTGATAGCAGGTGCAGATGTCAGTCCACTGTTGAGGCTGTAGCAAGGTCTAGCTTAAAAGCAGTGGAGTGGTCCGCAGTGCATTGTGCTGTACCATTACAAAGCGGGGAAGGAACCTGAGAAGCAAGCATGGAACTTAAGGCTAGGACTCTTCTGAGACTAATTTCAGTGGCACGCTTGGAGCAAAAGATAGTTACAGAAAGTTAAGGAGTAAATAAGCCTTTGGCCATTGATGTGAAATTAAGGAAATATGGCTGGAAAATGAATGCTTAGAAGGCTTTTCTCTTGTATCGCTGCTAAGGGGTCAGTTTGGGGCCTCTGTTCATTCCAGATCCCTGAAGATCACTTCTGAGCAATGTCCAAGTACTGGGAGAACCCCAAAATCATTCATGTGCCCAGGGACCCTAAAGAAAGAGATTCTTTAAAAACTGAACACCACAGAAAATACTTTGATCCATTGCAACGTAGAAGGTTGGCTTCTAAGTCCTCTGACTTTCATAGTGTTCTCATTTTTGCATCTATTTAAGTATTCCCAACCCCATCACCACTCAGGTTCAGTCTCACATCTCCACTTCCTCCTGGAAGAGTACTCTGGCCTCCAAGTTATGCACTTGTGTCCTCCTGTCCCTCTACACCATTCTCCAGACAGAGCTACAGCAGACTTTCTGAAGACCAGATGGATCACACAGCCCGTTTGGCAGTTTTCGCTGGCATCCCACTGGTCGTGGATAGGGCCACATCCTTTAATGCAGGGGTCCTCAGGCCACAGCCTGGTACCCATCCATGGCCAGTTAGGATCCAGGCCACACGGCAGGAGGTGAACAGTGGGTAAGCAAGTGACGCCTCATCTGTATTCACAGCTGCTCCCCATTGCTCACCTCACAGCCTGCGCTCTGCCTCCTGTCAGGAGTTAGATTCTCGTAGGAGCACAAACCCTACGGTGAACTACGTACGTAGATGGGGGATCCAAGTCACGTGCTCTGTTGAATCTTCTTGAAGCTACCCTTACCCCTTTGTCCCACTGACATCTGTGGAAACATTGTCTTGCACAAGACCAGACCCTGCTGCCAAAAAAGGTTGAGGACTGCTGCTTTGATGGCACTATAGTAAGGATCCTGACGCTACTTCCTGTGCTTCAGTGGGACTGGCAGTTTTGGGGTCTCTGAAACTCTTCACACTTCTCTGTACCTAAACATGTTCTCCCCACTGGGGCAGTCTCAGCTCAAGAACCATTTCCTCACGGAAGCATTTCTTGACCTCACTGACCAGGTCAGATCTCCTGTCCAGGAGTTTCCGATGCTGTGTTCCACCTTCATACCAGGGACCACACTTATAACTTTACATTTCTGTGTGACCATGAAAATCTTCCCCTGTACTACAGTACGTGAACCCTGAGAGCAAGTCTCAAATCTGGTTTTCCACATGACTTTTCTTAGGACTTTGCTGAAAATAGGGTTGCTTCTTTTCCCTGGGCTCTTCCTCAACTTTTGATTATACTGTGAAGGAAGTTTCTTGCTGTCCTGTGGCTGAAATCAATGCTGAGTAATATCCCAGTGGATGGTCAGTTGCGGTCATCTGGTCCCAGTTGTTCTGGATGTAGACATGTGACAACCCCGCCCTTCAGAGGAGGGAGATGTGTTGATCCCTCTCCACTCCCCTAAAGAGCAAACAAGGATCCCAGTTACAACTCTGTTTCATGCAGGTTCAATGACTTCTAATCAAAACTACTTAGAGGCTGGGGATTAGCTCAGTGGCACCACGCCTGCCTTGCAAGCGCAAGGTCCTGAGTTCGATCCCTGGTAGCGGAAAAAAGAAAAAGAAAAAAACTACTTCACTTAGGCCCTAGGGAAGAAGTGCCTTTTTATTCTCTAATACAGATGTTTCACAGTACATACGTCTGACTTGTGGACAAAGAGGGATGTTTCATAAGAAGCCTGCACACATTACATTCTCTTCCATTCTTGCAACATGCACCATTTATTTTCTGAGTCAAGAACAGGCACATACCGTGTAACATGCTTTTGCTTAATAATTACAGTTTGTTAATCCCACATTTTTCTGAAAAGAAAGGACTCACATGGTGATTTTGGACCGTCGGGAGTCCAGCATCTAGGGCAGTTCCTGTTTCCTAGCAGGTTTGTTGCATGATAAGTTGAACATGTTGACCTGGATGCTTAGAACTCTTCTGCCGGTGAGCACTGAGTGGTTCGCTGGATTCCAGTGGCTTTGTCACACACCTCCGGGGCATATGACTAGGTCGTGCTGAGACCCCTTGCCATTCTCTTGGAAGGACAGTCGGGGGTGTCAGTGACAGTGTGTCCACCTGAGGCCAGTACTAGCTAATGAGGGAAAACATTTCCTATTTCTGTCATTTGGGAATTCTTTATTTAAAAGGATCTTTGAAATTTAAGTGTGTTTTGTAGCTTAAAGCTACGTCTATGCAAAAAAATGTGCATGTTTATAAAACTTAATCTTTAATATTTTCTGTCTCTGCAGTTATGATATGACTCTGACAAATGCTTGCATTGCCTTAAGTCAAAAATGGGTTACTGTGAGTATTAACTACAGTTTTTGACTCCTTTTCAAATTGTGTGTATTCCTACAGAGAGTACTATCTGTCTTGAACAGTTATATTCTGAAAGGCTCTTTGAATATACAGTTTACTATCTTAGCTGATACTATCTCTGCCCTCAGTGTAAAAAATTAAGTTTCTTGGGAAAGAAAATTGATGATGGTAATTCTGGTTTGGGGAAGGTTTTTTTTTCTTGTTGTTTTTTGTTTATTGTGTTTTTTTTTTTTTTTCTTTTCAACTTATAAAAAAGGTATTCAGAACTATTTAGATTTTATGTCTTTGCATTAAAAATCCATAAGATACTATTTCAACTATAGCAATTACATGTGCCAGGTAAATCTAAAACAATCTCTGATGACTGCTAATGCCAACCACTCACACTGGGAAAAATTGTAGTTTGCCTGTTCTTTGATAAGATTTCATAGTGGCCAACATGAACTCAGCAGGGAATGCATTCAGAGTGCCATCTCAGCCCAGGGTGAACAGGTAGGAGCGGAGACATAAGTCCTGCGGCCCAGCCCACCCTGTGAGTGTCCGTATCCCTGGACATCAGGCGGTTTACTTCACAGAGAGGACAGGGAGTGTTGGTTTCTCCAGCGAGTCTGGTTTGAGTGCAGCACATTTAGGAAAGCTTTCGCTGTACTTACTTGTTCTGTTTCTCTGAGAGCAGAAATTGTTTTAATTCCTCTTTGTATCCCTGGATCTGTCCACGTTAACTCACTGTTGGACGAATACATGAATCAGTAGAGGGAAAACAAAGTTGGAAGATAAACTTGTCGGGCTAAAGATTTTTTTTTTTTTAATGGTATGGGAGATTGAACTCAGGACCTTGAGCTTGCCAGGCAGGCAGTGTCACCACTGAGCTAAGCCCTCAACCCCGGGCTAAAGAATTTAACGTATGATCTGCAGATAGTAGTGGACATTTGAAAGGTTTTTGAATTGTAAATGAAATGACCGGAACTGTGCATTGGAACTATTAATCTGGCAGCATAGTTTGGAGGGTCAGTGAAGATGGACTGGCTGACTGTGTTATCTTTGCACCTTCACTGAAGATACTTTGCCTGGAGTGGTACTGAATTCTGATTGAGGAATGGTTTTAATATATGTTCTTTCTAAATAATTTAGACACCTGAATGTTTTCTGTCAAAGGAGTAATCTGATTACACGTTACCTCAGCTAATGCCTTGCTCTTTTACCTATATCCAGAACATTTTTTAGTGTGTGTGTGTGTGTGTGTGTGTGTGTGTGTGTGTGTGTGTGTAGTTCACAAGGGTGTCATGGATAAAAGGAAGAGAGATACTTGAGAAATAGGATTTCTTAACAGTGTGAGTGTATTAACATATTCTATTTTAATTTGAAAAATACATTCCAGCTTGCCCGGCACTAAATAAAACTCCGATTTCTGCTCACATATTCCTTCACGCCTCACAGCCAAGCTGGGTGATTATAAATCATCAGGCATCAGCAGGAGCTGGCAATGTTGAGAGCAGTGAGGGCCTGATGATCCCTAGTGCTCTCTTCTATTTATGTGCTTTCTCATTTCTTTTAAATATTAAAGAAAGGCAATAGAACATATAATAGAAAAGACATTGATAGGGTATAAAATGATCGACTGGAAAACAGTGCCTATATACCCTACCACAGGACCCAAAATACAGCCTTACCAGACCATTAGATTCCCTTCCCACTGTCCCAACTCACCTGCCTGACCATCAGTGTAAGCTTTATCCTGAATTTTTATTTTGGTTTAGCATTCCCTTATTTGTTGTATTTTTGCCAAACTAGTATACACGTAATAAATGATTCAGATTTGCTTACTTGTAAGCAAAGAATGAGATATAGCTAAATATTGTATTTCAGAGAAGTTCTAGAGGGGAACAAAGTTGAGATAATCAAGAGAAGTCTGAAGAGAAAGTGTAAAATAAATATTTCTTTAAAAGTATGTATGCATTAAATTTTCTCTAAGGATATACAGGAACTGTTAGTACTGCTAACTGAGGAGTAGGACTTAGGGAACAAAGCAAAGGAATTTTTCATTGTATGATTTGATTTTTTAAAATATTTATGTGCATTTCTTTTAAAATTAAAAGAAACCTCAGCTAGGCGCAGTGGAACATGCCTGTATCCCAGCTACTTGGCAGGCTGAAGCAGGAGGATTCCATGTTTGAAGACTGTTTTGGGCAAGACAGCCAGAGCCCATCTTAAAAAACAAAAAGAAAAAAATTTTAAACCTCTAGTTCAAAGACTTTAAAATAAGTTTTTAAAGATTTTAAGTACTTACATGATAAGCATTAATTAATATTCCTTAGTTCTATTAGAAACTTTTGGCAGTGAATCCTAATTTTGAAAGTACAGACCTACTTAGCTTTTTCTTAGATGATTTCCAAGATGAAAGGTTAAAAAAAGAATGTGTGTGGGGATGGAGGGAAACATCACTTTGGTCTATTAGAGTGATATTAAAAAGAAGATGCAGCTGGGGACTTAGCTCAGCGGTTCGGTGGCCTGCCTTGCAAGCTCAAGGACCGGAGTTCAATCCCCGATACCAAAAAAAAAAAAAAGATGCAATCTGATCCTTTATCTGCATTTTGAATCTGGCTATAAATTAGTTGTATGTTTTTTGTGATACTTCTCTGATTTGGAAATCTCTGTACCTGAAATGATACAAAGGATGTTGGGATGGGTTGTTCTGTGCTGTCACCTACTATTAATAGTCTACTTTTTCAGTCATCTGCTTTTTCTTATGTAACACAGATTTCAGGAATCATCAGCTTTTTAAGTTACAGTAACTTAATCTCAGGATTATAAGTAGCTCAGGTTTAAGTGTATTTTGTATGATGTTCATGCGTGTATTTATTTTTACCATTATGTCAGATAAACTAATAATATCGTTAAATTATACATGAATGGAAATAACCAGGTAACATTTATTTTAGGCCAAAGAAGAGGACTTAAATACATTCAATGCCACAGACCTGAAAGATCTCTCTTCTCATCAAGTGAACGAGTTTTTAGCTCAGGTGCTCCAGCAGGTAAGTACCAGCTGGAAACTAGAAACTAAAACATTGACAGAGACATAGCATGTGTTTTGTACCCATCTTGGAAAAAAATGCTAACGTGGACACTTGTAGAAAAAAATAATTTTGGCATTTCTTTTTTTAAAAGAAAGCATCTACTGAATGCCTACTCTGTTTAATATTGTGTTAAATATAAAATATGTATGAGAAACACACCTTATTATCAAAAAGCTTATAATCCAGTAGGCAGGGGAACTTACATAAAGTTTAGCTAGGAAATGTATTTTAGGGATCATTTGGAAGACTTCGTGAAGGCGCTTCAAGCGGGGGCTTTTGGAGGTGTGGGACTTGAGTCCGTGTGTGTAGGGAGGTGGGATCCTAGCTGAGGGAGCTGTAGGCCCGGTGAGGAGCTTGACAGAGACAACCGTAGGAAGGCTGCTTAGACCAGATGTGATGTTTAGCCAAGAAGTTTAGGTTTTCTTCTGGTCAGCAGGAAAGGATTGAAAATTTGGAACCGGCAAGTCACTTGACAAAATGGTGGGTCATGAACCCCAGAGCAGTGAGTGGAGGCTGCACAGTTGGTGAAGTTCATTGGGCAACATGAGGGAGTGAGCCGGTGAGGAGGGAGAGATGCAGGAGAGATTGCATGGGATGAATGCATGAGGCTTTGTGGCCTAGCACATTTGGGGAGGAGCAGGAAGGAGTCCAAGCAGATTCTGAGGAGAAGCCCAGGTGTGAAAGAACACGAGAAATGGATGGAGGTACATTTGGGAGGGAATCGTAGCTGGGCCTTGCGTATTGCATTAAAGGAGCTCCCCAGATGAGGCCCTCAAGCGGGGCGGAGAAGATTTGAGACAGATTCATGCAGAAGTGAAGAATTGGATTTTGAGGCAGTCAGGGGCCCTGTCACTGCTAGGAGAGAATCAGCTCTCAATGCCTTGTGTCATCACGGTTTCATAATTTTCTGTAACCTGGCCGTGTGGCCTAGGACCAGGAAAAGAGAAGCCTGGAGTGATTTGGGAAGGATAGGGAAAAGCCCCAGAGGTTCCCTTGGCCAGGTTGTGTAGAAGAGTGGAACTGGACCGAGAGTGAACCACTTGGGATAGCCCGGTAGTCAGAGCAGTGTTAGTGAGTGTGCAGCGGCCGTCCTTAAGGCAAGGAGCGGGAGGACAGTTCCCGTCTACTTAGTGGCGCCTCTGCCTGTCCTGCATGGGCACCCCAAACTCTGCCCCTCCAAACTGAACTCGTTGCCTTTCTGTTCCTTACCCAGGCTTGTTCCCCTGTTAGTGAGGGTCAACATAGAGCAGGAGGTTCACGAATGCCCTGAGATGAAAGCAGGCTGTGTACGGCAGGTGCATCTACAGAGGGTCCATAGTGGTCACCAGATCCTCAGCGGGTCCGTAATACAACACAGTGGTGCCGGACCTATGGCACCCATGTTGTTTCTCTGTCAAGACAAAAGGTGTTCGTGTATGAGCTGTTTTTCCTAAACTAAAACCTCAGTATTGAGGTGTAATTGCAGTGTTGGTACTTTGCGATAAATAAGTCAGTTTTAGATTACAGTTAGGGCCCTTGGTCTCTAAAAGAGTTGCCATTACTGATATAAAAGGTTAGGAACTACCATTTTGTAAGGACACTGATCATTTTAAAGTGAGTTCAGAGGAAATACACAACGATAAAGCTGGGAGCAGTTGGCAAGAAAATAATCTGGAGAAAGGAATAAACTTAGGCTGTGTGAGATGAAGGGAGGACTTGAGAGCCTCTGGAAAGGCCCTAGAAGGTAATATTTTTACTAGAAATTCTGAGGAGAATAATCCTCGTTTAACTCTCTAGGTACCTCACAAAATCAATGCCCTGTGTTCATCATAGAACATCCTTATCCAGAAGAAGTTTGCACAAAATTTACTTTCTTTTCTTTTTATCAAACTTGCTTCTATATTATAAAATACTTAGTACTCGAATCTGGCTAAAGACTTTCTCTCCAGCCCCTTTCTTCCAAGGAATCCTGTTGAAATGATACTTTCTACGTCTTTATTTTGCTCTTAGGCACCTCTTCCATTGGGGCACATAAAGCGAATGCAAGAGGTGTACAACTTCAATGCCATTAACAATTCTGAAATACGGTTCAGGTACATCATTTTAACTTGTCTCTGTGGAAGCAAGTAGAACCGGCGTTTAAAAGGTAGAGAAAGCGAGAGCAGAGTAAGACCCCCATGAGTCTTGAGAAATCCTCGTCATCTGTGTAAATAGAGTGCTATGTAAGAAATATGTAGTTGCAATGTCTGTAAGGTGTTAACATTCATCTTTTTATTAGATTTTGTTCTAAGCTGCTCTTGCCTTTAAAAAAAAAAAAATGGAATGAAGGATTCAGTAGTAAATAGGCCGAAATCGTCACCAGCCAAATTGACTCCAAAGTGGCCATAGTCAGAAACCTTTAGTTCTATGTCAGATTTCTTAATGCATTTCTTAATCCAGACCTGAAGTTTAATTCCTCTAGAAATTGCATTTATAAGGTCCATGAGCATTTCCGTAATGCAGACTTGTAGAACACACGAGCTTCTCACACAGCCATGTCCCAGAACCATATGTATGGATGGATTTTAGATTCCCAGAGCGAAGACAGAGCGTGGTGTGTGATATGACTATAATGGGATTATTCATCTTCGACAGTAATACTCAGATGTACTTGGTACTTCCTGTTCCTTCCGCCTCTTCTCTCCCATCCTCCTTTTAGATGGTTACGGCTCTGCATTCAGTCGAAGTGGGAGGAAGCGATTCCTTTAGCTCTAAAAATGGCAACTGAACAAGGGAGAATGAAGTTCACACGACCTTTATTCAAGTAAGACTGAAGCAAACCATGCTTCCTGTTTATATGGGGAATGGGAAGAAAAATCTGAAACTTTTTTTTATTGCTAAGATACTTGTAAGTAAAATATAAATCTGTTTTAAATTTGTTAAAGTTTATGGATATTCTTTAGGAGGAATTCATATTTCTGAATACTTAAAGTTGGGTAATTTTGTTAGCTTTTTAAGAAGCACTGTATATGGATTGCCTATTACTGCCAAACAGGGTTAGATGCTAACGAAAAGAAAAGAAGCCAAAGACAGTCATATAAACCCAAGGATGTTACAAAGAGTGAGAAGGTCTTGGTGAGTAGGCAGAGACAAGAAAAGGAATCTAAAACTAAGTACAAAGAGAAATGAGCAAATGAAACAGAACTTCTTTAACTCAAATGTTGCTAAGAAGTAGGAAAGTAGGTTGCTTGAAATATAATAAAGGAATGCTTGGTAAAAGGGGAAAAGTTATATTTTGGCAGCTAGATACAATTTAAGAATATCTCCGTGGAATTCATTGACTGTATATGTTTTACTGTCTGAAAAAATACAGTCATGATATAAATATCCATGATTAATATATTTGCTTTTCATTTACTTCACAAGTATTATAAAATTTGGCAATACAAGTCATTGTCTAGGTTTTTAAATGTGGCCACAGAATTTTTAAATAAAGTATTTCAAAGTATATTTTGTTTGCTTTTCATAATTAAAACCTATCAAGCCGGGCATGGTAGCGCACGCCTGTAATCCCAGCACTCGGGAGGCTGAGGCAGGAGGATCGCTGTGAGTTCGAGACCAGCCTGGGCTACAAAGTGAGTTCCAGGTCAGTCTCAACTACATTTTGAGACCCTGTCTCAAAAAACAAACAAACAACAACAAAAAAATAAAACCTATCAAGCTTTGAGTTGAGTACAGTGCATTTTAAACAGGTTTTAAACAATAATGTACCTTTTTAGGGAAAAATAAATATTTCTTCCTTGTGTTTACAAGTAGCTATATTTAAAATGATCCGTCCTGTATTTTCTATGGTCATTCAAATTTATGTACCATCTTTATTATTGTACAACGCTTAGTATTTTTACTCTCAATTGAAGTTTTCAGAAGTTCTTTTATAAATTTCTATTTTTACACTCTTAAAGTCTTGATTAAAAATATAAGCTTTAAAAAGCAATTTTTTAAAAAAAGCAGACGGCTTTGGGACACCCTTACACAAAACTCATGTGTCCCCAGTGGGTGAGGCCACAGTGCTCAGACCCCACAGTCCTCCCAACAGCCACTCTCTGGCCCCACTGGCCACTCCCAGGTCCCCTCCCAATGTGTGTGTGGCCGGAGCGTATCAATGTGTGACACAGAGGTTGGTGCAGGGCCTCCTGATCGCTGGGACTTGTACCTCGATGGGAGACACTTCACCTCACCCCTGCGGTCCTCTTTACTTGAACCTTGGGTGTTGACTTGTGTTCCTGTTCTTCCTCCACCACCACCTCCACCTCCATCTCTTTCTCCTGTGTCTCTGTCTCCTCGCACCTCCTCATCTTTCCTTTTTTGTTGGCAGGGACCTGGCGGCCTTTGACCAATCCCATGACCAAGCCGTCCGAACCTACCAAGCACACAAGGCCAGCATGCATCCTGTGACCGCGATGCTTGTGGGGAAGGATTTAAAGGTGGATTAAGGACCTGCCTGCCGTGTGCTGATTTCAGAAATGTCTTTTTTAAATTGAATGAAGAAATAGAAAACTTCAACTCACATTGTAATTAAAAATGTCTTTTTAATTTTGGTTTTTTTGTTTGATTTTTCTGACTTTTGCTACCTTTTTTTTTTAACTAGTGGTGTATTCTTTGAAAAGTAAATTCTAGTGAATGTTAATCTTTTGATTTACTGGTTTAAATTTTTTTAATTAGTTTTTTCCCACCATGGTCATGAAGTGTGTCAACATATTCTTTATCTTTTTTTGAAGTTCTTTCACTTGAATATGTTGCGAGCCAAAGACTCAGCATGCTGAGGGTTTGAGCCTTAAGCAGCCTCGCAAATACACAGTCAATAGGCTTGCTCCCCATCACCTGGGGGACAAGGTGGACCCCTCACCAACACACATGAACTCCAGGTGCGACCCCCTGCTCCCCAGCCCTGTCGCCATCCTGCTGATACTGTGGGCTTGTCCCAGGTGCCTCTGTCCAGATGTCATATGGCTGCGCTCAGGATCAGCACCTCCCTTCAGCCCCTCGCATGCCACCTGTTGTGCTGGTGACCCTGCTGCCACACTCAGACGTGCTTCACCCCCACAGCACGTAGAATCATGCCCTGAAATGGTGGACACTTGACACAAACAAAGGCAGGAATGACCAAGCCTGCCCGTGAGTGCAGCATAGTGCTCGGGGTGCCTACCTCAGCAAGCAGTTTGGGAACCATTGCTGTGTTCCTTGCACTTGATTACCAGCAACAGCAACACAAATGACCGATTATTTTGTGGGGGAGGTGGCACACACCCCGCGGACAGATGGAAGGGGCCTGCGGGGGCACCAGGTCTCCTGGCTCCACTCTGCTTTTCTAGTCCACATTGTAGTCTGGACACCTCCTGCTCTGCTGTTACAAATGGTTCCTACACAAGAGGACACTGTCTCGGTGCCAAATTCGCAGACCCTGAGACCAACCCAGGTCAGGACCACCCCGGCCAAATATACTCTGGCCACGGGCAATGTTAAATTTGAGAATAAGCCACCCCAAGAGCCGATGCAGTGATGAAAGTCTGCGAATAGCTAGGAATGGGCACCGAGAGAATGGTGACCTGGAGGCCTGGGAATTCTCCCTCGGCCCACTGTCTCGCAGTTGTGTCCTTTTGGATACTGGCCTGCACCGCAGTGTGACTGCGTTACGTCTCTGCTCTCATTTGCCCCCTTGCCAGGAATGCCAGAGAAGGGAGCCGATCCTGGTACAGAAACACGTCGTAAGTCAGCTCTCATGCACCCCAGTCATGCTTTGTAAGGCTGCTTCTGCCCCGAACGTGAGCTGAAGCAAGGGGAAGAGAAATGTGGAAGGGCGCCATGGAGAAGGCAGAGGGTGCTGAAGACAAACCTGTCTTGCTCAAGGGTCTCCTGAGGCCGGCTCGGTGTCCCCGCTGGCTCAGTACAGCTAATGAGCATAAGTTGAGTGTCTGGGTCTGGTCAGTCGCACACAGGCTTACTGGGTGAGCACAGACGCATTTTAGCTAGCACTAAACGTAAGGAGATGGGTATGGTAAAGGCAGCCAGAGAGGTCTGAGCCCGACCAAAGGGGATTGCTGCTTGGAGAAGAAAAGGCCTAAACAGACTTTCAAATCAATGACTAGCTAAGAAAAGAAAGTTGAGCCCTGTTGGAGAAAGAATAAGTCTGCTCCACAGTGCCTAGGGCCTGAGATTAGGGTCCTTAAACCACCAGGGGTGGGATCTGTGTTATCTTGGAATTACTCAGAAGTTGAGGACGTCCATTCTTCGTGGGGGATAGCAGGACATCTTAGCTTAAATCAGGCAGCACCACAAAGGCAAAGAATGTCTCATTTGTTTCATCCCCAGCACCTCACATAGAGCTTTTTACACCTACTTAGCAGGTGTTCGAGAAGGATTTGTTGAATACATAAATGAATAAGTGGAGGAGCCAGGGAGAAGGAAGCTCTCAGCCGAGGGCTTCCATTTTCCCGTAGATACGGAGAATCAGGCCGTCCTGTGCGATCGGACAGGTGGACGTGGGGGTGAAGGCTTGGGAACCCACCCACATGCCGGGCACATCCCGGGGCGGTACCATGAGTCTGGCCACAGGGCATCTTCCTGCCTTGGTGCACAGAGATGGTTCGGCATCAGCCCAGGGGCTCCACTCAAGTGTGGGTGTAGAGTCAGAGCTACAAAGGACCTTGCTCATGTTTGGGGAACACTGGTCCAGGTGAGCAATGGGAACGAGCCGCCTGGGACGTGAAGGGGGAAGCTTGGTGGGGAGAGGAAGCGAGAGGAGCAGAGTCGAGGAGAGCTGGACGGCTGGAAGCCTGAGGTCAGAGGTGGGTATCAACTGAAGACACCTCCCATTCAGGCAATGATAATTCCAAGATCCAATGGGTGGCTGCGGGGCAAGTTGAAATTAGACTGAGGACGCTGGCTCAGGACAGAGACTCGGGGCGTGGACACGGAGATAACTTGGGAGAAGCTGTGTCCCTTTCCGATGAAATGTGCAGTAATGGAAACACAGTTCAGGATCTTCTATTGCAGAAAATCCTTACAAACTGGCTTTCTACAGAAGTGCTGCTGGGATAACAGTGCACATCTTTAACTCCTTTTCCATCCAGTGCAGAGTTCTTCCATGCACGGGTGCATGGAACGGTTAATCCTGGTGAGGAAGCTTACTTGGCTTAGTGTGTAGCAAGACTTGAACCCTTAGCCAAAGTGCCTCCGTCTTGTAGTGCACACCCCTACCCCAGTCGTCAGGGACCCCCAGTGCCCAGCAGGCTGAACCCAAACGAGGTCACCCGGCATTGCCACCGGCTGGTGCCTGCTGAGACCAGCAGCGTCCCCCGACGACACTGGGATGGGCACAGAGTACACACAACTTTCCCCAAGGCCCTTCTTGCTTTCATTCCTGCTTTGGCCGTTTTAATCAGTGACCTGGAAAACCACAAGCCTAGCGCAGGGATGGGCAACTCCGATAGCGCCACAACTCACAAGTTGGGTTACTTGCTCTGTAAAGAGCCCCTCGTTCTCTCAGTTATTCACCCAATGGACCTGTCTGAGTGTTCTTTGGACTGCCAGCCCGCTCTTAGTTGCGAGGCAGCAGGTTTCTTTTGTCTGTCTGGAAGATTTACCTGATTAGGAACATCCAGGCACTGGGAAGAAAGATCCTTGACAAAGCCGCAGAGGTGACGCTCAATCTTAAAGTCCAGGTGGGATAATTGCAAGCTCTGCTACACTTCCAACATCCACACGCTGTTCCCAGACCTTCCCACGGACGAGCTCACATTACTCTCCTAAGGACCCTTCAGAGTAGGTGCTATGTTTAATCCTCATTTTATGGGCAAGGAAAGTAAGGCCCAGAAAAGTCAAGTAACCTTCCTAGAAGTCAAACAGGAAATCTCAGGGCCAGGGTCCCCTCCCAGATTAGTGCACAGAGCGGTTAACCCCTTGGCCTTTGGATGGGAGTAACTCACTTCCCCAAGGGCAGTAAGTGCGGGCAGTGGTTAAACAGAGGCCAACCATCAGCTGTGAAAATGACCTCTGGCCTTTTCGGTCTTTCTCGATGGAGCAAGAGTTTCAGAAGGACTTGCCTGTGACAGGGAGCCGTTGCTTAATGTGTGTTTGTGGAACAGACGAATGAGTGGAGATTGCCACACTGCTGGGTGTCATGCTTGGCCGTCACAGTGCCTTGTACAGTTGAGAAATTCCAGACAGTCAGGAATCTGCTGTTTAAAAGCTGCCCTCGGTGGAGGAGAACGCAGACAGAGGGAGAAACTGAGGGCCCCACCAGAGGGGCAGACAGACGACAGACAGACGCTCAGCAGCCTGTACCCTTTCTGCTTCTTACTAAGCTACAGAAAGCCAAAGGGACACAGGGTGCCGTCGCAAATTGCCCAAGGCATGAATGAGTAAAGGCCCAGGAGGGGGTGTGTTTTGAGAGGCCGTCCTGTCCGAGAGGACCACACCTCCCCGGCCCCTGTCCGATAAAAACTCTCCCGGGTGACTGTCGCAGAGCGGAGCTATGCCCAGGTACACGGTGCACGTGCGCGGGGAATGGCTGGCGGTGCCCTGCCAGGGCGCACAGCTCACGGTGGGCTGGCTGGGCCGCGAGGCCGTGCGGCGCTACCTGAAGAACAAGCCTGACAACGGCGGCTTCGCCTCGGTGGACGACGTGCGCTTCCTCATGCGCCGGTGCAAGGGCCTGGGCTTGCTGGACAACGAGGACCTGCTGGAGGTGGCCCTGGAGGACAATGAGTTTGTGGAAGTGGGTGAGTGGCTGCAGGGGAGGGGGACGGAGCTTTGTCCTCAGGGTCCTGGAAGGGGCTCTACTGTCCCCCGCATTTCAGGGACAAGGAGGGGCGCAGTCACATTTGTTGAGCGCTTGCTCTGAGTCAAAGCTCTGGTGTGAGATTCTCCTCCACCTCTGGCAGCCAACAGCTACGCAGAGAAGCACATCTTGCAGATAGCTAGTAAGTAACAAAGCCTAGACTCAAGTCCAGTTTCTGAGTCATCTTGAAGGTCCTTTCGCCCTCTGATAGCCCTCACTGAATGAGAAGCCAGCACGCAGCACAGAAGCGATGGCATTCGGATTCCCAGGACCACACAGCCGGGGGTGGGGAGCCAGGCGGGCTCCATCCTGAACCTCTGTTTAAACTGGACTTCAGGAGATCTCTGCCTCTCACTCTCCTGTGTGAAGATGCTATGACCACGGGAAGTCACTTTCTGTCACATCTATGGGCAGTTCATGGCCTTTTTTTTTTCTTTGGTACTGGGGATTGAACTTGGGTCCTTGCGCTTGCAAGGCAGGCCACCGAACCGCTGAGCTAAATCCCTGGCCTCGTGGCCTTTTCTTGATGTCAGAGTAGCCCAAATGTGACTCTGCTGATTTCTTTGTTTTTGTTTTGTTTTGGTGCCAAGGATCAAACTCGGGTCCCTGCACTTGCCAGGCAGGTGGTGGAGCCACTGAGCTAAATCCCTGGCCTATGCTGATTTCTAAGGACTTTCTCTTGCCTTCTTGTTTTAGTTATAGAAGGCGATGCGATGTCCCCTGACTTCATTCCCTCCCAACCAGAAGGAGTTTACCTGTATCCTTTCCCGCGGGCCCTTTGGTCAATTCTAGGGGCTGAGGCTTTTCCACAATACCTCATATTTCCCTTTACCTGGCTTCAGATACAGCAAATACCAGGAGCCTAAAAAGGTAAGCTGCAAACCACTTCCTTTTCCTTTGAGAAAAGTGAGTCCCCCATGTGAGGAAGAAGCCGGTGGTCTCCATAAGATGTAAAACAGGCTACCCAAGCACGCATCAGGACTGGCTTTTCAGTTCTAGGGAGGTGCAGTGCCTCTGCATTTCTGACCCAACCTCCTGTAAGAAAGCTGTCTTTAATTGGAACATTAATGTTGCACAGCAGTAGTAAAATCTCTGACACATGGAAATGGGCTTCTGCTTAATTGTAGAGCAATTAAGTTGTTCACACAGACTGAGATCCCTTCCTTTTGCACAGTATATCGATTTAGACGGGGACAGCCTGACCACGGACGATCTGGTCAGCTTGGGGAAAGGACACTACAAAATAAAGGTATCAGGGGAAGGGAAGAATTTTCGGGCATTTCTACCGGACGTGGAAGTCGCTAACATACACGGTTCTGACCCAACATTTCCCTAGCTCACTCCAGTTGCTGAGCAAAAGGTACAGCAATCCAGGGAAGTCATAGACAAGATCATAGAGGAAAAAACAGGTATCTTTTTCCTTTCAGGTCTAAAAGCCTTTTTTTAGACAAAAAAAAAAATCCTTCCTGCATCTAATTGCACAATGTGTTTTTTATTCTAGTTGTTTATGGCATTACTACGGGTTTTGGGAAATTTGCCAGAACTGTAATTCCTGTCAATAAGCTACAGTAAGTTTTGAAACAACGTAGGTTCATATTCCACCTTCCTTATCTTTGAGATTTTTTTTTTCAACATGGAAAATTGCTGGTATTTCCCCTACTTTACAGATGAGCAGGGTGGGGTTGGGGTAACGTGTGCAAACTGGTAGTGAAAACACAGGCGGGTTGGTATCCTCCATGGCATCTGCGAAGGATCTGTCCAGCCTTCGTCTTTCCAGCGGAGGAAAGATTTCTACCTCGAGGTATCTGAGAGTTTTTATCTTTCTCTTGCAGGGAACTTCAAGTCAACTTAGTTCGTTCCCATGCTTCAGGTAAATCATTCAAAGTGCTGGGCGCCTCCTGGCTCCTGTTTGATTCGATGAATAAGGGTCACAGTGCAGTGTGACCCATGGGCACAGACAGCCAGGAGCAGCTAATGTGTCCCCGGCACACTCCAAAGCTGGTGCTGCGGCAGGGGAAGGGGGCAGAAGCCATCCGACCAGATAGTTTTTTTCTGCTGAACCTTAGAAATGGGAATGGGCAAAGCAGAGGGACGGTTTGGGAGGACAGAGGGGCCACACTGCAGACTAAGTGGCATATTCAGGGGAGAGACCAAAGGCAGGAGCCTGGGGAAGGAGTCAGGATGGGCCAGCTGAGTGGGGACGGTGGTCAAGACTCTGCACCGCCCAAGATGGAAGAGCCAGAGCCACGGCGCCTCGAAAAGGGTTCGGGGGAGCGGGGCCCTGCAGCATAGCCGGGAAGGGAACTGGGGCTCTGTCTCTGTTGGGAAGCTGATGCTTTGAGAAGCGAGATGGGCGCGGGAGAGCCATACAGCGAGCGGCAGAACAAGGAGAGGACCCCGAGCTGAAGAACGAAGGTCCGAGTGAGGGACGGAGGCCACCGGGAAGTGGGAAAGGGTTTGGCCTCCCTGGAGCAAATGCCAATGTTGCTTTGTAGGTGTTGGGAAACCATTCAGTCCTGAAAGGTGCCGGATGCTCTTGGCACTGCGGATCAATGTCTTAGCCAAAGGATACAGTGGCATTTCCCTGGAGACCCTCAAACAAGTTATTGAAATATTTAATGGTAAGGCAGTGAATCCCCTGCCCTTCTGTAGAGGCTGGGCGTGCCCTGCAGGGCAGACACGACTGACTGCACGCTGAAGGGGTGTCTGAGATAAGAAGATGAGTAGAAAGTGGGCCGGGCAAGTTAGAGGATATCCAGGTAGAGAGAGGGAAGTGAAGAGGCAGAGACAGTCCTGTGAATTATCACCACCCTACAGCACCCTTGGCTTAGCAACTGATGACTATAAGGCTAGGATGGAACTGGGTATGGCGGCGCATGCTAGTAATCCCAATGCTTGGGTGGCTGAGACAGGAGGATCGCAAGCCTGAGGCATGTCCGCACTGTAGAGCAAGACCCCTCCTGAAGAAAATAATAAAAATAAAACAAACCCTTTAAGTCTGCGCTAGACAGAACTTTGATTCGGTGGTTTCCATGTGATGACAAAAATTGCATCAAATCGTGTAGGGACCCCCACCCCAAAGGCCCCTTCAGTAATCCCAGTGGGCAGCTGGGAATCTGAAATCATAATTCTCCCCCGGCGATGGAGACCAGCTCCGCTTGCACACTGAACCTCCTCCTGATTGCTAAGGAGGACCCAAATGTGCTCGACGACTCACCTAATCGTGAAGCAGGGCAGTGGCAGCACATTAGGCAGCTCAACCCCGTGGCACTTCCTTCTTTGATGGGAGACTGGATTTACAATGCTTAGGGAACACTGTCTCCTCTCACAGGGAAACATAAACCTAGGCCAGCGGGAGCCAAGAGCTCCCTGAGGGAAAGGAGTAGAAGAGCAGCAGAGCTGTGCAGTCACACAGGGCAGGCCCCATGCTCGGGCACTGTCCCGGGGCACAGGTCACTCATAAACACCAGGTGCCAACCGGGGAAGGGCAGTGTGGATGCCCAGTCTACAATGATGCCCTACTTTGATGATTCTGGCGGAACCTCTCATAAAACAGTACATGTTCACTTCTAAGTGGCAGACTGGGTGACTGGCAAAAAAAGAGACTGAGTTACCTATGACTGCCAGCATGAGGAAACCATGTTAACACTTTAGCATGACCTTCTAGAACATTCTCTGCGAGTGTTTTAAGGTAGACATTTCTGTGTTTCCCAACATTCTCCAGTAGCTTTTGATGGCTACACAGCATTTGGTCATATGAACGTCCCTTAACTCCATATTGAGATCATGTCTAACTTTTTACTCTTATAGACAAGGCTGTAATGGACAACACCTAGTTCCTATCACACCTTTGAGATCCACTGCCAGAATTTCTAGAGGAAATTCTAGAAGATCAGATTAGCACTTACACATGTTGAAGGCTTCTCCATGGGGGTGGGAGGGCCTTCTTTCTTCCCTCCTTCCTCCCTCTTTCCTTCTTGCCCCCCTTCTACCCTAGCCCTTTCTTCCTGCAGCAGCTCACTGGTCCCTTAAGAGTTTGCTGCACATTGAGGAATTGTCTTTGCCTAGGCGTTTATGCCACAAAGTGACCCTAGTGGAGTGGTCCTCACCGGCACCACAGGGATAACCGGAACCAACCCAAGGATAACGCTGATGTCACTGGTGCCTGCTTCTCCCGCAGCCTCCTGCCTGTCCTATGTCCCAGAGAAAGGAACCGTTGGTGCCAGCGGAGACCTTGCCCCGCTATCTCATCTTGCTCTTGGGCTAATTGGAGAAGGGAAGATGTGGTCTCCAAAGAGTGGCTGGGCGGAAGCCAAATACGTAAGACTTTTATAAAACGTCTGTCTACTATGGGTGCCGGGCACTCTTGCGTGCTTTCTGTCACTTAGCTTTACAACGGTGCGGTGAGGAAGACACTGTAACTCTTACACGAGTGACGAGACAACTCAACCTTGGAAGTCAAACTAGGCAGGGCTGTTACTTCTCTACTTGACTGTCAGCTCCCTAGATCTGGGGGGACCTCGGTGAGAAGATACAGCTGCTAGTGTTAATCTAGGAATTTATTCTGCACCCACAACATTTCCAACATTCATTGGTCACACTTTGTCACAACTGCAGGTAAGAGTTGGTCTCACCAATGCAGAGCTGTGGATCGTAGTTCTTGCTGTGTAGCCTGGAAAGCAGTTTCTATTTTCCCCCTAGCTCTCTCCCTGGTAGATAATGAGAAAAGCCTGTTTTCCATAAGCTTTATTGCTTTCTTCATCCATCTCCAAATTCCATCACAGCAACCCAAAGCATCATTGTAAGTGTCATCCCTGATCAATTTCGGGGAGGTCCTGTAACAGTAAGTAAAAGGGCAGAGGGCCAAGGGGGAGGAACAGATTAAGGGAGTAGATTATTCTTTGGGGGGACACTGGTTCCAGATCATCTGTCTTCTGTACCACCTCTTCTTGATGATTTCTCTGTGGACGGTGTTTCCCCAACCACCTTCGTAAAGCCGTCAGCCTGACTTTCTAAACAGCCATCCAGTGATGTTCTGGTTAAAATCTGTAATGTTCCGCGTTATCCTTATGATGAAGTCTAGATGTCACGTGGCGTTGCAGGGCTTGCCTGTCCTGCGATCCGCTATCGCTGAGACCAGAGGTCGCCTGCAGCTGGAACATGCTGGGTGCTAGGCAGAGGGCCCTGCGCGCGAGCCTGCTTCTCCTTCCAGCCTGCCTCATTCCCTTTTCTCCTTCCAAAGAGTCTGCTGCAAAGCTGCTCCACGGGTCCTTTTCTCTGCCTCCCCGCAAGTCCCTTGGTGCCCTCATTGCCTGCTGTCCTGGCAGCTTATGTGATTATCTCCCACGGTACCCTCCATACTTCCTGCACCCTCACGCACCCAGCGCACTATTACTCTCCTCCTGAGCTGGTCTGTTTCTATTTTTCCTACTCTTAGGCCCGGCCCAACACCCCGAACCGAGCCTGGCATGCAATGGGCGCTTCTCTGGCTTTAACTTCTTCCTTCATCCCTAGAGGGACCTTAACTCAGTGAGTCCTTTTGCTGCTTTTATTTCAGGGAAAACTATTCTTCTCCTTTCCTCCAGGTTCCTGCCTGCATCGGGTAGTGGGGATTCCACAATCCTCTTTTCACTGCCGTGCAGATTTCCTGGCCACAGCCTGCTCTGAGGTTCTGACAGCGTTTAGGGAGAGCAGAAATGAAGGTGGAGACGCTTTTATTTAGGTCGATCTCTGGAAGCAGAGCACGTGGACAGAGTGGGAGGGGCCCAGCGTTAGCCTGGGGCAGGCACGTCTGCAACCAGCAATAAAGCAGGTAGCCACTGAATGCCGGCGACCCACAGAGCGAGAAACCAATATTGATTGCGTAGACACTGCTGCAGCACAAAATTTACTTGGAAGATAAGTTTGTTTTCAGACTGAAAATCAGAACTAGAGACTACAGTAGTGAACATGAACAGAACCAACTCATTTACGTCTAATCTTCTACAAGACGGACTTTGGGACATAAAGATCCCTTATTGGATTCCATACAGAATCAGTAACAGACTGGTATTTCATTTGATGCATTTTTTTTTTTTTTTTTTTTTTAGTACCGGGGATCAAACTTGGGCTCTTGCACTTGCAAGGCAGGCAGCAGCACCACTGAGCTAAATCCCCAGCCCCTCATTTGATGCCCTTTTCATCCTTTACATCTTTCTATAGGTCCTGCAAGCCCATGGACTAAAACCAGTGGTTCTGAAACCAAAAGAGGTAAGGAGGTAGAAGGAAAATTTGTTGGTATTAACGAGCCTTTCTGTACGCACTGTGCTCAGTCGTTACATTAATCTCACTGGTTCCCTAAAGCAAACACAACATACATGTGGCTGAAAGTTGCTGCTTGAAGAAAGGACCCTCCTGTGAGCCTTTCAACTATTCTTCAGGCCACAAATGTTGGGGATTCTCTTAGGAACTGAAATTTCGAATCTGGTTCGCTGGCGACTCCTGGGAGATCCTCTAAGCCAAATTAAGCATTGTTTTTGGATATCTTGTCTACGATTATCTAGAACTGTGAGAGGTTAAAGAAGAAATGTGAGGCGACAGAGAGCTAACTGTCATACGTGCAGCCCCTGCTCCAGAGCTGCACGGCTGCCTTGAGAATAGGGAGCCTACCACAGTCTGTTCACCAGATTTCTGCTAACGATTTCACATCTAGTGGCTAAATTAGCATCACAGACCTGCGCTTTAGAAAACACAGATTAACAGTTCTGCTGACTGGCTGATATCTCTTTTACGAAAGCAAACGATATGAAATCCACTTGTATGGAGGTTACGGCAACAGAGTTGGGAATCTTTCTCTCCTCCCCCAAAGGGTCTGGCGCTCATCAACGGGACTCAGATGATCACGTCCCTGGGCTGTGAAGCTGTAGAGAGAGCCAGTGCTATCGCCCGGCAGGCTGACATCGTGGCGGCCCTGACCCTCGAGGTGCTGAAGGGCACCACCAAAGCCTTCGATACTGGTCAGTAGCACTTCCCTTCAGTTGTGCGTCCAGCCAGAGCCAGTGGGGCAAGCTGGCTGAGGTCTTGGAGTGGTGGGGTTGGGTGCCCATGGCAGACCCAGGAATGTCAGCACCTCCCCCAGGTTCTGCCACATTCGATCCTTGCAAGGACCACGTTTTATAGACACGGATTTGGGAGTTGAGTGACTGCCCCAGATTACTCAGTGTGTCAAACTAAGTATTTTAGGCATCTGCTTGCAAGACTAAAACTAGAGCTGGACTAGGTTTGGCCCTGACCAGAAAATTGAAAGAGGAAAACTATAGAACTATAGGAGTCGCTTATGCAGAATGCAGTGAATTTCTTACTCTACTGAGAAGTAGGACCGTCTAAGTGTGACCTGGTTAAGTTAATTCACTGCTGGGCTGGGGATTTAGCTCAGGGGTGCCGCCGCCTGCCTTGAAAGCTCAAGGACCCGTGTTCAATCCCCAGTACCAAAAAAAGAAGAAGCAAAGTCAATTCACTGCTCCAGTTCCCTGCTATCCCTGAACCAGTTCTTTTGAAGAGGATCCCAGTGTCCCGAGTTCAACTCCAAGGAGCGCCACCCTTGGATATTTAAAGTAGAAAGAATTAACTCCATAAGGATGGTTTCACTTTGGGAATTAAGTTGCTAATTCTGCATGGTGGTAAGGACCTGTGGGACTATTGAGGCCATGCCGGCACCTTGAGTAGTTCACTGCAGTATCAGAACTGCTCAGACCTTTTTCCCTTCCTCAATTTCAGACATTCACGCTGTTCGCCCCCATCGAGGGCAAATTGAAGTTGCTTTTCGATTTCGGTCACTCTTGGACTCGGATCACCACCCATCAGAAATAGCAGGTCCGGCACGTGCATGAGTGAGCTTATTAGGTTCTGTATTCCATGGGAAGACGTGACAATTTGCTCCTCTCTCCCCTCTACGCCCACAGAGAGTCACAGGTTCTGTGATCGTGTGCAGGATGCATACACCTTACGCTGCTGTCCCCAGGTAAAATTAAAAAGCCTATGCATATTCTCATAGAAAAAGAGGAATGTGTTAGGAAATCATGTCATGGCCAGTTATAATCCAAATTTTCTTTACTACCCTCACTAAAAATGATGTATGTCGTGCTTTAATTTCTCCAACTATAAACTTTCTACTGTATACACTGACCTGTTTTCTTTTGAACTGCTTGGATTAACTTCTTTTCAGAGTCCAATAGACAACTCACCGTGTTCGTTTAGTGCAGCAGCTAAGTGGAGTTGAGTTTTACTGTTTCTCCCTGCACTGGGGAACTCCCTATTCCTGAGTATACCCTATCTGCCTTTCATAATCAGACATATAATCAAGGGTAAATTATTATCATAAATGATGCTGTGTGGCTTGAATTAAAAAATGCAGCTGACTGGGCCTGATATTAGGGTTCCTGTATTGCAGATGTGGGATTCATTTGCATGAGGCAGTTGATAAGAAGCATTTTGAGAAACAGTACCAGCTTGTGCCAAGTTCCAGCCTAGGGTGTGATACAGAGTCCTCCTCATTGCGTTTCATTCCACAAGTTTGTAACTAGCCAGCTGATTAAACAATAGATCAACGATATCTCTAGGAGGCTGGGGAATGGAGCTCAGGGGGAGAGCCCTCGCCCAGCATGTGTGAGGCTCTGGGTTCCATCCCCTGGACCAGGTAAAGAAAAGTCTGTGAGACGGACTTGTCAGGTTAATTCTTTTCAACAACACATCCTGGCTTACGACCTCCCTGTCATTCGAAGAGTGACAGCCGACCCTGCGTGACAGGTGCCATGATCAGTGTCTTCCACATGTCAAGTCTCCCTTCGCCCATTGAGACAGGTGCTTTCTCCTGCTTTGCAGGTGGGAAGGTGAGGCTGAGAGTTGAATGGCTTGCCCAAGATCACACAGTTACACCCTTATGTTTCTTGGCTTCTGAGGGAAGCCAGACAGCAGGCGAGGCTATAAAGCGTGTGGGAGACCTCCAGGTGGTTGCCTTATTCGTGTGCATCCTGACTATTCATGCCCTGATGTGGGACCTTATGCTTGATCAATGACCCCTTCCATAGTCCCCTCCAAGTGACCTCTGTGAGCCATGTCTAAGAGTTTGTCTGCATTGTCTTAAATTCTTCTCACAAGCTGTTAGGTAAGATTCATTGTCTGTTTTCTGAGTCTGTTTCTGTTTCAACTATAAACTTAACTAACTTGCCCACTTTCTACCCCTAACCCTCTGTGTCTGGAGTTGACATCCTTTCTCTCCTGTACCTTGCTATTTCGTATAGATTACTCTACTGTGAATGTATGTTGTAATTGGTTTGGTCCAATTTAGTTCCGTGAGAACCCAAAACATTTAGCAGAGTTATCTTCCTATTCTAAATAAGCCAAGTGAAATTTTCTTGGTTGCAACTGCAAAGCACTTTTCAGGAAAAGATCGAAGATGTTATAGGAATCCTGGTACCCTTAATGGAGTCCATTAGTCATGGGTCTTACTTTGGCTGTGTTTTAGGTCCACGGTGTGGTGAATGACACAATTGCATTTGTGAAAGGCATCATTACCACAGAACTGAACAGTGCAACAGATAATCCTGTATCCTTTGAATGCCTACTAATCTGCATTTGTAGATCTCCAGCTGGTAGTTTTAGGATTTGCCTAAGCAGTCATTGTGTGGAGTGTCTGCGTTCTGTTATTCTACTCCATAGGTAAATGAATGAGTACCTGAGGCTCGGAGGTTCTAAATTGATGCACCGATTAATTGCTACACAGATTCAGAGACTGGAGAGAAGACCAAGGCCAGTGGTTGGGGTAGGTTCAAGGATGAGAGTAGAAGAGATGCTAATGGGGCCGTGGCTATATGTGCAGAAAGTCACTAAGCTGATTTAACACATGCATCTCCAACACTCTGAAAATCCAGACCTTTACAGTGAACACAGTTGTCTCTCAACACCTGCAGGAGCTTGGTTCCAAGACCCCTGTGTGGACACCAAAATCTGCAGATGCTCAAGTCCTTGCTATCAAATGGCACCGTATTCACAGACAGCCCGTGCACATCCCATATATTCTGAATCATCTCTAGATTACTTCTAATACCCAGCATAATACAAATACTACAGAAAGAGTTGTGAGACTGTATTATTAATCAGAGTATTATGACAAACAAAAGTCTGTGTATTTTCAATCCTGATACAATTTTTCCCCAGATATTTTCAACCTGAGATTGATTGAATTCACTGATACTAAACTTGGGGATGCAGAGAGCTGCTGGTATTCTTTAGCCCCATGGGAAAAAACAGCTTTTAGAACCAGGAAGAAGGATCTGCTACAGTCCCTCCCTGAACACCTGCTGGTTTTAAGAAAGGATCATAGATTGGCATTGTCTCTGAGAGTAAGGCTATTTAGTGAGTCTAAAATTTGCCTCCTATTTAAAAGGCTTTGAGAGGAGAACCAACAGCTGTCTGTCGGCAAAGGCTAGCGTGAGATCACCAAGTATAGAGTGTGGAAAACACCGCAGCCCTGACTGCTGAAGACATTTCAGGGGTTACTCGCCAGCAAAGTCCTCCCTTCAATGGTCTCTTGTCTGGAGCACAAGCTCATGATCCAGCTGAAGAAACAGAATTTGCTTTCAAACGGGCATCTTGGTTTTTGTTCTGAGTTTCAGCTTACAGACTTTCTCAGTGCTGATAGTAATCACCAGACTAGCACAGTTGCAGTGGGTGGGAATCTCTAACCTCAAGAGAAAGCACAGTTTCAGGCGCTACCGGTCTTTGCCCCCACTGGGTGGACACTGTTTACTGTTAATGTATTTTTTTTTTTATTATTTTGTTTTTGTGCTGCTTTATGTCAGCAACTGCTTGCAGGAAGACCTGTCTCTTTCCTTTTACCCCACGCTTGTACAAGGTCACCACTTCAATGTTAAACATAAGCCGGGTTATAGCTGAAACCATCCACAAATGTTCCGTTCAGCCTTAACCTGTTTTGAAAGATGGTCTTTGCCAGTAGGGGAGAGACAATTTCTGGAGGAAACTTCCACGGTGAATACCCAGCCAAAGTAAGCTTTTAAAAATTGCTCCTGGCCCCGAACACATTTTCCAATACAGGCCAACTGACTGGAGACATTCTTGCAGGCTCTGGACTTCTTGGCTATTGGCGTCCATGAACTTGCGGCTATTAGCGAGAGGAGAATCGAAAGGCTCTGTAATCCTTCCCTCAGTGAGCTGCCCGCCTTCCTGGTGGCAGAAGGGGGCCTGAACTCTGGATTCATGATAGCCCACTGTACAGCTGCAGCCCTCGGTAAGACCTGGCCCCTCCCAGGACCCAAGCCCTCCATCCAAGGGCCTTTGGATGGAAGCATCCAGTCTGGCCTTCGCATGAGATCTCACTCCACCATTGTTTCCAGCCTCACTTGGCGCCCATGAAGCAGGGTGACTCCTTTCACATCTTTTAGAGGAAACATAGATATGTCAAATGGTATTTGCTGAAACACGATAATGTGATTCTCAGGGTGTAAATGGACAATTTCTTTATGGGAAGCAATTTGACACGGAATAGGAACTTCATCTTTACAGCTTTTCTCCAAACCGAAATTTGAAAATTATCCAAAGGAGAAAAGAAAAGATGCTAACCTTGACAATGATTATTAAACCAGCCCAAGTAATTAAATGCTGGAGACATTCTGTCAGCTGTGCCAACCAGCCCAGTAGGTAAAGATATTTATGCAACATACGAAATGCTTGTAAGAAACAATACGCCCTCTCAGAAAGCTAAACCTCAATGCAGTTGCATCCTTACTCTGATGTGTGAGGGACAGATGGAAGTAGCACAACAGAACAGGCCTGGCACAAAAAGGGTCTCGCAATCACTGCAATAATACCACAGGAGAGGTGCCATTATTATTTTCATTGTGCAGATGAACATCTGGAGATCTGAGGAGTCAAGTGATTTGTTCAATGTTGCACAGCCTGTCAGACGTAGAGGAGAATTCAAACCCGGGCACTGTAGCTCCCATGGCAGAGTTCTCACTCCGGTGAATGAGGATCTCCTTTTAATCAATATCTGATCCTAAAACATGGTTGCCATACTGACCAAACAAAAGTACAGGTCACTCAACTAAGTTGGAATTACTTGAGACATACCTATACCGAAAGGTTATTTGTGTTTTATGTGAAACCCTAACTTCTCCTGTATTTTCTCTAATAACCCTTCCCTGAAAGGCAAGAATTAACCCAGCAGGTGGCTAAGTCAGAGCACAGAGGCTGGGTCTGAACCCCAGCTCTCCTGTTGACTAGCGGGGTCCTGTCAAGTCGCTTAATGCTGCCGACCCTCAGTTTACCCCTGCCTGACAGGAGGAGGATAAGTTTACCTGGGGGGGCTGTTTTTAGGATTAAATGAACGAATACATATAAAGTGTTGGGGCTGTGCCTCGTACATCATGAGCCCTAAATAAGTACCACTTCCTAGAAATATTCCTCCTAAGCCCTTCCTCACCCAAGACTTTCACTAAAACTCAACGCAGCCAACAAACAGCCACGGAACTCACCTTCCTTCCTGATGCCATGTGGGTTTTCTTCCAACTGCTCTCCTGTTTGTTTGTTAAAAGTTCTCTTTGACAGATAGAGACTTCTCATGGTAATGTAGAAGGCGAGGAAATGGAAATTGATTTCTAGGGAAAACATTACAGACATTGGGAAGCCTGGTTTGAATGAGTTTAGCTTTCCGAGCTGCCTATTGAAGTTGTTAATCTTGGCTTGTTAATAAAAATGGTGTTTTGTTTTTTGTAAATTATGGTTCCAAGCAAAGATCACTGGAAGATGCTTGCCAGGCAAGCTCTCAGTTTAGAGTCTCAGGACCTTATAGTGGCAGAACGTGGGAGGTCCTGAGCACATGGGGTCCAGCTGACCACCCACCCTCCTTTAAACCTGAGGCCTTGTGGGAGAGGACAGAACTGAAGTCATCCTTGAGATAGACCGAAGAGGAGAGATTCTGCGTTGGACCCGTTATGACTGCTGAGGCTGGGGAGAGAAGGTCCTGGGCAGCATAGTCCTCAGACACAGCACAATGCAAGTTGGGAGCTAGTTAGACCACAGTGTCTCAGGCCCCACTCCAAGCTCAGTATCTGGGACTCAGTCCCAGAGACATTGCTACGCATGGTCAGGCTCGGAGGCCCGAGTGTAGGTGTCCCCTCACTGTCCAGAAGGGTCTCCGGTTGCTTAAACTCCGAACGCCCACTTCCTTCATGTTGAACAGCCTGCACGACTCCATCCTGCCCAAGGTCTGCAGGCCCAGCCTCTGCCCTGAAACCTCTCACTTGCTTCCTTCCTTGTACCAGAGTAACCTTGTACCATCTGGTGTCTGGGGTGTGAGCAGGAGCTCCTGGACAGGGTCTTCCAGACTAGCAGAATTTCTCTCTCCCCCCCGCCTCTCTCTCTGCTTTTAAGTAGCGGGGATTGAATGCACAGCCTTTGCACTGGGCTACATTCCAACCCATCCATTTATTGTTTATATTTATTTTTAATTTTGAGACATCGTCTCACTAAGTTGCCCAGGCTGGGCTGCAAATCGCCGTCCTCCTGCCTGAGCCCCTCAGTGTGGGGACCACTGCGGACCCCACACCCGGCTTCTGTGGAGACACTGGAGAAGCCGCACGATGCTCGGGCAGTTCACCCTCCTAGCAGCACTGCTTCACATCTCTGGTCTCTTGCAGTTTCTGAGAGCAAGGCCCTGTGCCACCCATCGTCCGTGGATTCACTCTCCACCAGCGCCGCCACGGAGGACCACGTCTCCATGGGTGGATGGGCAGCCAGGAAGGCCCTCCGGGTCATCGAGCACGCGGAGCATGGTAAGGCTGGCAAGGCTGGCATGGCAGGGCCGGTGGTTCTCAAAGTGGGGTCCCCACAGGCAGCATCAGCCCAACCTGGGAACTCATTAGAAATGCAGGTTCTGGGGCCCTCCCAGGCCTACGGAGTCAGATCCTCCAGGGAGCAGAGGGGAGCAAGCTGTGTTCAAAGGGTCTTCCAGATGATTCTGATCCTCCCTGGGGGTTAAAACCAACCAACGTGCAGACAAGCTGGTTCCTTGGCAGACTTTTTTTTTTTTCAAATGAGAATTTCTAAAGCATATTCAAAAGTGGAGAGAATAATAGCACCATGAAATTTCATGCTCCTCACTGTGATTTAGCAGCACAGTTACTTCCCTTTTTCTTTCTCTTTTTCCAAATTATTTTTCAGCAGAACCCAGTGCCGTACGTTTTATTCCTACAATCTTTCTCTCTTAAATAGGAATGCTTTCTTCAACACCAAGGAAGCTATTGTCACATCCAACAAACTTCAACAATATGTCCGATATCACCCCCAAATATATATTCAAATTCCCTGGTCACAGAATCTCAATGTCACAACACTGGATTTGGTGAAATCAGAGTGCAGGCCCACATTTTAATTTTGGTTGTCATGATTTTGAGCTTCTTTTGATCTAGGATAGTTCCTTGTCTGCTTTTGTTGTTGTTGCTTTGTTTTTTGTTTTCCCTCTTGCTTTTGACTAGTTGAAAAACCGGGTTAGTTTTCCCAGAACAAGACTGACATCCTAGTTTCACCACTTAGCTTCCCTGTGGTGTCATTTTTAACTGATTTTTAACCGTAAAGACTTTTATTTATTTTATTTGTTTTTTTGAGACAGAGCATCACTGTGTGTAGCCAGGCTGGCCTCAGACTTGCAGCAATCCTTCTGTGTCAGCCTCCCAACTGCTGGCTCTATGGGCATTTGCCACCACGCCCAGTAACCGTAAAGATTTGATAAGATTTTAGGTCCAACCTGTTTGACAAAGATGCATCATAGGGAGAGGACTATTAGGCCACCCCCTCTCTACCTTATTTGCAATTTGTTTTTATAATGAAAATCACCTTCCTTGAGACATCCTCTCAATTCCTAAGTTTATACAGCAAAATTGCATGAATACTATTGCATAACAAGGGTGTCACTGCTTTAAAATAAATACGACAGCTGAGTATTCTTTTCTTGGGTTCAGCTATTTTGAGATATAGCCCATACCCCTTACCAGCCACCCATTTAAAATGTACAGTTCGGAGATGTTAGTACAGTCACCGAGTTGTGTGGCCAACATCACAGTTACACAACATCTTCATCAGCCCCAGAAGAACCTCAAACATCACGTTCCTATTCTTTCTGTTCTCCCCAGTCTTTGGCAAGCACTGAAGTAGATGTGCTTTCTGTCTCTATGAATGTGCCTGCTCAGGGGATTTCGTGTCAATGAAACTGGATAGTTTGTCCTCTTGTGTGAGTAGCTCCTTTCATTGAGCACATTCTGAAGGCTCACGTGTGTTGCCACGGGTGTCGCTACTCCATCCTTCTTTGTGGCCAAATGACCTCCTGTTGTGGGAATCAATCACATCTTGTGTATCTTTTCATCAGCAGAAGGGTGCTTGGTGGCTTCCACCTCTTAGCTGATGTAAATAATGCTGTGGAGGGCCGGGGATTTAGCTCAGTGGTTCCGCCACCTGCTTTGCAAGCACAAGGACCCGAGTTCAATCCCTGGTACCAAAATTAAATAAATATGTAATGTGACCATGGGTCTTCACTTCTCAAGAGTGGGATTGATGGATCATATGATGACTATATTTCTCTCTTTTGAGGAACTGCTAGACAGTTTTCCAAAGTGGCCACACCATGCTGCCTTCCCGCCCGCGCTGTCTGAGGGAGCCAATTGTTGGCACCTACGGTGTGTTCCGAATGTTCCCACACTGGACCCTGCACTCTGGCCAAAAGCTTAAAGACTCGACTTTATTTGTCCTCATGTCTTCTGTCCAGTTCATCTTCCACAGATGCCAAATCAATCCTGTCAGCTCGTGGTTGTTCTTGTTTTCACCATTGTTTCTCTGTAGTCACTCATCCAAAAAGCAAGATGAGCTTTTGCAAACAAAATGTAGATCGCTCCGTTCCCCTTGTGGAAAATTGCTGGTTACTTCCAAATACTCAAACCAAAGTCCAACCCTCTTCCTGGGGCGTGTGAAGCCCCACATGATCTGGCCTCTTTGCTCCATCCTGTTCTCTGCCCTGGAACTGTGGTGATGTCTTTGTACCCGCCAATGAGCACATCCTTACCTCTGCACTTTGCTGGACCTTCTGCCTGTATCTCTGTCCCCAAGGACTTTTCAGGGTTCCCTTCCTCACCCCAACAAGGTAGCTGCCCACTTCTTCATCTCAGATGCCTTTCCTGACAGCCTCAGCTAAAGGACCGACTGTTTTTCTTTTTCCTTTTGTTGTGTTTTCTAATAGCACCTAGTACCTCCAAGATATTTAGGCTTGTGTGCCTCTCCTTCACAAGGGCACGAACCTTGTCCCTCCTAGCCACACCCCTGCAAGGAACTGGGGCCCCTAGAGCAGGGCTCTGTACAAACTTGGTGTTCAAATGTTTGCATGACAACAAAGTTGGCACACTGGGTCCCAGTGGTCCATCTAGCTCATCAGGTTTTGTTCTTTCTTCCTTTTATATCAAGAAGTACAGTTAGCAAAAAGAAAATAAATTAGCAATTTGCATTACAGGATGCTCATCACATAAATTTGTTTGATTACAGATATTTGGTAAACACCTGTAACTCTTGGAATCCAGTAAGACTAAATATAAAGTATAAGATAAGAACCTGCTTATTACAGCATCTAGTGATTCATCATTATACAGGAAACTAGTGTGGGAGGGGAGGGGAGAGGAGAGGGGTGAGAGAGAGAGAGAGAGAGAGAGTGCATTCTACCTGGGTGGGTGCAGAGGCATCCACCGCCTGTGAGTTAAGCAGTGAATGAGGTGTACCTGCCTTCTGCCCTTTTGGAAATTAAAGTCTACGCAGGGAGACAAACATTGGGTACCATTGTGGAACCCTTTAAACAGTTGATAAAAGTCTAACTGAAGAACAGAGTTGCAGGAGGATACCAGTTGATCAGATCTAGTATAAAGAACTAAATCTGGTCTAGTATAAAAGGAGCAGAAAAAGCTCCAAAGGAATATTGAAAATTAAGAGCTAAACAAAATATAGGGCTAATTTGTGTCTCTGTGTGAGTGTGTGTACAGTTGTAGTTTTGCAAAGGAAAGAAGGAGTATATGCACAATATAAATTGTTTTTGGGTGCATTGAGATGATAGCAATTATAGAATTCCAAAGCTCAGGAAAGAACTGGGATCAGTAATGAAGGTCAGTGTTCTCTGCAATGAGGTAGCTGAAGACTACTAGAAGTAAGAAAAGGGACTACCAGGAGAAGAGCCTTGTGGGACATTTGTCCTGGGGAGGAGAGGGACCTGAAGTGTAGTGGCTGGCTGGAGGAAGCGGGGAACACTTTCAAAGAGCTAAGTGGCAGAGATCTGGAGGGTATGAGGCCAAGGGAAGCAGTCTTTTCCTAAAATCAAGATCACAGGTGTACGATAGCCTCAGAGATAGATAAAGGAATAGAGTTCACATTTTAAATCCTCGAGAATGTATTTGCAGTATATCTAGGTAGTGCTGTTATTTATTCGCTCAGGATAGATTTAGTTCATGTAAATTATACTCTGTTAAGATGAAGAAAACAGCACATGAAACTAGAAGGCATCTAGGCCACAGGACATCTGCTTGTTTCCAAATAGATGAGAACCGCATAAGAAACATCCAGCTAAATCAAGATACATTGACTTCCTTGAATTTTTACCATAGAGGGGCATGGTTTTTATGTCCTCGTTGATGGCTCTAGGGAGAACTGCTGGCTATGACTAGCGGAATGTCACAAAGGCGGAGGCAGCAAGGTTTTGCCGATGTGTTTCCTGCTTATTTGTGAAAGCTTACTTCCCAACTTTTTCTGCTTTGGGACTATCTGTGAGCCGATATCCCCTCTTCTGAGGCAGCACCACGCCCCTAAGACTTCCCGAGCATCGACTGTGGTACTCCGTCTCACAGCCCATTTGCTCTGCACGATACCCCTGACAGGTGGGTACTGCTGTCATGTGGGGCAGGTCAGGAAACCAAAGCCAAAGTCCAGTCCAAAGGTACACCGCCTTAGCTTTAACCCCACGTGTTGGTTCAGGTTGCCACCTTACCCACTCCCTACGGTGATGACAAACACCAGCAGGCTCTGCTTCATGACTCCATCTGATTGCTGAACATGGGTTCTTGTGAAAGTCATCTCGAAATGAAACCTGTGAATCGAGGGTGTGTGTGATTTGAGCCAGATCTTTGTGGTACCTGTGAAGCTGGGGGTGAGGCAATGAACTTGTCAATTTGGCAACATACTATTACTTATTCCCAATCATCTATGTAGCTTTAGATGGAAAAATATCTCTTACCCAACAACTCTCCACACAACTGCTTTGCTCAAAATGATCACCTGTTTCCTATTTCCACCTTCATGTAAATTTCAAGTTGTTTTTAGTCGTGTTATTCACTTGAAATATCTGGCACAAAGACCTTCATCAAAGGTTGGAAGGAGCCAGTTAAATGAGCAAGTGAGTCAGTGACTGCCCAGCAATGAATTCCATAATGTCCATCTCAAGCCTTTATTTTTAAATTTTTTTGTGTGGGACTGGGGATGGAACTCAGTACCTTGTACTTGCAAGGCAGGTGATGGCACCACTGAGCTAAATCCCTGACCTTTAAATCCTCAACCCTTTAAATTCCAAAGTCTGCTAAAACTGACATTCTAGAAATAAATATCTTGCCAACTTTAAGTTTTGCCGTGAAACAATCTTTATACATTGTCTCTTAACTAAAATGTATTATATATTCAGTGTACCATACTTTGCAATACACCGTAAATATTAAAATCTACCTTTCTCTATATTTGATATGGTCTAAATTATGAGGAGTTTTTATAGAAATATAATTCAAGATTAAGCCATTCTGAATTCCATTATTTGCCAGGAAAAGTAGCTTATTAGCTTAAAGTTGATCAGGTCATTTCAGTGGTTAACCCATATGGAGTATTAAAAAATATCTGTCTTGTCTTTCAATTTATGAAACAAATTACAAACTCCATTTAGTACAGAAAGGTCACAAGGGACTGGATGAATAATCTGCTGTGGACATAAGAGAAAGTTCACGTCTTCTAGTCTGGTGTTCATACTTTATTCCTGTGGACTTGGAAACTGTGAGAAATAAAAGATCTTGGTGGAAAGAAAACATAGTTAATGGAGCTGGACTCCAGACCAGGGTTGAGCATTTGTTCTGACTTCCTCTCTTCTCCAAACCCGGCTAACAAACCTTGGTGGAGAATGTGAACATGGGAAATGATAAATTCTAACTTCCGGAGGAGCCTGCTAATCTGTCCAAGTAAACGTCTCAGTTCTCCCCTTCTCACTACTAAATATACAGCGGAGGGGTTAAAAACACAGGCCTGACATGATCAATGATACCAAGTCAATTTTGTGTGACCCATCGACGGAGACTCAATCGTCTTTTAGTGGACTAGCAATGGCTGTCGACCTCAGGTGATTTCTATTCCTCAAGCATGAAGTCAAATGTGAATCTGTCATTGTCTCCACATTTTTGTTTCAGTGCTGGCCATTGAGCTGCTTGCAGCCTGCCAGGGCATAGAGTTTCTACGCCCACTGAAAACAACCACTCCCCTGGAGAAGGTCTATGACCTGGTGCGTTCTGTTGTAAGGTACGTCCACAGGTTCCTGGAAGTCACACCAGTCCAAACTGTGAACCTTGGCAGTGCTTCATGTTTGGCTGATGGGTTATTATGCTCTCTCTGTAGGCCCTGGATAAAAGACCGCTTCATGGCCCCGGACATTGAGGCAGCACACAGTTTGCTCCTTGAGCAGAAGGCAAGCTGGCTACCAGACTATTTCTTAGTTTTGGGCTGTTATGGGAAATCAAAGTGAGAGGGAGTGGAGAAAACTTGTCTCATTCTGTTGTTTCCTGGCTGTTTCTTGGGAGTGAACATGAAAGTACAGAGACAACAGGCAAGGCCACTACAAAGCTGTCTGCTAATCCCGTAAGGGCCCTGTGTTGCACTCAGACATTGACTACCTGAGGCTTAGAAGCGGAAATGAATTTTAAGGGAGTTTTAGAACAGATATTTATGGAGAGAAAGTGAGATGAAAGGTTTGTAGATCTTGGCTCCTCAAAGAGTCCTATTTTGTTCAAGCGAACTTTGATTCTGATAATGTTAGCACAACTCCCACTACCAGGTAAGGTGCAATGGCTGCATAGCCCTGGGTAGATAACGATGCAGGCTGTTACTTCAGAGGACTGTGAGCCTGTCTGCTGCTTTCATGTGGCCCTGCCCCTGGTGGGTAAAATGTGCCTTTACCTTTACTGCTTATTTCTCTGGTTACGTTGGCTGTAGACTTAGCTGACTGACACAGATGTCTAGCATGCTGATTCTTCCCCCCTCCCGCTTTTAGCCTTTTGATTTGTAAATATCATATTGCCTAAACAATGATGGCAAACCTTTCAGACATGAGTGCCCAAACTGTGACCCAAAACCACTTATTCATCACAAAGTGCCAACACTACAGTTAAACCTGAATACTAAGGTTTTAGTTTAGCAAAAACAATTCACACATTGACATCTTTTGTCTTTTTTTTTTGGCACCGGGGATTGAGCACGGGTCCTTGCACTTAGTGCGGCAGGCCCCCAAACCGCTGAGCCAAATCCCCGGCCCTAACATCTTTGGTCTTAAATGAGCACATGTGCCATACATTTGCCAGCACCGTTCTACAATCACTTGATTTCCCCCAGCACAGTTGCTCTTTTCCCCTGTGATCGTCACGCCTATCATTTCTGAGCACACCATATGCTCTCACAGGGAAAGCCTGCTGCTACCTGCTGCCGACTTTGTAAAGGTAGGAAGGTGTGTGGGGACCTAGCTGTTGAAAGAATACATTTTCTAAGGCCCTCGAGGAGGAAAGGCTACTTGGCTAACCGTGGTAATCAGAGAAAAAGCATCTGCAAACCCAAAAGCAAGGCTTTCATTTGAAAAAATGTATGCTTAAAAGAGAATACATTGGTGGGCAGAGGTAAAGACAAAAACCATACCTGAGATTTGTTTCTCAAACTTGAACCCACACGTGACTCTCCTGGCCATCTTGTGAAAGTGCAGATTCAGACGCTGCAGGTCCATAGCAGGCGCTGATGCTGCCTGGTCCCAGGTGATGCTGATGGAGCTGAGACCCAGACCACACTTGAGAAGCAAGATGCAAAGGCTCAGAGCACCTGCAGCATGGAAATAGAGCCACGGAGAAATCCAGTCAAGTGCCTTTTGTCATTCAGGGATTGCAGTAGAAAAACACAGTCAACTCATACCTGTTAGCGACCATCCGTAACTCTATCCATGCTGAATTTTCTAGTTTCTATTTGTTGTTTGCTTGCTTGATTGTTTTGCTTCAGAAGAGGAGACCGCTTAAACTTTCAGCACTTTATAATTTTAAAGTCTTTAACGAAACCAACAACTCATTGACACAAATCATGTGTCCAATGGCTCAAAATAAAAGCAAGCAAACAGCCACTCTGTTTCTACTCAGCTAGACAGGATATTTTGCCTTGGGATTGATGTTTAGTCGCATCATGTGCAGAACCAGTGTTGTCAATGTTGTGACTTTGTCCTGTCCTTGCTTCTCAGGTTTGGGATGTAGCTTCGCCTTATATTGAAAAATACAGGATGGAGCATATTCCGGAGTCAAGACCACAGTCTCCAACAGCCTTTTCCCTACAATCTCTGCACCGGAAATCCTCCAAAATCCCAGAGACAGAGGATCTGTAATGGGCTTCGTCGTGGGTTGAAGCAGATGGAGTTCAGAGGAACACACAGCAGTTCTGTGCTGAAAGAGAGAGCTGGGAACTTACCTCGGTAGATGCAGCTCCCCTAAAGCATGACTTGGTGAGGGTGGTAGCAAGAGTATAGTTGCTCAGTCCAGCACTGTGTTCTTGTTCCCTTAATTTGAGATGCACTGGGTGTTTGGGGTTTTAGGAGTTTTCTTTCTTTCTTAACAGTATCAACCTAGCTATAATCACATGGGTCTGTTTTTTAACTCTTCGCATTAGACGTTTCAAATTTGGAAACAGATTGATAGCATTCTTCTCCAAAAAATTCGATTTTGTAAACATTGCTTTCTTTTTGCCTTAAGAAGTTCCTCACTAGTTGACTTTCACTGATTGTACTATGCTGTAATATGACAAATGTTCCTTAATACACATTCAAAAATAATCATTCTAAACCACAAGTTGCTCTTAAGCTACTCTTTCTCCCATTAGTTGAATCACAAAAAAGAGTAGTCAGTAGGCCTTAAGCCGTTAAACACAGAGGTATTAACACCCACAAGAAGTTTTATGTAGAAAGGAGTAAAGAATGAATGAATATAAAGGTTTTGCTATCTGGGTGGCCCTTGAACTGTGGCCTTCACACTTAGCAATTTCACTACACATATTTCCCAAGTGTTGAATGATACACTCAAGTCACAGTTTGGAGTTAGTATTTATCACTTCCTGTGTGTTAGTACTCAAGCCGTGTGTTTATGGAAACCCTGCTAAAAAGGCTCGGCTTCACTGATAAGCGATCCGTGGGTGTTGACCAGCTCCCTCCCTGCAATGGTAATCATTAAAATGAGCCCTATTGACACAAGTCAGATGGACCTGAGGAATATTACCCAACCTGTGTTTCTCTCCCAAGAAGATAAAGGAGCCTCTGGGAAGGCTTCCTGTGATTGGCCAGGGGAAGAATGGGTCGGATGACCTCTTGCCTTCCCAAGGCTGAGATGGGTGACTTTGCACCTGAGGACAGTGGCAGTGGACCCAACAGTGTATTTCACAGCCTGATCGTCACACTTGAGCTACACCTTGTCCACGGGAAAGCTGGGGACCCAAGTAAAATCTTTTGGTTCAAGAAGCAAAACATGTGCTGAGGAACTTGCCCGGCTACAGGTTGTTTTGGGTGCTATTCTTTGCCAAAATGGGAACACGGCCACAGCTGACTCATCCTCATCCCTGAGCTGCAGTTGAGCCAGTGACCCAGCTGTCCAGTGGCTGCTTTTCACTCCAGTATGGGAAGGGCTGGATTCCCACCCACGCCCAAGGTCCTCCGGGACACAGTGACCCTTGATACAGCTCTGTTAGAAAGTGACATCAGCAGACTTCAAGAGAATGCCAGCACAAATATGGAATAAACTGTTTTCTTTGATATAAAGTTTTGGGAGGGTTGGTTTTCGTTTTTGTTTTGATTTTTCGTACCAAGGATCGAACTCAGGACGTTCCGCTTGTGAGGCAGGCAGTGGACACCACTCCCGGGCCATGGAGTTAACTGTTCTCAATGGTCTTGTTCTCACTTTGGGATTTTTTTGGGGGAAGATACTGATTATATAGCATATATATGGGAACTTGTTTTAGTACTTATGGAAATTCAAAGTGAGGTGGTGGCAAATGCTTTCACTGAGGCTTAGGAAGAAAAAGGAAGTGGAGAATGGACCTCCGCTTGAAAAGCTAAAGGGGACCCAGATCAGACTGGCCTGATCTTTTATTTATTTTTTTGTTTATTTTTTTGACCCTGGGATTGAATCCAGGAACTTCGTACTGACCTATATCGTACTGCCCCTTTTTACTTTTTATTTTGAGGTAGGATCTCACCAAGTTGTCAAGTTGCCCAGGCTGCTTTAAACGTGCAGTCCTCCTGCCTTGGCCTCCCAGAGTGCAGGAATTACAGGTGTGTGTCACTACACCTGGCTCAGAGTAGTTTTCACGGCACCACTGAGATGGGCTAGGAGCTGCAAATTTTTTATTGGGTGATGAGTTTGGCATTTTTGGAGGTGTTTAGTGGATCTGTTCCCCTTGGCTCTCTTTGTCCCTGGAGACATAATAGCAGCCCCACCCCCTGCTGCTATAGTGTACATAATCCCTGAGGTAAGAGGAGAGTGTGTTCCACACATCGTTAGCAAGGGAGCACAGGTGGAAGGACCCTCACACCTCCAGGGGGTAACAGGTCGTGGATTAGGGCCCCAGAAACCCCCCCACCTCCTGTTCCATGAGGTACTTGCCTATTTTACTGGGAATCGAACCCAGGGTGTGGTGCATGCTAAGCACATGCTCTACCCCAGGTTCAGTTCTCAGACTCATGTGACAAAATTAAACACCTCTTAAGACAAAGGCTCTTCTAAGTGCAGTTACTCATGATTCTGGAAGATTCAGGGAACAGATGGTAACACATTTTGGAAAATGTGATGGGCCCAGTGTACTCTCTTGCTCTTCCCCATTGAGTAGTGGCAAAGGAGTGGGAGGAATCAGGATTCTCTCCCCCACTGGCTCACCTGGGCTTCTTCTCCTCCCAGGGAAGCCAGGGAGGGTGATCCCCAAAACACTTCTGCTGTGTCATGTTCTCTGGTGTCCTAGAGGCCAAAGCAAATCACCTGACCGGCCACTCCCCAAGCCCAGAATCCGTCTGGGAGACTGATACTCGAGTGAAATCCATGAATGTGTGATTCAGCGTGATTCATAACCATTCTCTAACAATCTGTCACATATACAAAACCTAGCAGATACAGCTAGGTGTGATAGTAAACACCTGTAATCCCAGCATTGGGGGCTGAAGCAGAAGGATTACCACAAGTTTGAGGCCAGCCTGGGCTACCTAGTGGGTTCTGGCCAGCCTGAACTAAAACAAAAAGAAAAAACTCCAGTGAATATTTAAAAGAGATATTTTTTCACGCTGCTCTAAATGTGTGTCCTATTTCTGGGTCTAATCACTAGATTAATATCTTTTCACTTAGCAGGATGGCATATTTATCTCATAAATAGTATGATCATTTGCCTTTAGGTTACTTTTGCTAAAGGTATTCATTAATTAAGTGTAAATATTGAAAATACACCCCCAAAACAAGGAGAAAAATTGGAAGACATTTGTTCAGCTCAGGAGATAGACTTGAATAGTCTAAAAATGTTCTGTTCCCTAAACCTGTCCTAAAGCTGAGTCTTTAGTTCAAGAAAGGTCTGGAAGGCGATTTAGGTTAGTGAAACTGAAGAAATTTATTGGAAGCTTCTGGAAAGTGTTTTCGCTCACAAGAACAACAGGAAGTCATCCTTCTCCCCTTTCTGCTCGATCTGAATGAGAGTCACAGAGAGCCATGGCCGTCAGCAGCCAGCCAGACCCAGGGCGTGGTGGATGGCAGAGCAGAGAGAGGAGGGGATGAGGGTGTTGCCACATCATTGAGCTTCAGGATCAACCAACCCAGGAACCTGCCTTGCCTCTAAATCCCCAAAGGTGAGCTTAAAAACTTCCTTATTTTTTAAGCCAATTTTGGCCACATGTTTGATGATTGTAGTCACTGGCCTCCTACCTAGCACAGCCACTGTGAGGGACTGTTTCACACTGACATCACACGTGACCCTGTCTGTGTTCAAGGGCTTTATCATCTAGCTGGGGACATGCTAGGGCAACCGCTGCTCCAAACATTATCAAGGAGGCCTCGAGAGAAAGGGCTGAGCAGAGCTTTGTGGGATGGGAGTCAGCGAAAGTTGAGGAAAAAGGAGAAATTCAAAGTGTCAGTGTATAGTGCATGTGTCAGGAAATCCCCTGTGTGTTTGGTCAGTTTCAAGTAAATGGGAAATGAAGTGGCTGTGGTCCTTGCACTGATGGTTTATAGTCTAGGCAGTGGGCCAGATGGGAAACAAACAATAGGAATATGTACTAATTATTATGGGAAAGCTGGGAAGGAATCAGGGGCCAGAACATGGCCAGCATAACTCACATTCAGTAGGGAAGCAAAACTCTACCAGCATAGAAGACCTCTGAGATCCTGAGCACACATGAAAAGGGACAGATCACTGTGGCTCAATGGTAGTTTCCACCTTCCAGGCCCCAGTACAGTAGGCCCTTTACCTACAGTAGTTTCAGTAGAACCACCTGGAAAACAAGTGGTTTCCTATTTTGGAATGCATTCCCATTGCCAAAAAAATCTCTTCTAGAGGCTGGCATTGGCTTTATTCTTCAACTACTTTCTATTAGAAAGACCAAGATGCTCATGCTTTAAGGAAAACTAGCAAAACTAATGCAAATGAAGAAGTTAGTGTCAACACAGTGTTAGTCTTTTGCGATCAAGCTTTGAATACTGTCCGGCATAGATTTCATTTGTTAAATGTCCCTGCTTTAATTGGATTATAAATTCACCGAAGGCAGTGCCTAGCATAGAAACAGAATTCCAGGAATGGAAGGAATCCAACCTCTACAATTTTCAGATAAAGAGTTGAAGATGAAATCAAAGCCCAGGTGCAGGTCTCTGTCGGCATATGTATCATTAGCTTGTCGTATCTTCTCATCCCAGTGAAGGCAATATTGTCCCCAACAAGATGAAAATTGTTTCTTGGTAGGCACAAAAACATATCATGACGGTTTGAGGTTCTCCAAAGCTTGATCCTGGCTGACACAATCTTTATTGGGAGAAATGTAGTTTTTCTCCTGTGATGGGCTGGTAATTTTTAAAAGAAGATGATACCATGCAAAACCAGGCTGCTGTCTCACAAAGTCAAAGGATGAAATCACAGAAAAGAAGGCAGTTAAGAAGAGTATTTACTGGATGCATAAGGAGAAAGTTCCCAGTTTGGAGGGGTCCTGATAATGGGGTGCTACAATGGCTCTTTGTCCAGAGTCTTTTCTGGACAAGCATAGCACAAGAACTTGCTCAGGGTCCAGTAGTCACCAATCACAGGTGGTCTTGTGGCTTTAAAATAACCAGTTGAGACTCAGGCTTTCTAAAGCAGAGTTCAAAAGAAAAATCAGTTACTCAAGGTCTTTGAATTCATTGAAACCAGCCCCCAACCTGGATGTAGGAAGAGGCTGCTAACTAACTTGGTGCATTCCATCCTGCTACTGCCTGCCTTTATTTTAACTTTTATTATTTTTCCTGTTTGTTTTTACATCTCTGGGCCTAACTCTCTATGTGGCTTGAGTTAACTCTTAAATTAGTACACATGCTGACCACCTTAGGCCCCCTCCCTTGCTAGCTGCCTATTTATAAGCTGAAGAGCTGAACTGTCCCCTACCATGAGAAAAGAGAAGCTAGACCAGTTCAGTGGAACACAGATAAGGACTTTGACATCTCATTGAGCCACCCTGAGAGTTTTTCTCCTGGATTTACTCCAACTGGTGTTTGCTCCACCAAAGGACTGGTCAGCTTTGTAGGTATCTTGCCAGAGCCATTCAAACAACAAATAGGTACACTAAAGCCAGATTAATTTTTCTACAACATTCTTGTCCTGGGCATAACCTGTTCAAAAACTTCCAGTGGCTTCCCTGAGCCTTAATAATAACAGTCCGACTAGTGAGTGTGATGTTCAAAGCCCGGGAAATCTGACTTGACAGTCCCCGCCCCCCACTGAATCCATAGCTCTAGGAGGACCTGCCATGTATCTTCCAAGTACTCTAAGACCTTCTGTTTGGGCATCATGAGGCTTTTCCAGCTCATCAAAGGCCTTCCAATTTCTCAGAGCTGAGAATGGTAGCCTCCTTCTCCATGCAATTGTCTTTTTGTTTGGTTTTACTTATTTTAGCTTTACTCCTCCAGGAGCACCTTTCTTTGGCATTATATTAACAGATCATATGCTCTTTCCAACCCATAGGATAAGTATTCGCACTGAATCCTGGGTTGGTCTGCTTAGAAATGTATTTGATAAATAATTTTCACTGTCACTGTCTGTGCTCTGCGGTTATTCATTACCCATCCATCACCTGCTTTGAATCAATCATGGCACTAAATTTTGAGGACCTAATAAGCTCCTTGCTCTCTACTAATTCACAACTGAATGGGAAAGACAATTGAATTCCAACACGAAGAAGGCTCTGGTAGACATGTGAGGAAAGAGGGACAACAGCTCCAATTTCCCCGCATAGCGAAGAGGGGTCAAGTACCTTAATTTCTCCTCATCCACAGTTTTGCTTTCTGTGGCTTTGACTACTCGACACCAGCCACAGTCTGAAATTATTAAGTCGAAAATTCCAGAGAAAAACAATTCCCAAGTTTTAAATTGTGCACCATTCCGAGCAGCACAACAGTGCCTTGAACTGTCTCACTCTCCCTCCGGTGTAACCCATACTGTATATGCCACTGGCTCATGAGTTACTCCGTCGCCCTCTCGATTACCAGGATGACTGTCTTGGTCCCACAGTGCTTGTGTTCATGTAACCTTTGTTTTACTTGATCCTGATCCCAAAGCACAAGAGCCGTAATGCTGGCAACTCAGATACTCTGAAGAGAAGCCGTAAAGTGCCTCCTTTAAATGACAAGGTAAAAACACAGTAAGAGAGGCAGGCCACATTCACCTAACTTTTATTATAGCATATTTCTATGAGTTTTTAATTTTATTATTAGTTCTTGCTGTTGATTTCTTAGCTTCCCTAATTTATAAATTTTAACAAGGTATGTATGTATATATGTATGGGAGAAGACATAGTACCTGTATCTAGAAAATGTTGGTGCCTCCAGAAACTTCAGGCCTCCACTGAGGGTCTTGAACATATTCTCTGTGGATAAGGAGGGCAGAGGAAGCAATGTCGCGCGTCCTCTATGACTCGTGGACCCCAGAGCTTCCCAGACTATAATGGACGTGAGTCACCTGGAAGCTTGTAAAGATTCTCATTCAGTGGGACTCAAGTGAGGTCAGGGTTCTGCACGTCTGCCAAACTCCTGTGAGTTGCAAGGACTTTCAGCACCCTGGCCTGAGAGAAGTAGGGCACTTCAGTGGGCTTCTACCTTCTACTTTCATTTTTTAAAAAATACAAATGCTGTTTGTTTAGAGTGAAGCCTTCCTTGAAGGCGCTCTCATTCCGCTGGGGTTAGGATAGCCAGGGGTGATCAAAATATACGGTGAATATTTCAATTGAAAAATTATTGTAATAAAAGATACATTGCCTTTAGTCCCCTTCAAAATATTCCCTCTTGCTCCAGACGCACTTATCCCACTGTTGTTAGCACTTTCTGAAGCAGTTCTATAAGTCTTCCTTCACTGAGTGTCATTGCAAGGTGTGATACAACAATGCAACGAGTGCTGCTGTTGAATACTACCCAATGGAAAAGACAGGCCTGTACAAGCGTGACACTCTGTTCTCATCCACCTCATTCACCAGATACAACACTGTGCCACTTCTGGCTCTTCCCCAAAGTCGACACGACTGTGAAAGGTAAGCATTCTGATTTGATTCAGGACATCTAAGGCAGCTACGACACTGCAAATAAAACCATGAAAGAGGACCTCCAGAACTGCTTCAGAAGGGGACAAGAATGCTGGGAGAAGATTGTTCAAAACAAGGGGAAATATTCTGAAGGGAGTTAATGGCAATGTGTCTTTTACTATAGTTCAAAACTTTTTCGAATGCTCACCATATTTTTCAATTACACCTCGTAATCCTGGATGGCTTGGGTTCTAGGGCAGACACGTTTTAGTTTTGTCCTTTGTGTCTTCTGTATCCCACACTTCTGCCATTAGCTAGGTGATGGTCACAGGGGAGGCAACACGCACAGCAACCATGATTCCCCCATAGCCTCTCACAATGGCTTCACATGATGGACACAGGCCTCAGAACCCTGATGCAATGACAACAAAATGCAATGGTGACCCTTGACCTTCCAACCAGAGGTATTACTGTGGCTTGGATGTGGTTTGTCCCCCAAGGGCCTGTGTGTTAGAAGCTTGGTCCTCAAGATAACAATGTTAGGAGATGAGATCTCTAGGAGATAAAGCTATAGAGAAAAGGGCTTAGGTCGCAGTTAACTGGAGGGTGGGGAGAGCTGTCCTCAGAAGGGATACAGGCATTTCTCCGAGAAGACTCCGGTTAGTTCTTGCAAGAGGGCCGTTATAAGAGCCCCAGTTTGACCCCACTCATTGTCTCTCCGGCTTTGTGAAGGTGTGATTGCTCTTCTCACACTCACTTGCACAATGGTGGTCAGCCATGAGTCAGTGCAGCCAAGGAGGACCCTCACTAGAGTCTGGGTCATGTTGATGGGAACTTTCAGCAGACAAAGCTGTGGGCTAAATGAACCTCACTTTATAAGTAGGGTGTATGAGCACTAATCCTGATATGCCAATTTGATTAGATAAAAAAAAAAATGCCTAACATATTGGCAAAGCGCACTTTTGGGTGTGTCCGGGTGTGTCATAAAGGTGTGGTCTTGACTACTTGCTATGGTCTGTGGCCCCTTCCTCTCTGGCACCGTTTCCTTGCTCTGCTTCCTAACTACCATGGATTAGGCAGCTTTTCCCCCCCGCCATGCTCTTGATGTTCCCGCCTTGGAGCTAGATGACTATGGACTGAATCTTCTGAAGCTGTAAGCCAAATCCAACCTCTCCTCCTTTAAGTTGTGGGTGTCCAGGTATTGTGTCTTAGCAAGGGAAAAGCTGACTAATAGAGCATGCTTTCGTATTATAGAAAACCGATCTCATTTTACTTATAGTGAGTAAAACAAAGCCTCATTAATTCAGGCTCTATTGATCTAAACTTGGTAATAATTTGGCAATTAATATTTACCTGTGAAATCACTTCTTTATAAATAGGACAAAGTTTGATAATGCAACTGTGTTTATAAATATAACTGAAATATTTTAAAAGGTTTCAAGTAAGCTCACTTGGCTTTAGAAATGCACATTTACATAAGTAATCATAATCATTCACTCTGCAAATCATTTTGTAATTTGTTCATTCAACTTTGTTCAAAAACTCTGATAAAAAATGCTGCTGCCCTAGTTCCGGGGTTAAAAGGAAACAACATTACTAATAGAAAACATTTATTTTATTGAGATCTGTAATATGTTTTTCATACAATGTGGTGCGCAAAATTGAAAACATTAAAACAATTTCAAGAATTAATATTTTGAGTTGATTAAAATGCGTCTACTACAAAAAGGCTCCTGCAACTCTGTGTAAAATGACAAGTCTTCAGTTCTGCTGTCAAATTTCATTGCTAGGGATGAAAAGACTTTAGAAGTGGAAGAACAGCCCCCCCATACACTATACACATGAATTCATTTGAAAAGTATCTTGAAACTCAAACTGTGTGGGAAAAGAAAATACTATTTGCTTACTAGAAAAACATATTGAGCTTAATTTGGGGCATAACATCCAGATTTCTTTCCATTCCCCAATGGTCATGAAATACAGCTTAAAAAAGGAGAACTGAGGTCTGAAAACAAAATGGAAATTTCAAGCCAAGTGTGGTTTTTCCACAAAGGCATTTTTGTGATATTCCATTGTATTGATCTTCAGAACACTTCTAAAAATTATTTGTGAAACAATTTAATGATTCACCAATAGCAATTTACTTGTTTATATGTTCCTGTGCACACGTTCAAATCAAATAAATCAACCACCTGAGTTTTGTTAAGTGAATTAACAAGACAACTGAAATATATTTAAAGTGGCATAGCTCTGGTAAACTGCTAAAGAATTTTCACTTATCTAAAGGACTTGTAGGGTGTAATAGCTGTACTGACTTATTTGATACATGTAAAATACCTTTTCTTTCCTTGCAATTCTATCACTTTTTATAGACGACTTTTCCTTTAACTATAACATATTCAATTAATTCATGATGGCCTCCAAACTGGTAAATCAGATGCTCCCATCTAGGAAAAAAATTAAACATATTCTTTCATTGCATAATAGTCAGAATCATCACTATATCAATAAATGCTAATGTGAAAATACATTTTCAGCAGGCGTGGTGATGCACACCTGTAATCCCAGCACTTGTGAGGCTTGTCAGGAGGATTGCCGTGAGTTCCAGGCCAATCTGCACATATAGTGAGTTCAAGGCCAGCCTGAACTAACAGCAAGACCCTATCCCCCACCCCAAAAAAAGGAAAGGAAAAAGGAAAGAAAGAAGACACATTTTCCTAAAAATTTATTTATACTAGATCTTTGGTACTTGGGTCTTTCAAACAAAAGGCAAATAGCTAACTGGTCGATTGTAAATTAAACATCATTTAGTAATATTTAAGTACTTGATCTGAAAATATCCGCTCATTACATGAGGCACAAATGGTAACAAGAGCATCATTTTCAATGGGGGACGTAGTTCTGACCATGAGGAGTAGAATTACAGACCCGCTCTTCTAGGTTGAACCTGGGGTCCAAGGGCTCTGACAGATTCTCAAGAGTATGGAACCACAGAATTCACAAAGTTCAGATTAGAAGAACAGGGCCCAAATTATTACAATGGAGGCCCAGGTAGCTGCAGACTGTGGGTAACAGATCATTGAGGGGGGACTTGGAGGGTCCACTTGCTATCAGAAGACCAAGAAAGAATGCATCAGAACCAGGGTGACAATTGGAGCTGGGAGCAAGCCGGTCCCGAAAGAAAAACAAAAACACATGCCAGGTGGCACAAGAAGGCCCAAGTCCAGGTAAACAGAGCAGGAACCTGGAAAGCTATGACAGATGGAAGACAAAGAGACCTGAAAACATGGTCTACCTGAGTTTGGGAGCAGGAGGTAAACATTCTGACTAGAAAGGGCTGAAGACAGAGAGGACTGGGTAGTGTCTCGGTCTAGACTAATAACTAGTGGAACTAGATTTAAACCTCATCTATATATGACAATGGGCAGAAAATTAAATAGCTCCACTGGGAGAACACTCACCTGGATGCATTGATGATAATGAAATCCCCCTGTTTGCCAACTTCCAAAGATCCATGTGTGTGTGATTTTCCCAGAGCATAAGCCGCATTGATGGTGGCCGCAGCCAAGGCCTCGGGCATGGACATTCTCATGTTCACACAGGCCAGATGCATGACCATCGGCTGAGACGGGAAGAGAAGAGCATTGCAGGAAAGCAACAAATGGCAACGGCTACTTAGAACGTTTCTCAGCACAGCACAACAAATAAAGATGGTAAAATGCACAGACAGAAGGGCTTGGGATGTAGCTCAGATGGAGAGGTTGTGCTTAGCATGCATCACACCCTGAGTTCAGTCCCAGCACCCCAAATAAATGTGCAGGTGGAAACTGCTAAATTGCTATGAAAATACTTACATTTATACATGAAGCTTCCTATGCTTTGGGAAAAATCTCCTGCACTGCAGAGATTGCATATTTAATATTTCTTTACAACTTTTCAAGACCCTTATTGTGTACAATGAAGCTTACTTCCACCCTAACTTATGGAAACCTCAGAGTTTCTGCTATGCTCTGGAAAAGGAAAATGGGTTATTATATTAAAAAAAAAAACAACTCAAGGCTAAGTCAGAAAATAATGCAAATAGTATCTTCTGTCTTTCAGCCTGGGGGCACTCAGGTGGTGGAGAACACCCCCATTATACTACTGGCTATACCTTCTTTCATGTTTCATGGGAAAGATCTAAAAACGTTTCCCTGTGAAACAACAAAAAAGACTGGTAGATAATCTGCTCAGAAAAACATGAAAAATAATTACCATTGAAAAGCAGTATGCATTAGGGTTGAAATCACTGCCCAGGGCAACTATGACCCCTTCATCTAACATCTTTCTGGCTCTAGGCTGCTTCAGTCTACGGAGAGAAAGAAAAGATGTCTTAGGATTGAAACGTTTCAGAATAGATGTTTAGAAAGGAAGACAACTTGAAACAACTAACCTCTTCATGTTCTGGAAGGAGAAACAGAGACTCAGGGTTAAGAGCTTAGTGATGGACTTAGCTAGGACACCCGGATTGTTGATTCTTATCACTGCTTTAAAAATTACTTGACTATTACTTGCTTAATTTGTGATTATTTATCTTAATGATTTATATATATTTAGAGATGATTGCTAAGAAAATATAACTCATAAGCGGTTTTCAAATCTAGTAAATTTTCATGACTCTCAAAGTAAGTAACTATTGAGTTCACGCTTCCCCGTCTTTATTTTTTTCTCCACCCCTCCCCCCCATGGATTCAAACAGTTTTTATAGCTCTCCTAAAATCTTGAAGCTCAAGAACGTAGTACATAAAATGTTTGTGCTTCTTCCTGATGACTCATCTCCCTGACACCCTTCATGAAACAGTCTTTATTCTTCAGGATATAACTCAAAAGTCATGTCAAAGATAAAGCCATGTACTAGTTAAAGCAGGGGGACTGGTTAATTCAGTAATAACTATTGCAATAAGGAAAGGAACACAGCATAAACTGAACTGAACTTCCATTTGTGCAGAGGTAAAGAGAAATGAGGAAGGAGGGAAGGAAAATGAAACAGGGACTCCAGCAGTCAGGGAAGAGGAAATTTACAAAATGATGCAGGGAATTAGTCAAAGAGATCTGGGTTGTCATTGAGCCTCACTGGAGAAGAGACAAACTTCTCTCTTTGTGGCAGGAGACGGGTATAAATTGGAGCAAAGGGCCCACCAAGTTGGGAACAGAGTGAAAGTTTTCTCCTTGACTTTCAAAGAGATAGCTGTTGGGCCCTTGAAACTATAATTCTGGGTTGGAAATTTAATCTCAAAGGAGAAGAGGAAGGATTCTAATTGTTCCAAGAGGGTCTCAGGCCTATCTGCTTCTCAACAGGTTTGGGGCTGGTACAAACAGTAAATTCTCTCAGGAGTTGAGCTTTCTCAGGGACCAAGGCCATCTTGGGAATACAGTTTGGACCATCAGAAACTACCTTAGCGTTTGTCCTGGTCTCTTAGTTGTGAGGACTGGGGAAGTGAAATCATTTGTACTGAATGCTGGCAGGTTTTTCTGTAGCCCAAATCGAGGCCCACTCTAGAAAGGGGCTCAGAGGACCCTATGTTCAGTTTTGTCAAGAAGAATTTACCATCCCTGTTAGCCACCACCTCCATCAGCCCTGCTAGAGAGAAATGTTGTTTTTTATTATAATTTGTTTGTCCTTAAGTGGTAAGCCTTGTCTCTAATTGTTCGCTTGAATTAATGAATGAGTGAATGGCACTGTTAACAGTCTAGGAGTGCGGTGAATGTGGCAAAAGGTAAAATAAATTTATAGTCCAAAATACTTGCCTCCCTAAGTCTGCCAACTGAGGCCCCCATGAACTGAGCCCGACCTTGTCTTCCGGCATCGTTTCTCCTCACTGTTGTGCCTGGCGCTGCCCTCCCTCCCTGGGGTTTTCCCTTTGCACGTTTCCGAGTTTACCATTCTCCTTATCCAGGATGTCTGCCCTCCAGGAAATGCATGCATGCTGCCAGACCCCGCCTAAATCTCAGCTGCTTTGGCTCGTTTTCCCAGTGTCCCTCCCAGAAGTGGTAGCTCTCTTCAGAAATCCTCTGCGTCTTACTGTCTGTGTATCACATTTCATACATTTAGACTCAAGTTCCTAAAAGCAGTGGTCATCTGTCCTTCTTGCCATTGCATCCCTAATGCCAGCACAGTGCATGGCGTAAACAGCTGCTCAACAAAGATTTGTTGAAGGCATTCTTTAACCCTTTTTTATTATGTTTTCATTGCATTCATTTTTGTTTCTTCCCCCAAATACAGGCACCACTTTGCAGTTTCAATGGAAAGATTACGTATCTGCTCCACTTCATATATCTTCTATATCTTCATATATCTTCTATATTTCATCTGTTTCAAGCATTTCATAAAGTTTGGTGGGTCATTAATTCAAGCAGTCATTCGAAAAGCATCCAACTCATATGTGCTGTGTTCCAGGCACTAAAATCTTAGTGAAATCCTTAGCTCCTCTTTTTCTCCCACAATCTATATGCCATACATCAGAAATTTTTGTTGGTTCCACCATAAAAATATCCAACTTTCAAATAACTTTTATCTGACCTGCTGCCTCCATCCTCCATCCGTCATCTCTCTGGGATATTTGCAAGGTCACTCTATGTTCCTTGCTTCTACCCTCACCACACCCCACACCCTATATAGCAGCCAGCAGGAGCTTTTAGGAAGAAAAGTCAGATCACAACCCTGTGGTGTTGAAAATGCTCTCCCTGTGGGGCCGGGAATTTAACTCAGTGCTTCCACCTACCTTGCAAGCGCAAGATCCTGAGTTTGATCCTGGTACCAAAAAAAAAAAAAAAAAAAAAAAAAAAAATGCTCTTGTGGTCTTGCATGGATTCAAAACCCTATGAAATCTGCACCTCCTTTGCCCTCATTTCTCACTGCTCCGTCCTTGCTCAAGCCTCTCAGGCCTGAGTGTTGCTGCCCAAGCACACCCAGTGCATTTTCCCCATTGCTCCAGCCATCTGTCTGTCACCGCACTCTTCCAAACGTCCCCGCTCCCTCCCCTAGACACGGTATGCTCCCTCACTTCTAGCTCTCTGCTCAGATGTTCCTTGTCGGTAAGGCTTTTCCTGACCAAACTAAAGAACATAGCTCCCTCCCTGCCAGCGCTCTATTCTCTAGCCTCGCTTTGGAATTTTTTGTAGCACTTAGCATCACCTGACATTTTTATACTTGTATTCCCCTGTCATCTGCACCTTGTCATCTCCCCCACTGGAGTGTAAGCGCCTTCAGGACACAGGCTTTGTCTGTGCCACCACCTGTTGCTGTAACCCCAGGACCTACAGCAGCACCTGGCGATCAGTAGGCTTCGGTACACAGCAGCTTGTGAATTCATAAGTCACTCGGGGCGTAGAGATGATTCTTTTCCTGGATGCGTTCCCGGTCTGTTTTGACAATTTGTAGGAGTACGTGAAGTACAGTGACAGTATATGAGAGATAAGTACAGCAGAAGGTGAGGAAAGGCTAGTGGTCCCCCCTTATCCACAGAGGATTCATTCTGAGGCCCCGAGTGGATGCTGAGACCTCAAAGAGTACCAACCTATATATGCTGTTTTTCCTACATATATCTACCTAGGATAAAGTTTAATTTACAAATAAGGCACGCTAAGAGAGTCACAACAATACCAATGATAAAACAGAACAGTGATAGCAATATGTTAATTAAAATATTTTAAACTCGTAACAATGATAATATTTTGGGAATTTTCCATTTAATACTTTCAGTCTATAGTTGACCTTGCATAAAGGAAACCTTGGAGGGGAAACTGCAGACTGGGGACTTAGGTGGCTTCCAACTTCTCATGGATCACGCTGATGGCCTCTAGTTCTCTCCTAGAACTACTGACCTGAGGGAAAAGTGAGGCCGTAGAAGTATGAAGAGAGCTCCCTAGAAAAATGAATATTTCCTGAATAAATAGTATATGCAAATATTCGGGAAACACACGCTTAAAGGAAGCCTTGAAGAGGCCTAGGCAGTGGTTATGCTGGAAGGAAGTAAAGGCCAGGTCAGGGCATGATGGGGGACGGCCAGTCTCTCCATTCGGACAGAGCAGAAAAACACCAGAACCACGAAGCCGGAGGGAGGAGTGTGGCCTTGTCTTTGGTTGTCCCTTGTTGCCAAGTATGACGCAAATCTGTCTGTGGCAATGGCAGCCACCGGTGTCACAGGAACAAAGTTCAGACTGTGAACGCCAGGGCCAGAGTCTTGGATTTTGCTCCTTGTTAAGCGATTCCAGGCAAGTAAAACAAAAAGAAAAATTTGTTCTTCAAGTGGTAGGAAACGAACCAAACTAAATACTGATTGATGATTTAAAGTGACAACTATTGAGCTCTGTACAAAAAGCAACTGACAGGATCAAGAACAGTTATTGATATTTCCTAATTGTGGTTTACATTGTGTTCACTCTTTAAGAGAAATTTTTAAACAGTAAAAAATATGTGTGTGTGGAATCATAATAAATTGGAGAAAAGCACTGTTCTAAGGCCGCAACTGCAGAATGGCCCCCCAGAGGGCCACATACTGTGAGCACACGGAGACACCTACTCCCTAGGGAAAACAAACACTTGAATGTTGGCCACCTGGACCACAGACTCAGCAGCTACCCTGGAAGTGGTCTGAGGGAAAGGCTGAAAAGGCCTCAGTTGTCCTGTTCAGCAGAATTAGAGCAATGGCAGTTATAAAAGATGGACAGGGCGTATCCAATTCCTAGAAGGCCTTCGCAAAACCTCTGGGAAGATTTTGCAAAATACACCTTGCATGTTTCCTCAGTCCTCCCACCCTCAGGACTGGTGGAAATTCTGGTTCTCAATCATGGTAGCCACTAGCAGCCTTTTAGAAAACAGCTCATTCCAATCCCAAGTACTGTTAGCCTTAAGATCTTACACATTTTTTTTTAAGTTTAAAACTTGTTTCATAATTTTCCAATTATAAAAGTAATGCTTCTTGTTTTTAAACCGGAAGATACCAAAATCTAGGGGGGAAAAAACAAAAAGAAAGTATGGTATTTCTCAATAATCTCACCACTCACAGGCAGTTTAGGCCTCAGCTCCTGCCTTGATGAACACCTGCCCAGAGCTGGAATCTTCCTGAGCTGCATTTTCAAGAATTTGTAAGGGCGATGGAGTGAAGTGTTGGCACCCTGAGGTCTGTGTCCTCACACCTTTGTGTGTGTGACGCTTGTGTCAAGGGTGAGAAACTCACTTACCTCAGCATGTACGCCGTGCTGGGCAGCAGGATGGCGGAGCACCCTGCCGTTGCCATGGCAGCAATGCCTTCATCACTCACCTCCTCCAGGTGGCTGACCGCCAGGGCTCCCAGCTCTGCCCCAAGCTAAACAGGACGGGCAGAGAGGGGAGGTGAGCAGAGCAACAAAACAGAAAACTGCTTTTTTCCTATGAAAGGAAAGCCACTCTACTATTAAGACTTCTCATCAACTACCTCCTGTAATTAGCATAAACTGTCAAATGGATAAAGGTTTATATGGACATGCATTTGAAAGGTAAGGGAGCTTGCTGCTTTAAAAACTGACCTCAAACACAAATACTTTCAGACATTTTCTAACACAGAAAATCTTGTGAATCTTACACGTAAAAGTCGAACTCTGAGTAACACTGGTAATAAAATCTATTATAGAGCTGGGATTTAGCTCAGCGGCACCGCTCCTGCCTTGCAAGTGCAAGGTCCTGAGTTCAATCCTTGGTACTATCATTAAAAAAAAAAAAAGTAACAGACTGAAAATGTAGGATTCCATGAATGATTTGAGACTCTCAACTTGAGCTTGACTTTCCTCCTGATGGGAAGTTGGGGCTAAACTGAGAGGATGCGATGCTGTCTGACATAGCAACACCGCTTCCAAGTGGGTCATGTCTCTGCTTAGTTTGAACACGCACTTTTCCCTAAAGAACAAATGTTCACACATATGAGCACGCAAGGGCCCCGAGCTGAAAGGAGACGTGGGGCGCATTTCAGGGACGGGACTGTAGCTGATATTTGGGGTCCCACTGTGGCCCAGGGAGGCCGCAATGCTCCGCTCAGGCCCGCACTTGGGACTGGGACTCTTTGGAGTTCGGTGGTCTATAGGACAGATAATGAATGCTCTGTAGGGGGAGACCCTTCCTGGCCTTGGAATCACCTTCACTTTTCTGAACATAATTTGTTTATTATAAGTATTGACTTCTACTGATTTAATCTACCAGTCGCTGTCTAGGACCGATAATCTCTCTTTGGCCACCCAGCTTGCATTCATCCAACATTCACTATGCATCTGCAACCCAGGCCCTGTGTCGATCTCTAGAGACAGAGATACGCAAAGGAACCAGTGCGATGTGCAATGTGTTTAGTCCAGCGGGGACCAGAGAGGCGAGTTTAACCCAGTGGGATCAGGACAGGGAGAGACCATAACCTACTCCTGGGGAGGCTGGAGAGGTCCCTGAGAAGTGGAAGCTGGGATAAAACACAGGAGAAGCTCAGCGGTACAGCACTTGCCGAGCAGGTGGGAGGCCCCGGGTTCCATCCCCAGCACCACAAAGAGAATAAAAGAAGCCACTGTGTGTTCAGATTAGCGAAACAGCATGCCCAAAGGCACGGAATAGGAAGAATAATTTCTTGTGCCTGGTTCATGGCAGAGGCTGGAGGAGGTAAAAGGGCCATGAGAGAAAGGGAAGAAGACAGAGCGGTAAGGAACAGATCCCGCTAAGGCACACAGTTTGGGATACGACGCGCTGAAGGGATAGGGCAGAAGGAATTAAAGTGGGAGCGAGACAGGACTCAAGGGGAATAGTTACTGCAAGAACCCAGGTGAGAGCTGATGGAGGTGTGAGGAGGAGACACCGATGGAGCAGCTCGTAGGAGAATAGGGAGCACTTTGTGATTGACTGAAATATGGGAGGTGAGGGATCCAAACGATGACCAAGTTCCGACTGAAGCAATAGATGGCAAACTCGCCGGGGCGGGGAACACAGGGCAAGGTTTGGACGCCGTAGCAGGACACCAAGTTGGACGCCTGGGACTGAGATGCACGTGGAGTGTCTGCGACTCTGCCTAGGGCCCGTGGGCTGCTATTTTAGGAAGCTCTGGGCTTAGAGATGTCCAGACTCACAACTGCAGAGGCTTTGTCTCACTCACTGCTGAGTTCTCGGTATTACCCGGAACAGGGCCTGGCCCACGGCTGACACGTGAATAATTACCGAGAGAATGAAACAATGAATCTGAGCAAGAACGCAGCCTGGAAAATCTCCCTGTGACGATGAACGGTGTGCGCCACCATCATTGCCGTGCAGGTTGCTACAGGACCGTCCTAGAAGTTACAAGTGAAAACTCTACGCTAGGGTGGCTTTAGGGTGCCAACCAAAGCAGACTGTGAACTTAGTAAAGGAGATCACGGAGGAGCTTCTGTTTCTCTCAATATCAGCAGTGGATGATAATAAAAGGCTACAGGTGCAGCTCCGTGGGAGAGCATGTGCTCAGCATGTGTGAGGCCCTGGGTTCGGCCCCCAGAACCCCAAAAGGAAAACTAAATAAGTGGTCAACAAAAGAGAGTAAGCTTCTAATAGAAGTTAGAGTTTTCCACGCTCAGTCAGACCAATTGTCACACTGTTCAAACAAGTTCCCCCATTTTCTATCTTTTTAAAAGACTGTTGCTAACTGTGGCCAAATGAATTACGTTTTCCAGACCACGAATGTGGACAAAGGAAGAGCCAAAGATCAACCACACCTCAGCAGCCTTCATAGGATGCAGCTCATCGCCGTGGAAGTTGATCTGCAACCCCATCTCTTTTCCGCTCTGCAGAATCCTTCCTGTGGAAGCCAGATCAAAGACGCCCTCCTCACAGAACACGTCTATGTTGTCGAGGTGTATCTCCCCACTCCTGCGGAGTTCCTTCAGCTTGGGGAGGTGATTACTGACGATGTCATCAGCCGCTTCCAGGGCAGTTTTTCCACTGATGGAAAATATACACATACGTATTTTTTGTAAGGAAAGGGGGTAATTAGGCATTTGGAGAACCTGAGAAACAGTGAAGGTACATTGACCTCAAGCCTCAGCAACATACCGGGAATCGAACTCGGGTCCTTGTGCTTGCAAAGCAGGCAGCAGAACCAGTGAGCTGAATCCCCTGCCCCAAAAGTCAGAATGTTTAACAATTGGGCCATGCCTACACAGCAGAGGTATAGGCAGGATTTCTGTCTACAACAACCTATACACAGAGACACAAATTGCTCAGCCAGACGGGCACACCTGTTGCCTTTAGGGAGGCCAGCAGGGCTACCTGGCTGCAAAGCTACCTCCCTGTATGAAGGCTCCTCATCAAGGATGCTTAGGGGACATCCTGATTGCTTTCCTCATAAGACAGCTGTCGTCCCCTCACCTGGGCCCAGCAATCCTCTTTCCTGTCCCCCCCCCAACACCATGCCTTCTGCCTAAGACTTTCCGTCTCACCATCAGGAGATAGAAAAGAGGACAGCAGGAGGGCCTGAAGTGCTCTCTAAAAATGTGGAGCCATTATACCCTAGACAGGGCTGTGCTTTGAAAGCCAGATGGACACAGAGCTGTACCTCTTGCTGGCTACACGATTTTGGATACATTATTTAGCTGTGACTACACCACAGGATTAATCAGTGGGGATCCGGATGTACACCCAGCAGAGGGAGAAGACTGTATCTGGTGCTCAGTAAAACCATTTGGGTGGATAGGCAGAGGTTAACTATGAGAAGTCAGGTGGTGCTGGGAATTGAACTTGGGGCCTCCCATATGCTAAGCAAATTATTTCTACTTCTCAAGATGATCATATAGAAGATGGTGCTATGTAGTTCTGTATTACAGATTTGTGATTCATGTTCAACAAAGTTAAGTTTCACCCTCAAAACTCACCCAGCTAAGTCAGATTCAAACCCAAGTTTTATCACGCCAAAGTTTTGAATCTTTTCTACAATGCCACACTGCCCTTCCTACTGAAGAAGGAAAGAGAAGCAGACTCTAAGACACTTTACAGGCTATTTCAAACGTCTCCGGGGCCAGGGATCTAGTTCAGTGGTTCCACTACCTGCTTTGTAAGCACAAAGTTCCAAGTTCGACCCCTGGTACCCCCCCAAAAAAAAATCAAAAGTCTCAGTGCTGCTTTGAGCTTTCATAATTTCAGACATAAAAATGCTAAAAATTTAACAGCAAACAGCACTGGAAATAGTAAATATTTATATTTCTTTTCTATATAATTAGTTTTGTGAATTTTGAATAACAAGTGTTAATGTTAATTTTTTTTAGTTCCTTTGATTCAAGGTGGTAAATGAACATTAACATTAAAGAGTTAATAACAACATACTATATTCTTGAACATTGCTGTAAGAATAGATTTTATGTGTTTTCACCAAAAAAATGATAAGCAATGCATATGTTAGTTGACACAGTTTGGCTTCACAAGATAGACCTATCTTCCAGACATGCAGTATGCGATAAACTATAAGTTATTTGTCAAATAAGTAAGCTATATCTTAAAGTTAGAAGAAAATTAAATGAATAAAATTTCAGTGAGGTTTGAAAGTCTACTTGTGTATGTAAATCACCGAGGCAGAACACTGCCCTAAAACCGCAGAGATACTCCGTGGATATTTCTTAGAGCTTTTAGTTCTGAAATTATAGATCTTCCGGCCCAGAAATTCCAGGAGCAAAAGGAACTTAGCAGATAAGAGCAGGCACAAAAGGAGACCAGAGTTCTCTACAGTGAAGCCACGTAGAGAAACATTTTGGGGAAAGGGTGTGATCATTGACCCCAACGTGTCAGCTCTTTTAGATGAAGAAGCCCTCAGCGATGAGCAGAGATCAGCAGAGAACTCCTCTCCGTCTGAATGGGTGGGTCACGGAGGTGTAGCCCTGGAGACGGTGTCTGGCCCTAGACCCTTCCTCCTTTGGCACTCGCTGCTCCTCTGCTGTGCTTCCTGGCTGCCGTGAACTAAGCATCTCGGCTCCCCTGTATCCTTCTGCCGTGATGGAGCCGGCTGCCCATGGAGTGAATCCCCTGAACCTTGAGTCAAACTAAACCCCTCTTCCTTTAAGTTGCAGGTGCTGGGCATCGAGTCTCAGTGACCCGAAACCTGAGTAATACAAAGGGAAAGGCTTCAAAACATTACCATAAAACAAAAATGTTTGCTATTTAGTAAACGATGAATAAAATAAAACCCTCAATCACTTAGAATACCCTTGCTCGCTCTCTCTCTCTCTCTAACTTCTATAGTACTTTTACACTAACTAACCCAAGGAATTACTCAAATTAGTATCAGTCGTTTTAAAGGACCCCCAAGGGCCATTTCTCTTCCAAAAGAACTTGAAATGTCTCTTCTTGCACCGAGACTGACCGCTAACAGAGCCCCCTCCCGGCCGCACCTGGGCACGTGACTGGCACGTGCCGCGGGACACCGTTCCCAAGGCCACGTCCTCCCACCGTCCTCGCAAGAGCTAAAGCGCTGCTGTGCCTCCGTCCCCCATCACCTGGGCACCGAGTGCGCCCCGCAGTAAGTGGCCGAGATGCCCATGGGCAGCTCCCGCCGCGCGCGCTCGATCACACGCAGCATCTTGAGCTCGGCGTCCAGGGCGAGGCCGTAGCCGCTCTTGCACTCCACCAGGGTGGTGCCGTCCTCCCACCGTCCTCGCAAGAGCTAAAGCGCTGCTGTGCCTCCGTCCCCCATCACCTGGGCACCGAGTGCGCCCCGCAGTAAGTGGCCGAGATGCCCATGGGCAGCTCCCGCCGCGCGCGCTCGATCACACGCAGCATCTTGAGCTCGGCGTCCAGGGCGAGGCCGTAGCCGCTCTTGCACTCCACCAGGGTGGTGCGCGGGAGTGGATGTCCATGTAGGAGGCCCCTGCCAACTGAACACAGGGCGGCTCGCTCAGGCTGGGCTGCAGGCCGGGCCCGGAACCCGCCTCCGAGGGTGCCATTTAAAGAGGATTAAGTACAGCAGGGAGAACTGGTGCGAGCCTGCAATCCTAATACTCTGGGAGGTGTAGGCAGGTGGAACACGCGTTCGAGCACAGCCTTCGCAATTTAGCCAATTGGGGAAATCCTGTCCCCCAAAATTAAAAAAAGGCTGGGGATGTGGATCAGGGTGCAGGTCCTGGTTCAGTCCCCAGTATCCTGGCGTTGGATTTTGGGGTGCTCTGCAGGGGATCTCAGGAAGGCACTGGAGAGACAGAAACGGGGTGGGGGTTGGTGGATGGGCAGCTGGGGTCTCAGCATAGCAGCAATTGAAAGTTGTCCGGGAGTATTTCAGTGTATGAACAACCCCGTCTGTCCCGTCTCTTCACCCCTCCTCCACCCCGAGTGAACCAGCTAAGTCTTGGCCCTCCCTGCACCCCTCAGCATGTTTGAGAAGGCAACGCTTAGGGGGCTCTGGGACCCTCACTGCAATTCAGATCCCCTCTACGGAGACCAGGATAGTTTTCACGTCTCAGTGTTCAGGCACCAGTTTGGAGCCTGTCCTCTGTCACTCAAGCGAGCAGAGGCTCTTCTTGGGTCCTATGCACCCCGCTCACTATGGGCTGCAAGTGCAAACTGGGTCTCCAAGCCAGAGGTATCATGTGGCCCTGCCATCGTGGGCTGGCCACCCCTGTCCCTTCTCAGGACTGTGTCCCTCTGTATAAGGCAGCCCCAGACCACAACCTAGGGTTATTTTTAGCTCTGAAACTCTTTTTATGTATTTATTTTTTTTCTCTTCCAGTATTGGGAATTGAACTCAGGGCCTCGCTCTTGCCAGGCAGGCACTGCAGCACTGAGCTAAATCCTTGGCCCTCTGAAACTCTTGCTTTAATAGAGGTAGTTTTTAAAACAGCTCTAGTTTGTTGAGAAATGTACATGCTATCTAAAGAAAAAAGCGTTTTTCCATTTTTCTGAAATAATCTAATTTAGCTACTCAGATGCACATATTTTATTTTCTTTTAAACCATGTGAACATGGCTGGGACCAAAGATTTAGAAGGTGGCTTTGGCTAATAGGTAACTAACACAGGCTGTGTTTTAGGACTGTGTTTCCCATGGGAAAAAGATAATAATGTAAGGCATTTTGTTTCTATGGTTAGTGCTTTTCCAACTTTGACCCCAAAGAATGGCGATTTTCAAACTGTTTCTTGGAATTTGCAAATGCTACTGCAGGTGCTGATGGCTATGAGAGAGTGGTCAGGTCGCACAGCTTTGTTCTGAGGATTCCACAGCCAAAAATGGCCAAACACTGGTCTACTGAAAATGTTTACTAGCCCTATGCTTCATATAAAAATTTGGGGTGGTTGCAAGTAAATTAGCTTTGTTTTCATTTGTTTTTTATTCTCTAGAAGTAAAAATACACGGCCAAGTTTGCTAGACTCCAAACTCTTTAGGTAAAACAGGCCTTATCTTGGCACTTGATTTCAACTGCCACTGTTCACTGCAGTTACCTTCATTGCAAACTCGGGCACTCTGTCTCCAGCCCACACGGGATGTGTGTGTGCATCCACCAGACCTGAAAACAACGAATCAAGGCACCTTAGGGTTGGTTCAGAAGCACAAGGCGTTTAGTGAGCAGGCAGCCTGGCCATATTCTTGGGAAAGGACGGCGGCCGTCTCACTTGGAGCAGGGAGGACTGGAAGGTTTTGGTCTGTGAGGTTCCCTCTGATGGCTGATCTAGAAGGTTCTAAGGGAGGAGGGCATCTCACCATGATGAAAATAACCCTTAGAGATACACAGTTCCTTCGATCAGTAAATCCACGCCCACCAAACCAGCTTTTAAACCAAGCTTTTAAAACCATTCATGACCAGGTGTGGTGGCGAACGCCTGTAACCCCAGCACTCAGGAGGCTGAGGCAGGAGGATCGCTATGAGTTCAAGACCAGCCTGGACAGTAAGTTCCAGGTCAATCTCATCTACACAGTGAGACCCTGTCTCAGAAAAACCACTCATGGAGCAAACCAAGGACTGTGTCAGCAAGGAATCGTTACTACAACCACCCCCAACTTTGAGAAGAAAAATAAGGAAGATGATTCTATCTTCAAGAAAGAAATAATTTAATTCAGGGGAAACTGTAAGGCAATTATGAGAAACTTTGTTTATCCAGATACAATTCAATAAAGGGCGCCTTTAACAAACATTTAAAATATTTTAAATCACTCATTAACAGTTCTAATTGGACTAAATCAAAAGTCCCTGTTCATGTTTTTATCATATTCTCTTTCTTATAACATTTTATCCAGACTTTTTTTTCCTAGCTTGCCTTTCTGGTTTTCATCCTCTAAAGCCAGAATGTAGATCTGACAGGTCGTAAACATTTTTAAAATATAAAAATTGGATAAACTTGGGGCATTTATGGGATTAGACACAGCAGCTGCCCTTTGCAGCCCCCTCATGCAGTGGATTAAAAAGAACTTCTTTCAAAATGGAAACAAAGGGCTGGGGATTCGGCTTGGTGGTTCCGATGCCTGCCCTGCAAGCAAAAGGACCTGAATTCGATCCGTGTTACCAAAAAAAAAAAAAAAAAAA
>NW_022900927.1:56870694-56875590 GCF_012274545.1 Fukomys damarensis | reverse complement strand
AAAAAAAAAAAAAAAAGGAAACAAAGTCTTCGTAGATAGGGAGGGGTGGAGGGGTTGAAGGGAGGGCAGGGGAATGGGGAAAACATAAGCACCAAGATGGATTAAGTAAAGGTGCCAATTTCCAATGATGAGCGTCATTATAGTGTATACCTTAAATGTGCCAATACAACTAATGAATTTTTTAAAAAGATATGTATTTTGTTTTACAAAAAAAAAAGGCAGAACAGGATTTTTCTCTCCAAACTGCTACCAGCTGGGAAAATCATCATGTAAATAAGAAAAGAAAAAGAAACTTCTTTCACCTAGTTCAACCGCTCTGGCCTAAACACGGCACAGTTGTTTGCTTTTTAGTCTGTGAGTGGGGAGAAATGTCGGGAGGGAATGGATTTAATAACCAGCTTTCCTCTTACCTGCTTAGCAAATGTCGATAAGGTGTTTCACCTCTAGCCCTGAGTTTTCTGTTCTATAACTTGTAGACGATGATACCTACCTTAGAGGGTACCTATGAGGATTCAGCAGGAAATCATGTTTGTAAACCAACAGTAGCAATTCAATACTTGGGAGCCATTATTACTTTTAATGCTATTGCCCAACAAGCCACTGTTGTTTACTTGGTGCAGGCAACCATTAAAGCTACTCTCAGAGCTTTCTGAAGCAGAGGTAAGTACCTGGTAGGATACATTTCCCAGAGCAGTCGATTCTTTCTTCAAAAGTTTCTCCAGAAAACTGTTTTTGGATCACATCAGCTGGGCCAATCGCCTTTATAAATCCATCACTGAAGGAAAATCAAGAAAGAGTTACTAAATTTAAGGGAACTCTTGTGAGAATCCTAATGGTTTAAAACATGTTTTCAGATGTCTTGGTGTTGCTCAACATTTATTATGGTTTCCTCTTGAAGCCGAGTCTTCAAGCTAGTGACTCCAGCTATACTGAAGACAAAAAGTCAAACCACATGTAGCAGAAATCACTAGCTGTTTCCCAAGATGGATGTTCCCTTTTCCTACTGTTCTAGAGCCCTACACTGGACACCTAACTGCTCAGAATAAAAGACTACATCTCCCAGCGTGGTTCTAGTGAGTAGGGCTGTTTTCATTCCTTATTCTCACTGGCTGGAATGCGACCACTAGAGAGGAGCAGCCATCTTGGATCCTGGAGTGGCCCTGTGGAAGTCAGCCATGCACAACACAGCAAGATAGGATGAACCTGGATCCTAACAACTCTATGGAAAGCAGCCTTCAATGAGCCCTGCATCTGCTCCTGGATTTTTACCTAAGAAAGAGATAGACTTCTACCTTATTTCAGCCACTGTCAATTAGGGCCTTTGTTCTCACTGCAAATTAAGTGTTTCCAAAATGGCGATTTGGGGCTATCATCCTGACAAGTGGGAGAAGCACTGTGAAAAGCAGGCAGGAGTGGAGGATTCGGAAACGAGACAAAAATGACTTGGGTAACCTAACAGAACAGAAGAGCAGAGGAATAGAAGCTGGATGAAAAGAGAGACATCATGAAAGGAAAAACATAATGATGGGGAGATTCTGTGGATGACAAATTTAGGGACAGAAGAAGGAGTTGTGAAATTTAGTTATCACTAACAGTGTTTATCTGGCCCGGTTCAATAATTCACCCACAATGCAGTGCTGCAAAGGACCGGCAGGGTTAGAGACTGACCTTTGGTTGGGAAAGGGGAATGCTCTCTCTCAGGACTATTTTTCTCCTTTTCTATCAGAACTGTGTCCCTTTTGGCAGGAAGCATTATTATCAAGGGGCCATTGGACAAATCATCTGATAACGCTGATGTAAAGAGTTCGCGGCTGACACTGTCTTAGGAAGGGTTTATTTGTACTTTAACCTAACAAGTAAATCTCTAACGGCCTCAGTCTGTATTTGAGGAGGATTTTAAGGGCATGAATCATTTGATTATCTCATTTCAGAGAACAAATTGGTCTCTCATTCAATAGCGGGTTCTTCTGCATCATGTTTGAACAAAGCCTGAAGTATTCCACCCCAAATCATTTTAGTAGCCACTTAAAATTATGAAGATGCCCACCTGTGCTATGGTGGATTTTTCACTCTTTGTTATTAAGCGGGGGGAAAAAAACAGGGTACAAAGTAATCTACGTTCGTTTCTTTTTTTAAAATGTCTGTTCAGGCAATTCTATCTGCACAGGAAAACATCGGAAAGAAGCAGCACCCGAGGCTGACAAGGTCACAGAATATTGCGTTTGAGTGATTCATTTTTTGTTTTTGTTGCTCATGTGTATTTTCTCTACTAAACTAATTCACAGGGGGGCAGACAGGGAAGGACGGTTGTTGTTTTATTTACTCTCCATTCTCGAAGAAAAATTCTACAGCAGCTTCTGGCTGCAGTAAAGCCAACCAGCAAGCCCAGCCCCACCTGCGGAGCTGCAGTCTAACCCTCACCATGGAACAGTAACGAGGGTGATCTGGAGAACAAAGCTTCCTGCAACGCCTCTCCAGGTGTCCCAGGAAAGATTAGGACTCACACACAGACCCTGCAGTTACTAACATCTAAGAACCCCTCTTATTTTAAAGGTGGAAGGATCTGACCGCCTGCCGTTTGTCAGGCAGCCCTTTAAGCAGGTCTACGCCTCGCCACGGGTGCACTGTCCGTTCTGCATTACAAGTACCTTTCCCTGCATCTCGTCACCAACATACTTAGCTCTTTGAGGGCAGGACCAGTCTTCGTCCTTGCTATGGCTCGTTTATAGATGTCTCCCCGAAGCTTCACGGGGTCACAGGTGGGACTTTCTCCAAGGTGGCTGGCTCTAGAGTGTGTGACTGATGCGTGATGCAATGCTAGGAGCAAGGGACTAGGATTAAGGGTGTGAGCGCTGCCTGCCCTAAATGCCTGGATAAAATATGAGGGATAGAAAGAGCTGTGGTCCTCCCTTCTTGCTTTGCTACCTTCTGCCCGCCATGGACTATTCCTCCTCTACGATGCCTATCTGCTGTGCCATCCTGCCTTCGAGCCAGCCAATCATGGACTGAAACCTCTGTATTTTCATCCCTATTTATTTTGTCCGTGTTTTGTCTTGGTCTTAGCCTTTCGACGGGACACTTTCGAAAGTGCCACTTTGCACTTCTCATCTAACACACAGTGACAGACTCCGAAGCTTCTCCAAGACTAGTTACCACCTCCACACACAGATATCAACACAATGTAAAGATAAGATCTCTCTGAAGACCCAAATGAGTGAACACGATAGTGGAGTTCAGATCCCATTGCAGATAACCACTGGGTTGTTGTTGTTGTCATTTTGGGGTTTTTTGTTTTGTTTTGTTTTTAGGAAGGGGAAGCTTTTGGAATCTTCAGGCCATTTTCTTTCCCAGGACTCGTTTTTTGTATCCTGAGCCTAAAAGGGATCGAGTCCTAGATTATCTGGCTGAGGTTCATCCTGATCAGAGCACACTGACAGAGCCCAGTTCCGTTTCTGGACTTTGAAGGGACTTTCCTGCAGTCCTCAGCGGCATCCCTGACCCCACATGCTGCCCTTTTCTCTTGCTCTCTTCTAGTCTACCAAAAGACGAGCAGGTTCAGGCTGCCTTTGAACACACAAGATTCCACATGAGAAAAATGACGGGAAAACAGCACAATCACCTAACCCCTCACGCTTGGAAAGTTCGGAAGAATAAAGGCAGAAAACACATTCAAAGCAATCTGAATAACCAGACAAGAATGAATTTCATTCTTTGTCGTGTGTATCAAATAGTTATGATGTGGAATAAAAGTCGATCCTATAACCAACTAATCGTATCTGAGCAACAAAGAACAGAATATTTCTGCAAATATATTGTGAAATAATAAACCCAACAAAAACTAAGAACTGTGTAGCAGATTCACATCAAGAAAACCGCATTTCAGACCACAAGTAAACTCCTGCCTTTTCCTTTCCTCTTTTCATCGTTTTTTTGTTGGTGATGGTTTTGTGTGTTTGTTTTGCGGTACCAGAGATCAAACTCAGGACCTTGCAAGGCAGGCAACAGCGCCACTGAGTTAAATCTCCAGCTCTTTTCAGTGGTTTTGATGTGCACATAAGAACCTGTCTTGGCATCCAAGCCTTCCTAACTAAAAACAAACAAGCCCAGAGTCGCTAAAAGTTGGGCTTTTACTCAATTTTAAGCAGCCTGAGATAAGTGGGTCTGTTTGCAAAATTTGATGCAATGGAGATGTCCTGGGTTCTGGGGTGCAAATCCTCATCCAATTCCCGTTCCTACCCCAGGTTGCTCTCTCAATTTTTGGCTGATTTTTTTTCTCCATGCCTGCGGGGAAGCTCCGAAGGTTAAGAGACAATAATGGAAAATAGCACCTTTTTCAATCAGGCCAAATCCTGACTTCCACACACACCTCCCCAAAGCTACCCACATATCTGATTGTTTTCCAGTTCTCAGATGTTAGTGAGTGAATCACAGGGATGCAAGAGGACTCCGTGCCCAGAGTCGTTGACTGAAAGATCTCCGGATAGGAAATAGAACCAGAAATCTGTCTTAAAGAGAAAAATAGCTGCCGGGCGTGAGGCCATATGCCTGTGATCCCAGAACTTGGTAGGCTGAAGGCTGAGGCAGGAGGATCGTCATGTATTTGAAGCCAGCCTGGGTTATATAGGGAGGACCCCTCCCCCTCCAAAAAAAAAAGCGAGAAGAAAAATAGCCATAGGTCACGGTGGACAAGGCGGACCCCTGGCCATCTTAGGAAACACCAGAGGGGACCCCAGTCCTTCGGATGATAAGACAATGGCATCTCACCTGGGGAGACTGGATTAGCACGCATCTTAATGGGATGTTCAACCTAAACGCTTGGTTTCCCTTCCAAAAAACCAGATCAGGGCACCGACCAGCCCACTCCGCATCAGCCCAGGAGCCGGTCCCCGCGCACAC
>NW_022900927.1:56825135-56870420 GCF_012274545.1 Fukomys damarensis | reverse complement strand
GACGGCGACCGTAGGAGGACCCGCCGGTGGGGCCGGGAGGAGTCCGCCGGGTGGCACCGCCCCCTGGCGTCACCTTCTGGGTAAACGAGGGAGAGACGGTGCCCTTTCCATCCGAAAAGGAAAGCAAGAGCTCCATCGCCCGGAGAGATCCAGGCGGGACGAGCCGGGGAGGGTCACGGCAGGCGGTGGCCGAGGGCACGGGTGGGGTGCGGTGGGAGGCCCGGACAGCCAGGAGTAGAAACGAGGTGGGGCAGACTTAGGGGGAAAGAACATGTGTGCTTTGTAGACTGTGGAATACTACTGTGCCAGAAAGAAGGATACCCTTGAGTTCCTTGTAGGAAAACGTATGCGCGGTGAGACCACGAAATTAAGTGCGGTAACTGAGACACGCAAGCTTAAACATGATTTCTCTTCTATGCGAAAGGCAAAGTATAAATAAAGCGCAAAATAAAAAGATAATAGGAAACCGAGTTAGATCTTCCTCAAATGGGAAGGAGGATCAAGAGATGGAGGGAGGGAAAGGGGAAATAAAAGGAACAAGGGTGTGTTTTGTACACGTGCCCACTCCCCGTGACGGGTGTAATCACTGCGTGCTGTAAACATGAACTAATAAAAATTATAAATGTTTAAAACTTGGGAAGAAAGGACCTCTGTCCTCTGACCTCTGTCCTGAGGGGGCAGCACGGCTGGGGTGGAGACGAACCCCAGAGGGCAGACCCGGGATGGAGCCGCAGTAGCGGACAGACCTGCGGGGATGGGGCTGGGGCAGAGGCGCTGGGGTCCGCGCGCCGAGCGGGATGAGATTCCACACTTTTCGGTTGGCCGGGTCGGCTGGGGATGCGCTCCGGACTGTCCCCAAGATGAAGGGGACCAGGGGCGGGGCCGGGTAGAGCCAGACTCAGAGGACGCAGCGCCTCTGCGCACTTTCTCCTCAGCGCCTTCCTAAAGGAGAGGTCGGAGCAAAGGGCTCCTGGGCCCGAACTCGCGGAGGTAAAGTGGGTGGCAGCCGAGGGGCCGCCCAGCCTCTGCGGCCGCAGCCGGGGGTTGGAGGCCCTGACGATCCCACGGGGACACAGTCGGCGAAAGCCCGGCCGTCCGTCCAGCCCTCGCGATGGGGCCGGTTCTGGTTCTTGCTTACTTCATTTGCTTTGCACAGCACATTTTCACTAGGCGCTCTGTGTCGGGTCCTGGGTCTCAGACAAAGACAGCAGAGGCAGCTTCCCTGCCCGCAAAGACCACCATGCAAACGAGCACCGAAAGTGAAACAGAGTAAATGAGACACACACGCTTGGTTTATCTTCGCACGGTTATCTTCTGTGAGAAACCCAAACTATAAATAAAGAGCAAAATGAAAGATAGAGCATAGTAGGAGATGGGAACATAGGTCTTTCTCAAATGGAAGGGGATCAAGAGCTGGAGGGAGAGGAGAAGAGGGAAAGGGGACCAAAAGGGATGAAGATGTGTTAGGGACGCGGACCAGCGCCACCCGAGGAAGGTAAACACGGACTGCAAACATGAACTGATGAAAAAAAAGACAGATAAGGACGGAAACGCAGACGAAACTTGCAAAGCACAAACTAGAAAATCAAGTTAATTTGGCGTTATTTCAAAACTAGCAACAGAGGACAAACACCTACAAGTGAACACATTTAGAAAAAATATACTTTAGCATCATACGACAGCCTATAAAACAGAGAAGATAGGTAAAGGGGGGAAATGGAAAAGAATTAAATGCACAATGTGAGTCCAAAAGACTCAAAACAGAAAAAAAAAAAAAAGCCAAACGTTACTAGCAGCTCAGGTGCAAAATCACAAACAGGTGTGTGTGCGTATACATAGTTTTTAGAAGAGTGGATATATGTACATATATATCAGAAGGAGAAACGTGAGGAATATTAAGATTTTATAAAGACATTTTGCAATTATAGGCACATCTGCAGACTTACACAAGTACTGTGTAAGTAAAGGATGGATGGGTTAAAAATCATACATAAATGGAAGGGCTTTAATCAGGAAACTTGTCATGTTCCTACTTCCATTACGTATGAGCTGCCTCATCCCATAAAATTCACCTGCAATTTCCCCAAGCCTTGGTTTTCTTGTCCTCATTGTGAGGAATAATTGTTTCTACTTGCTGGTTTGTTTGGCCTTTAAATAAAATGTAAATCACTTGGCCCCGTGCCTATCTCTAAATGAGTACAGTAATAGGTACTAGTAGTACTAAGTAGCAATAGTAGTGGTCGTTTATTTTAATCCTATTTTTTCTGCTGGTCAATTATGATATGGGTTGGATTTGAACCAGTAATGCTAGTTTCTTTCCTAACATCAGAGTACAGACCATGTACTGTAATTACAGGTTCTTGTCAAGTCTAAAGAAATGATACTTTTTTTTAGTATGTGGGTGTTTTATGTCTGTGGGTAAACTGAGTGTATTTGATCCATGGCCAAGATTCTTAATATCTGAAACGCATTTGCAAACAAGAGGATTGCAGAAGCAGGAAGGACCAGAGGTATTTCTTTCCTCCTTGGTTACTTTTGATAGTAACAGAGGGGCAAGGGCGATAAATTGTTCCTTAGTAATAATCAGCATCTTGGTCAGGCACCATGGTGCACACCTGTATTCCTAACCCTCTGGGAGGCTGAGGCAGAAAGATTGCAAGTTCAAGCCCAGCCAGCAAAGATTAATGACTTAGCCTGACCCTATCTTAAAACTGAAAAATAAATGAATTAAAAAAAAAAAAAAGATTGCCTTCAATCTCCAGTACCAGAAGAAAAGAGACAAAAGCATCTCTAACACTTCGTAGTTTACCAGAGACTTTTCACTCCACCTCAGGTTTGCATCTGCAAACTCCCTTCCCTTACTCTTCCTTCCGTTTGAGCCCTGGCTGGTTTTTTCAGTTTGCAAAAGGGAGAGTCCATGGAACAGTCCACCCGAAACTGCAAGCCTGATGCCAGCAGTGCCGTAGGGGTCAAGATAAGCTTGTGCTCAAGTTCTGACCTAACAAGAGAGGCAGCCATTGAGCAGGCCAAGAACCCAGCGGCTCCTAGCTTTCCAGCAAACAAAAACCAGCTCTGGCATCTCCACACCACGCAAGAGCACCGCTCACAGCCCCTCCTCCCAGTGTCTGTTCAAAGTGGCGGCTGGAGCAGGTGGAGAAGAAGTGAAAGGCTCTGGATCCAAAGGAACCTGTCAAGACCCTTCTGGGGGAGGGGAGAGGCACATGGCTTCCTGTCCCACGTGGAGAGAACCTGGAAGTCCGTTTCACTGGGCTGTAGAAAGGGTTGCTGTGAAAACCAAACACAAACAGTGTCTGATAGTATCTGGTAGACAGTGCTATTGGTAATTTTTATTTAAGGTCATTCTTGAACTTCGGGATTGGACATTATAAAACCTCAATCTTAGCTGGGAGTGGCAGTGCAGCCTGTAATCCCAGCACTCTGGAAGGCTGAGGCAGGAGGGTTACAAGTTGGAGCCCAGCCTGGACAATTTTTAGAGACCGAGTGAGACCATGTCTCAAAGTATAAAATACGAAAAAGGGCTGGGGGTGTAGCTCATTGTGAAGACTCTTGAGTTCAGTCCTCCATACGGAAAAACAAAAACAAGCTCCAGTTATTATCAATCCTCTTTCCCCACTACCCTAGCCTGGAGTGTTAAAATTCTGCTCCTTGACTTGGCCATCAAAGGGAAGACAGAATAATGCTAAGGGAAAGAAATCAGACACACAAGTTAAATATCCTGTGGTTTATCTTCTCTGAGAAACCCCAATTATAAATAAAGAGCAAGGTAACAGGAAGTCAGGAGATAGATCTTTCTCTAATGGGGAGGGGATGGAGAGATGGCGGTGGGAAGAAGGCAGGGCGAGGAGATGAAGAAGGAATGAAGATGTCTGTTCAAGCTACAACTCCACACAAGGACTATAAACATTATGTGCTGGAAACATGGACTAATTAGGATTTTTTTTTGTTTTCCTCTCCAGTAACAAAACTTCTAGAGTTTTGGCTCAGGGTGTCTCAGGAAAGTGAGTTTTCAGTTACGCCCCTATTCTTTCTTCAATGCTGGTGGTTATTCACAAGGTAGAGGGGACCAGAAAGAAGACAGATCTGGGCAGTATCTAGTTGGAAGGAAAAATGAGCGACCATGGCTGCTCCATGCACGTTTTGCTGCATTATCTGTGTTTGGAAATCGCAACGCATCACACAAAAGGCATAAAGAGCTGTACTTGGTGAAAACAGAGTCTGAAGGGCACCGAGTTTCAACTGCTGACCTGAGAGAAAGTGCTGGTGAAGTCAGAGAAAGGGGTCAAACCTGCCTGTTGCCCAAAGCCAAAGTCTTTCCACGGTGCCGTTCCGCTGCCATTCATCAAAAGACCCAACTTAGTAATTGCATAAATGTCTGAAGAAAGCAAGAATCCGTTAAATCATCCATTTGGAGGAATGGTGTATGTCACATCCATGGCCCCTGGATGTCTACTGTGCTCCAAACTGAACCTCTGATCCTCCCAACTGTCCCCTTCCTCACATTTTCTCTCTCCATTGAAGGCAACTTAATCCTGTCTGCCTCGGCTCTTTATTTCATACTCCTCACCCAATCTATCACCCAACCCTACAGGCTCTGCTTTGAGGATCTCTCTAGAATCAGACCACTTCTCTCCAGCTCTTCTATCCCAAAGGGACCCCATTATCTCTTGTCTTCCAGTAGCCTCCTACCGGATCTCCCTGTGCAATTGTTATGGTGTAGATCCGGAATGTCCCCCAAAAGCCTCATGTGTATGAAAGGTAACTGGATCGTCAGATTGCTGTACTCATAGTGGTCTAATGTAGGAGTGAATTTAGCAACTACTAAAATGTACTTCTAGGAGGTGGGGCCTGACTGGAGGCAGGTCACCAGGGGTGTGACCCGGAAGAGTTTATCTTCCTCCTTGCTCTTCCTTCGCTCTCTGCTTCCTGGCCTCCATGATGTGAGCAGCTTTCCTTTGTGGCAGGCCCTTCTGCTGCGCCATTTCTGCATCTGAGCCAGGCCAACTGTGGACTGAAACCTATGAAACTGTGAGCCAAAATAAACCTCTCCTCCTTTAGGTTGTGGGTGTCAGGTATTTTTGTCCCAGCAGCAAAGAAAGTGACTAAGACAGCCACCCTCACACCCTTTTATCGTCTCTCCTCAGCTTAACAGTGATTCACTGAATGGTTCTCCATTTCACTGAGTAAACGGCAAATGGCCTACCAAGCCTGAGTAGACTAAAACTTGTTCTTTTGTCTGTTCTCATTTGTCAAAGTCCCCTCTGTTCATTGTGCTCACCTTCCGCTTGTGTCCTTACTGTTTCCCAGACACTCCCAGCATCTTCCCTCCTTAGAATGTATTTTTCTACACGCCTCGCCTTATGTGGCACTTACGATGCTTCAAATGATGCCCAAAGGCTGGACATGCTAACTCATCTACACTCTTCCTGCCACCCCCTTTTTAAAGCCAAGGGAATTGAAGTGTGATTTCTACAGGACATTAGGAGATTCCATGCTCTTAGTCACTGAGGCTGTGCCAACTCTGAAGATGATGTCTTCTTTTCATCTCTTTTGTTCTTCACCAACCCTTCATTATTCAATTGGAAGACAGATGCAAGTGGAAATACAATGATGTTCAGAGACTGATGATTCCATTCACGCATTCTATGGTGTTCTAGGAAGATGGAATCAGAGCCAACTGTTATCAGCAGTTGGCTTACTGAAGAATACATTTAAACAGCCAACCTAAAATACGATGCCTTGTTCCTTTGTTCCTGTCATGGGAGCACCTTTTTATCTAAACTCCTGAGTCTTTTTTCCCTCAAATGCATATTTCTTTATAATTCTTCACATAGAAGCCAGGCATGGTGGCACAGACCTGTAATCCCTGCGTTTGGGAGGCTGCAGCAGGAGGATCGCTGTGAGTTCAAGACCAGCCGGGACTCCATAGTGAGTTCCAGGTCAGTCTCAAGTACATAGTGAGACCGTCTCAAAACAACAACAACAACAAAAAAAATTCTTTACAGAAGTCACAGAAGCTCTTTGAGAAATCTGAGTGATAAATCAGATAAGAACTGGGGGGGGTGATGTAGGATCTCCAAATAATATAGAGAAAAATAATATAACTCCAATCTTTTAGATGTCTGATACGCCATATTCAGGTACCCAAGACTGAAAAGTGAATTCTGAGGAACAGTGAAGGTGAAGAGTAGAAAATGTTTATTGAGGGGGAAAGATATCATTCCTGAGAGCGACAGGCAGGACCTGAGTGAGTTTCCAGTTAGCCCACTTTATAGAGGAAGCTTTGTGGAGCAAAATCATGAGATGACTATAACCTAGGACAACATGGTGACCAGCCAATAGGGTTACAAGCATAGCCCCATAGGTAACATCAATTCCATGGGGAAGCAAGTAACACAGCATGGAAAGAGCAAGGGCCTTTTTGGAAAAGATGAGTCAGGAGGTCCTGGTCACCCACCCAATGACTGATGTCTATCTAGACTTATTGGATCAGGTAATACTAATCCTAGCATATTGCTTCTCCCTCAAAGAGGTATATAGGAATTCCATCTTTACCTTAAGGCCTGGCCTTCACTGCCAGTCACAGTTGTAATGTGATCTTATCTTCTGCACTGACTTCTCTGAGGGCCTAGCCTTGTTTGACTGCCTATAATATTTCTACCTAACTTGGCTGTCTATAATACTTGCCTCAGGGAAAAAAATTAATGGAGAAGCAAAAATTCAGTAATCATAATAAGCAATGTTTTAATTTAGTATTCCAGAAAATGAAAATTAATGCGACAAATAAATCTAAGATGAACAAAATGTCAGAATTTTAAATAATGACAAGCTCTAACTTGTTGTGGTGGTGCAGGTCTGTAATCTACTTGGAAGCCTGAGGCAGAAGTTTAAGGCCAACTTGGGCTATGCATGGAGTGAGACCCGAAGGAAGGAAGGAAAAGAAAGAAAGAAAGAGAAAGCAAGCAGAAGGGAGGAGGAAGGAGGAAGGGAGAGGGTTAGGGATAAGGAGGGAGGGTAAAAAGAAAAAGAAAAAAAGGGGCAGGGATGTCACTAGTTGAGTATGTGTGGTTTGAGGCCCTGGGCTAAATTCTCAGTACTGGGGAGACAGAGACAGACAGAGATCTGTGGGCCAGAATCAGGGTGAGGTAAGGGAGGCCCTGACTCTGAGGATCACACAAGTGCAGTCAAATCCTCTCTGTAATCAAAATTTTGATACTTTATTTGACAAAAGTCAATATCATTTTGTTGTGGGATTTTAGGAGACAAGAGAGACCACCAGGTGATGCAGGAGAATGTTTATTTTAGGTAGACAGCAGCCCAATAGACTCACATCCTAAGGTTGAGCCCAGAACAAAGGAAAGGTTCCAGGTTTATACCTGTGGCTAAGGGAATGGTCATTCTAGTGGCATGAAACTAGGGGTGAGGGGTGAGTGTTCAAGTGAGGTTACAGAAGTGAGACAAAAGCAAACACAACAATTCATCATGCAGTGACAACCTCGTAACTTAGCCTTGAAAGAAGACAGAACCTTGTGAATCTTGTGAGAACAAGATGTCATAAACTTTGTTTGCAGGACATAGTTGCCAATTTTGTCTGTACCAGAACAAGGAGTTACAGCTACAGGGAAGGGCAGGTGATTGGGAAGGGACTGCTCAAGGGCAGGAAGAACTTCTTTTCCTTTAAGTCTTGCTTTAATTTGACATTTTGTTTTATGAGCCAGTCTTCTGTCACTGTAAGAAAATATCTGAAATAGTCAAGTAAAAGAAAAAGTTCTATTTTGGCTCATGGTTTTGGAGGTTGCAGGGCAGGATCAGCTGGCTCCATTGCTTCTAGCCCATGGTGGAACAACTCATTATGGTGGGAGTCAGGCAAAACTGCTCACCTCTTAGCCAGAAAGAAAAAAGCAAGGAAGTGGAAGAGAACAGGTTCTATAGTCTCCTTCTAGGGAAGCCCCAATAACCTAAAAGCCTCCCACCAGGCCCCACCCTCTAAGGGTTCCCCACTTCTCAGTAGCACTCCCTTGAAGACCAAGCCTTTAACACAGGGACCAATGGGAGAGATTTGATGTCCAAATTGCAGCAGTTATCACACTGAATTAACTTGAAATTTAAAAATTAGTACATTTGCATGTTATTTATCTTGGTAAATAAGTTGTTCTGTTTCAGTAATTCCTCAAGTTTTACAGCTAAAATGAGTATCTCATTCATCTAATCCTAACTCCACAGCTGACCAGAATGAAAGGAGAGATTGTGACAAATCAGAAGTAGCTATTAATGTTTGATGAACACCTTTTTAAACAACTCTTCATTTTTTTAATCCATTTTTTATCCACACTTCTCCTACCCTCAAAACAGTTGCTTTTTAAACTTATAATATATGGTAGACAGACAAATAGTGACAACAGCATCATTTTAAGGGGCCACATGGCAATCTATCTAATGGGTATACCATAGTTATTTAATCAACTCCCTGTTTATTAAGTGACACTGAAAAACATTGTCCTTCATGTCTCTTTTTTTAAATAAGTTCCTAGAATTAGAATTGCTGGGTCAATGAGTTCGTGTTTACACTGCTTTGGAAAGCCAGAAAGGCTTTGAATTTAACTTCTTTAGGCAATGTTTACAGAATTCCTTAAAATGTGTTTCCTTTTCTTTGGTCAGGGCCAGGAGACAAGATGTCATCACAGTTTTTGCAGGCTCCAGTGAATTTTGAAGGTAAGAAGAAATCAGTGCTCGAGTTCTTGCTTTGTGCCCAGTACTGAGGGGATTCAGACAGCAAAGGAGCAAAATGCTCCACCATAAATATGAGGCACAAAGACTTTATAAACTACCTGCAGAGAAGATTCTGCTCTTCTATTTAGTTTGTTGTTGTTGTTGTTGTTGTTGTTGTTGTTGTTGTTGTTGTTGTTACCAGGGATCGAACTCGGGTCCTTGTGCTTGCAAAGCAGGCGCCAGAACCACTGAGCTAAATCCCCGGCCCTCTTCTATTTAATTTTAATTAAGTTTCAAATCAGTAGTACATGAAGTTGTCATATTTAAACTAGATTGCTACAGTGTCTCAAGACAGTTCAATTATTTGTCACAATGAAGGACATGAATAGCTAAACTTTATCAAAATCTGCCTTCTTCCCTTCTACCACCCTTTTTTCCTTCCCCTCCTCATTCTTTATAAAGATACAACAAATTAAAATTTTGTTAATATACAAGAAATAATTTTGTTTTTACTTATGAATTTGCCAAAGCTATAACAACTGGATAACCCCAAATGACGGTGGTTGATAAACTTTTGCTTTGGAGGACAGTTTGGGGCTCTCTGTACTTAGTATTCATATGTTTATATGCAAATCACAGAAAATGTGCAACAACAGTGTGCCTTAAACACGATAGGGCTATTTATTTTATTCAGACAGAACAAAGAAAGGAAGGAAGGGACCAAAGAAGAAAGGAAAGGAAAGAAGGAGGGAAGGAAGGGACAAAAGGAGGGAAATAGGGAGGGAAGGGGAGGAGGGAAGGAGGGAGAGAGAGCAGGAGAAATGGGAGCCAGAGGAAAAGGCCCCACATGCAGCCCCCTAGGGTACTCTGCTGGCTGTGGCTTTCAAGCACACCTAGAACCAAAGTACTTTCCTCCACCTCTTCTTCTTCTCTGTGTGCAGAGCTCTTACTGCAAGCAGCTCTTACTGAAGTGCTCTGGTTCCAACCCTGATTCCCTGACTCTGAGTTAATTCTCAGCTACCTACGCAGTAGGAGGTGGAAGGACACAGCACTTCTCTGGTCAAAGCCCTCCGGTGGTTCTCCATTTTACTGAGTCAGTGTCTAACAGACTCCAGACTGTGCGTGGACACTGCAGGCTGCCTCTTGACTGTCCCCCTTGTTCACTCCATTCCAGCCACAGGGCCCTCTTTTCTCTCTCTTGAACACACACCGGTCCTACCCCAGGGCCTTTACACTGACTATTGCCACAGCCGGGACTGCTCTTCCCCAGATATCCACGTGGTAAATCCCTAAACTCCCCGAATGGGGTCCATCCCACCACTCCACTTAAAATTGCTGACCCCAGCCCCTCTGTCTTCTGCTTTATTTTTCCCACAGAACTTTGTTACCTTATATCATATTATAACATTACCTACTATATTTATTTGTTATTGTCTGTTACCAAGATACACCCACACACACAAACACACACACACCTCACGTCAATATAAGGTCCCCAAGAACAGGCATCTTTGTTTGTTTACAGTGTGTTATCAGTGCCTACAACAATGTCTGGCACACAGTACAGTCTTCATAGTTGTTTCTTGCGTAAATGGATGCAAGAATTAGAACCAGCCAAGAGTGCCAGTAAGGGGCAAGGCTAAGAAAGGAGTGAGGCTGTGTGAGTGTGACAGAACAATGTCCCTCCCAAACATGTCCACTCCGAACCCTGTCAGGCTTACCTTCCATGTCAGGATGGACTCTGCAAAGGCCGTTAAATTAAGAGCCTGGAGGTGGGAATCTGGCCTATCTGGTAGGTCCAACGGATCTGGTGGTCTGAGGGACCTGATGGTTTGCCTGAGGGAGAGGCAGGAGGGCCTGGGACAGAGAAAGAGCCATGATAATGGAAATAGAGGCTGGGTGGTACACTTGAGGGTGAAGGAAGGGGCCACAAGCCAAGGGATATGGGCAGCCCCTGGAGTCCAGAAGAGAAAATCTCTCCTGTGGCCTCCAGAGGAAGACAGCCCTGCCAACATCATGATTTTATTAGTCTTATTCCAGACTTCTGAGATCCACAAGGATAAGAGACTAAATTTTAAGCCTCTTGAGTCTGGCTGATTAGTTACAGCAGCCCAAGGAAACTGATAGACTGAGGCAGGGAAGAGAAAGTCTCCACCCAAGACGGGGAATTAGTAATGGCATGGATTTGCAATTGTATTGGTGGTGAAATGTGGGGGGCCTAGAGTAGTCAGGGTTCAGTAAATAGAATCTGACTTGGGGAACTCAGAAGATCCCTTATTGCCAAAGTGGGGTACTGGAGAGAGGCCAGGCCCAGGGTCAGCTGGTTCAAGAGCAACAGAATGAGACTGGAGAGGCAGGAGGCTGTGGCCAATGGTAGAATCTGGTGCACAGTGGGGTTCTGGGATAGTGAAGAGGTTGAAGGCACCCCCTAAGATACATCCATCCGGAGGAAAATGTGAATTTATTTAGAAAGGAGATCTTTGCAGAAGTAATTAAGGTAAAGACCTTGGCATGAAGTCACCTTGAATTTCGAGTACACCTTAAACCAAACAGCTGGAATCCTTCTACGAGAACAGAGAGGAGGTCTGAGGCTCAGAAGGGTGAGGATGGAGGCTGAGATTGGAGCTATGCGTCTGTAACCCAAGGAATCCCAGGAATGGCTGGAAGACTCCTGAAGCTGAAAGTCATGCACTAAATTCTCTCTCAGAGCCTCCAAAGAGCCTTGCATGACCAACGCCTTGATTTTGGATCTCTGGCCTCCAGAACTGTCAGGGAATGAACTTCTCTTGTTTTAAGCCACCTGCTTGAGGTAATTTGTAATGGCAGCCCGAGTTTCATGTAAGTAGAAAGCTAACATAGGGAGAAGATTAGCCGGAGGCTAGTGCTTGTAGTGAGCTTGCTTGGTGAGGTGGTTGAGTGGTGGACTCCACAGATGATCAGCCATCAGGTTCTAACCACTGGGGCCTGTGAATATGACCATATTTGGAAAAAAGGGTGAGGAGTCTTTGTAGATAAAAATCCAATTAAACATCTTAGGAGGAGATCATCCTGGACTTAGGGTTACCCAACCTCAGGGATTTTGTTAGAATAACAGAAAGTGGACGAATACAAAGACACTAGTTTTGTAGTATCTTATTGCAGCAGCCGTAGGAAACTAATGCACTTGGTGCTAAGAAGTTTAGCTCCCTGAGAGTTTCATTCGAGACATGGCCCCAGCTTGGACCCAGAGCCCTCTCTGCTGTGTGGCCGCCCTATCTACAGGCCTGCTCTGGGGCCACACCTTTTTCCAGCACACACCTCTGATTGGCTCTGACCCAGCTCCAGGAGGGTAGCCGCATGGGCTCCACTGAGCACCTCCCCCCACCCTGCTCTTAGATCCAGTATTGAGCCAGTCCTTGGACGCAATCTACAGAGGCATGGGGGGCTGTAAAGGGTGGTGACTGATCCTATTGTGTTCTTGATTGTATCAATTGGGATAAAGGATAGGGATTGATTTGATGAGTTGTTTTCTCAACTATAAAAATGAGAATGCCTAAAAGTCATTAGAGAATCAAAGGCTGGGACGCAATGATATCAGGAAGATTTTATGACCCAGAGATAGAATCAAGGGCAACCCAAGAGCAAAAATAAAATGAGAAAACACTTAAGCAAGACACAAAGACAGACTTCCAGTTCACCAATGGCAAACAGTAGGACAAAGGAGGATGAAAACTGATAGTGAACCTCCGGGACACTCAGAACTCACAGCACAGGAAGTAACAAAACTGATCAATCAAGCTCTAGAAAAATTCAAAACAGAAATAATTTCCCAGATAACCACGGAGATGGTGAGCAAAATGAAAGACAAGATTTGAGACTCCAGAACAGAAACTGACAAAAAAGATAGATGACCTTAGGAACATAATAGAAACCATGAAGGCCCAGAATAAGAAAGAAATGGAAACAATGAACATCCAACATAGGAAAGAAATGGAATCCATTAAACAGGTTCAAACAGATATCCAGGAGATTAAAAACTCTATTGAAAGTGTACACAACAGAATAAAAGATTGCAAAGATAGAATCTCAGATAAAGAAGATAGGATCGCAGACAGTGACCATGAAAAGAGAGGTCTCTCAAAAACACTAAGGGAGCATGAGAAATTCATAGCGTGAATGCCCCTGCTAGGAAAACAGAGCGGGCTCAAATAAACAACCTAATGATGAAACTTAGACGCCTAGAAAAACAAGAGCAAGAAAAACACAAAGCTCAAACAAGAGAGGAAATTATAAAGATCCGAGCAGAAATCAATGCAATGGAAACTAAGAAAATGATACAAAAAATAAATGAAACAAAAAGCTGGTTTTTTGAAAGAATAAATAAAATTGACAAACCCTTAGCTAATCTTATCAAAAAAAGGAAAGAAAAGGCTCAGATCCATGCAATCAGGAATGAAAAAGGTGAAGTCACAACAGGTCCAAAACAAATCCAGAGGATCATTAATACCTACTTTGAGAACCTATACTCCAATAAAACGGAAAACGCAGAAGAAATGGACAGATTTTTAGATACTTATGAATTGCCAAAGTTGAACAAAGAAGATAAAAACATTTTAAACACCCCAATTACATTCAGTGAAATTGAAAATGTAATTAAAAACTTACCAACAAAGAAAAGCCCAGGTCCTGATGGATTCACTGCTGAATTTTACAAGACATTTAGGGAAGATCTACTGCCAATACTCTTCAGACTTTTCAATGAAATTGAAAGGGAAGCAATACTTCCAAATTCATTCCCAGAAGCAAATATCACTTTGATTCCCAAACCTGGGAAAGATGTAACTAAAAAAGAGAACTACAGGCCAATCTCCTTAATGAATATAGATGCAAAAATCCTTAATTCCTTAGCAAACAGAATACAAAGGATCATCAAGATCATACATCCTGACCAAGTCGGATTTATTCCAGGGATGCAAGGATGGTTCAACATATGTAAATCAATAAATATAATACACTATATTAACAAAGTCAAGGACAAGAACCACATGATCCTATCAATAGATGAGAAAAGCATTTGACAAAATTCAACACCCATTCATGATAAAAACTCTGCAAAAAATTGGAATAGATGGTCTATATCTCAACTTAATAAAGGCTATCTATGAAAAGCCAATATCATATTCAATGACCAAAAACTGAAAACCTTCATGTTAAAATCAGGAACAAGACAAGGATGCCCACTATCACCACCCCTCTTCGATATAGTTCTGGAAACATTAGCCATAGCAATTAGACAAGAGAAAGAAATTAAAGCAATAAAGATAGGAAAGGAAGAAGTTAAATTGTCATTATTTGCTGATGATCTGATACTCTACATTGAAAACCCAAAAAATTCCACCAAAAAACTTCTTGACTTAATAGACACTTTTAGCAGAGTAGCTGGATACAAGGGCAACACCTAAAAATCAATAGCCTTCTTGTAAACAAATAACAGACTCACTGAATGAGAAATTAGGGAAATAATTCCTTTCACAATAGCACCCAAAAAAATGAAGTATCTGGGAATCAACCTAACAAAAGAAGCAAAAGACCTCTCCACTGAAAACCACAGCACTCTGAAAAAAGAGATCGAGGAGGATATAAGAAAATGGAAAGATGTCCCCTGCTCCTGGGTAGGAAGAATCAACATAGTGAAAATGGCCATACTACCAAAACTGCTATACAGATTCAATGCAATACCAATCAAAATCCCAACACTATACTTCACAGAACTAGAAAGAAGAATCCAAAATTCATTTAGAACCATAAGAGACCTAGAATAGCAAAAGCCATCCTAGGCAACAGACACAAGGCAGCGGAAATAACAATTCCCAATTTGAAACTATACTACAAAACCACTGTGATAAAAACAGCATGGTACTGGCAAAGAAACAGACCTGAGGACCAGTGGAACAGATTGGAAGACACAAAAACAACTCCAGATGTACCCAGCTACCTCATCTTTGATAAAGGAGCTAATAGTCCCCACTGGAGGCAAGATAGCCTCTTTAATAAATGGTGTTGGAAAAACCGGATCTCAACACACCAAAGATTAAAACTAGACCTTTATCTGTCACCATGCACTAAATTAAAATCAAAGTGGATTAAAGATCTAAATATAAAAACAAAAACACTAAACTTGCCTGAAGATAAGTTAGGCAGAACTCTAGAAGACATTGGCATAGGAAAAGACTTAATGAACAAATCCTCAGTAGCACGGGAACTAGCACAAAGAATCAACAACTGGGATCTCATTTTATTAAAAAGCTTCTGCACCACAAAAGAAACCATCAACAGAACTGAGAGGCTACCTACAATGTGGGAAAAACTTTTTACCAGCTGCTCCTCAGACAAAGGACTCTTATCTAGAATATATAAAGAATTCAAAACAACCAGCCCCCTCAAATATAAAGACCCAATTCAAAAATGGGCATCTGAAATGAACAGACATTTCTCAGACAAAGAAATAAAAGCAGCAAGTAAATATATGAAAAAATGTTCCACATCACTGGTCATTCAAGAGATACAGATGAAAACAACACTGAGATTTCACCTCACCTCACAAAGAATGGCTGCTATCAAGAAATCACACAATAACAAATGTTGGCAAGATGTGGGGAGAAAGGAACCCTTCTCCATTGTTGGTGGGAGTGCAGACTGGTGCAACTACTATGGAAGTCAATATGAAGACACCTCAAAGAACTAGGATTAGAGGTTTCATTTGACCCAGCCATCCCTCTGCTGGGTATCTTTCCAAAAGAATTAAAAGAATCATACCACAGTGATATATGCACACCCGTGTTTATAGTGGCACAGTTTGTAATAGCTAAAACTTGGAAACAGCCCATCTGCCCATCAGTTGGAAACTGGATGAAGATGTGGTTTTTCTATAAAATGGAATACTACTTAGCCATAAAGAATGAGAAAGTTGATTCATTCATAGGTAAATGGGTACATTTTGAGGATATACTCCTAAGTGAAATAAATAAGTCACACATATGCAAATACTGAATAGTTTCTCTGGTGTAAAAAACTAAAATACTACTCAAGATCCTAACGGGACAATTAGCAATGTGAAATAGGAAGAAAAGGACCAAAGGTATAGGGACAGTGAGACGGAAAGGGAAAGGGGAACAAGGGAAAAGGAAAAAAGTATGAGTAAATGTAAAAATGGAATTAAAGTGTTCGAAGGTGGGGAGGGGAGGAGTGGGTGAACGGAGGGCAGGGACAAGGGGAAAAAATGAGAACCAAGACCTGCCATGTAAAGGTACAAGATCCCAGTAATGAATGTAACTGTACTGTCTATCTAGAATGTACCAATAAATTCAATTTAATTAAAAAAAAAAGAAATTTAGCTCCCTTTCTATTGCTCTATAACTGAAATGAACTTGGATTTGGACATGAAGGGAGAACAATATCTTACTGTCAGTTCTGGGACACTTACATTTGGTTGGTGGAGATTTTAACACAGGAAGTAAAGACTTTTAGCACCTGGGGTGGGATGGAGTCTAAGTTTATATGGATTCTCTTAGGTAAGGGAGAACTGGTAGGGGCAGAAGTGTGTGGTCTGCCCGAGGAGGACATGCCTGGCCCACTCTGGGATGTCTGGGGCCCGTGTCTGGCCTGGGAGTGGTCAAGGAGAGCACAGGTCCCTGGACTCTGGCAGAATCACAGTTTTAGGCAATGTTCTCCAGAAAAAAACAGAACCAATAGGAATGAGGTTTACTATGGGAAGTCGGCTCACATGGTTATGGAGACTGAGTCCCACAGTCAGCCATCTGTAAGCTAGAGTCCAGGAGAGCCGGCTGCATAATTCAGTCCGAATCAAAGGCCCCATTACCCGGGGAGCCATGATGTCTGCCAGTGCAGGGGCAAGAGAAGATGAAATGAGAAGTCCCAGCTCAGGGAGGTGGAGAAGAAGGGGTGAGTTCTTCCTTCCTTGGCATTTTCCTCTACTTGTGTGATGCCCACCCACCCTGGGGAGGGAGGTTGACTTTCCTACGTTGACCGGTTCACATGCCCTTCACATCCAGAAATGCCCTCACAGACACATGGGGAAGCTGTGTTCAATGAAGGCACCCTTTGGGCCGGCCAAGTTACCACACAAAATTGAGCATCAGAGCCGTCCAGCCCCATGTCCCTTTGGTCCTCAACCTCGGCTGCCGGCTGTGTTAGCCAGTCTCCCCCACCGTCCTACTGTCCTCGAGCCCTGCTGTTTGGAGACGCCCTCAACTGCCTCTGTTCCATTTACCAGAAGGCATGGATGCCTGAGCCTCACGGGCTCAGGGGCTAACAGTGTGTGCTTCTGCTCCTGCCAGCTCTGACCCCGACTAGCGGGAGAGCGCCCCACCCGGTCAGTGCTCCATCAGCCGGATCTAATGATTTCCCTCCCCTAACAAACCACGGAATCACTCAACAAGTTGGTCACATCCTCCGATGAGACCCTGGAGACACTTTACTCTCTTGTTACTTTTTACTTTGTAACTTTTTCTCCCATAAACCCATGGCCCACCAAATCAAACAAACAACATATATATATTTTTTTCTTCTATACTCCTGGCGGCTCCCATTTCCCCAGCTGAATCCTTGGGCAAATGGCCACTTATTGGGCAGCCTTCGAGCGCCAGTCCATTAATTCTTACTCTTGGTCCCACCTTACAGCCACGTGAGGCAGGGGACTCTCACCATATTCCAATTTTTTGTAATACTGAGGATCAAATGCAGGGCCTTTGTACTGAGCTACATCTCTAGCTCCTTTTTTAAATTTATTTTTTATTTTGAGACGGGGTCTTGCTAAGTTGCCCTAGCTGAACACAAACTTGCAAACCTCCTGCCTCAGCCTCCTAGAGAGCTGGGATTACAGGCGTGCTTCACCATGCACAGCTAAAATATTCCAATGCGGACACTGGCTTGGTCACTTACAGCAGAATCTCCGGGAGTGAAGCCACGGCGATTCTAGTGATCCAGAGCCAGAACCAGAGTTTCTTCACCAGCCCCTGCTTGCTCAGAAGGCCTGGAGCCTTTTCTGTGAGGTGGAGGTAGATGAGGATGTGGGCGCAGGGTGGGGAATGTGTCTCCAGGTGTATTTCCCAGGATTCCTGGCCTTAGCTATTGGTTTTTAAAGGGTTTTCTCCCCACTACCACACCCCCTAAACACTAGAAAACAAGAAATAAATTAGTAAGAGAAAGAAGGACTTTTTAGCATTTCAGATTTAATGAATAAAAACAAAATATCTACACAAAAATACAAGTCATGTGTCACTCTTTTATTAATAGCTGGCCTTTTTTTAATTAAGTGTACAAGTCCATGGTGTTAGGTGTATTCACAGATACATCACCTCATACTACCATCACCTCAGTTGGTTTTAGAACATTTTCATCACTTCAGAAAGAAGCCCTATACCCTCTTGTCCCTGTTCCTTTCCAGCCCGGAGCACTCACTAAACTCCTGTCTTCATGGATGTGCCCACTCTGGTCATTTCACACAAATGGAACCCTATCCTATCCTATCTTATCCTACCCTATCCCATCCTATGTGGCCCTTTGTTGCTAGCTTCTTTCATTTAACAGAATATTTCCATGTTGTGGTCTATACAATTCCGTACTTCTTCCTTTCATGACTGCATAATATTCCACTGAATAGATATACAGTGAGTCCTCAACTTACAAATATTTGAGTCTCAGACTTGCACAGATAGTAATGACCCTCACATTACAAATATTTGTAGATGTGAATAAATTACAGAAGTAGCTCATATGTCTGTCAAACATTGGCACAGTTCTGCTGCTCTGTGCTTACTACACAGTGTGATAGCGTATGATATTACAGTGGTCAATCAGAGCCCAGAATGTCCAGAAGCAAGAGAAAAAACAGTGGTGGTGTGGAGGGGACTGCTAGAAAGTGCAAAGGGATGTACAATGTATATTTGTGTCAAAAGTATATAAGACTCACTGTGTTGGACTAATGAACAAAACTGACTTACTGCACAACATTTTGTTTATCATTCATCGGTTGATGGATACACCAATTATTTCCTTTTTATCCTTTGGCTGTTATAAATAATACTAAACATTCATGCATAAGTTTTTCGGTAGATGGTGTCTTCTTTTCTTGGGGTATATACCTCACAGTAGAATTGCTGAGGTCTATGGCAAGCCTGTGTTCAACTTTTTAAGAAGCCACCAGATTGAGTTCCAAAGTGGCTCCAGTTGTATCAGAAGGTCCACTTTCTCCACATCCTCACCAGCACTTGTTAATGTCATCAGCTTTCTTTTTCAAGACTCTCTGGTTTGGACGGAGGCTCCCCCTAGGGCGGTGGCTGTGCACTGCTGCAGAAGTGGGGATGTAAAGATCCCTGCTTGGTACATTTGTAGTGATGAGAAGTTATATCTTCATATCTCAGAAAAGAATCCGTTATTCTCATAAAGGCCTCTGTATTTTATCACCTCATTCACCCATGAAGCACCAAACACTGTACTTAGTGCTTTGGGAAAGCCAATTGCAGTGGCTCTGGTCCAACAGATCCAAGACCTGCATCTCCAATCCCAGCTGGGGAGGCAAAGGCTGTCTGGGTCCTCCCTTCTCAGCGACCCCTGTATCCTAGACACTCTTCCCCAGCTGGGGAGGGCTTTGTCCTTCTGGCCAATGGAGGAAAAATAGTCTTTCTTTCTTGCAGATAATGTAAAGGATGACTCGACCAAAAAGGACAACCCTTATAAGATCTTTTTCCAAGATCTCTTTCTTTACAAAGAAAATGAATTGGCAGCAAAGAAAAAGGTAAGGCTTTATAAAAAGGATTACAACAGTTAATGTTATAATCATGGCCTCTTATTCACGGCTCTCATGAGATTTTATGGATTATGACACGGTCTTGGGTGTTGACACAGGTGGTGTGTGGCTACACGCCGCTCTGGGAGAGACAGCGTGAACGCAAAGAGAGATCACAGCGACCTCTAGCGCACAGCAGGAACTGCAAAGGTCGCCACCCAGTGGCGGAGACAGATAAGCCACTCACCACCCAGTGTGACAATTACCAAGTACCCTACTTCGCTGGCTCTAACAGCCACGTTTTTTTATTTCTAAAATTGGATCTAGCTTACATAGATGGGGCGCCATACATCAGCAGCCATGCATCAAGTAATAATATTCTTACAATAAATGGCTCCTCAGAGTTGATGAACTACTGCGACAAAGTGGAATGACTGAGAATTATTTTAGAAGTATTTTGTATGCAGCTCGGTTAGCAATGAGACGAACCCTCCTACAGGTCGTGCAGTGTTAGTCTCCCTCACTGTACGATCGCAGCCTGCATGACCTGGTTCCCATTTCACGAAATTCACTGTTTCCTCCCAGAGGTAGAGGTTGAGTGGAGGACCCTCGTCACCCCGCGTAGAATGGAGAAAATCTCTACAAATGCCACTGTGTGATGGCTGCTTGCACGCGTTGTGTAGCTCTGTTGAATTTAACCCAAAATTAAACTGAGAAAATGCAAATGAAATCAGAAGCACATGCAGTAGACATACACACACACACACACACACACACACACACACACACACACACCCCCGACTGTGGAGGTCCATTTACTCTCAAGTTTTCCATTCTATAAAGCCACACCTTGGAATCTCCATATTTTCCCTGTCTTTGGGGCAGGACAAAATTGTGAAAATAAAGCCAGAAAGACATTACCAGGTTTGTGGGCTACAGTTTAATAAAGGTTAATTTTTTTTTTTTTTTTTTTTTTTTTTTTTTTTTTTATTGAACTTTTCCACTTGCGCAGGAAAAACTTTTGAACCGTAGCATGAAAGTCCACCAGAAGACCACTTTGTCATCCCAAATGAAGAGCCGCTCACACCTGAGCCAAATAGCTTTCCACTCTGACACAGCAGGTGTCTCCTTCGAAAAACTGGGGCTGGACCCGATGCTCATTCTGAAATTAACAGAAAGTAAGTTGACACTGCTTTTTGTTTAAGGACCCTTTTGATTTTGGGTTTGGGGCCTTTTCTGAAGGTGAGAAAAAACAGAAACTATTCCATCTTACGGTGGTGGGGGAAGTGTTTGCAAATGAAGGTTGAGAGTCAAGAGAAAGTCTATTTTAAATACGAAAACCTACGTTTCCAAAAAAGGCTCTCGAGAAGACGATCATTACTAAACAGTATTAAGGCTGGCAGTGGTGGACCAAAGAAAAAGATAAGGGCTCTGGACATTCAGGCCCAGTTTTAGATGTAGAAATACAGAAACTTTTTCTGGATGGAGAAGCCTTTATTGTTCATAGAACTCATAGCTCTAGAATCAGGGAGCTAATACAATTAAATAACCTTGCTTGTTATTGCAAAAACATGCCTGGTTTTAATGATTTTAGAAGGCAACATGTTAAAATACTACAAGACAGCAACCATTGCTCTATGGAAAATAGCAATCTGGTTATCAAAACTGTCCAAGAATTTCCTACTTTGATCAAGAAGTACGTATAAATAAGATAGAAAGTCTGATGCTAATGAAGTTAAAGTGACTTGCTGAGTCTAACAGTCATAAAATCTTTCCCCAAAATGGATTTTTTTATTTTTTGAATTAAAAACTTTAAAAGGAAGAAAGGATGGACAAACATATCTCAAGTGTCCTGGATTTGCTGTGATAATTTAAACTGTTTCTTTCCTCTGTTTCTCAAAGCCCATGTACTCTCCAAAATTATGGGGTTGGGGGGGAAGCCAAGTGCACACCTGTAATCATGGCACTTGGGAGGCTGAGGCAGGAGGATCACAAAAAGTTCAAGGCCGGCTAGATGAGACCTTGTCTCAAAATAAAAGAAAAAAAATAATCTCCAGAGAACAAGTCAACCATTTAGAATGAAAAGTTGGATTTCAACAATTAATGTAGAAAAAGGAGCCATCTAAAGTGATTTCAAAGATCTTAGAGGTGCATATATAGTTGAAAAAAATATATAGGCTGTAACAAATAATGCCAATATCCAGTGTGTGTCTAGGCTCAACCCTAAGTATCAGAGATCACCTCTGCAGAAGGGTTAACCCACGATCACCAAGAGTATGAGGTTTAGGAAAGAGTTCTACACAAAGAAGCTGACTTCAAAAATCCTTTCCACTCCAGCAGTTCTGAGGTCACCAGAAAGAACAGCTTTGCCAAAGACCTGATGTTACTGGGGTCTTAAGAGCAATTGCCTGGTTTTATAACTCCACAAAGCATCTGTTAACCTTTTCTACATTTAAAATAAACTCTTCCAGCTTATAAGCTTTCATAGAAAGTTGTTTTGCATAAAATGAAATACAATTTATTTTTTTAAAAATCTTGACATGGATAAACTAGCTGCATCTGCTCAAAAATACATTGAGGAGAATTTGAAACTATATGACAAAATCACTGTGATAAAAACAGCATGGTACTGGCAAAGAAACAGACCTGAGGATAGATTGGAAGATACAAAAACACTGCGGATGTACTCAGCTACCTCATCTTTGACAAAAGAGCCGACCATCCTCACCGGAGGCAAGATAGCCTCTTTAATAAATGGTGTTGGAAAAACTGGATTTCAACCTGCCAAAGATTAAAACTAGACCCTTATCTTTCACCATGCACTAAACTAAAATCCAAGGGATTAAAGATCTAAATATCAAAACAGAAATACTAAACTTTCTGGAAGATAAGTTAGGCAGAACTCTTGAAGACATTGGCATAGGAAAAGACTTTATGAACAAATCCTCAGTAGCACAGGAACTAACACAAAGAATCAACAACTGGAATCTCATCTTATTAAAAACCTTCTGCACTGCAAAACAAACCATCAACAGAACTAAAAGACAACCTACAATGTGGGAAAAAAATTTTACCAGCTGCTCCTCAGACAAAGGACTCTTATCTAGAATATATAAAGGACTAAAAAAATCATCCCCCCCAAATATAAAGACCCGATTCAAAAATGGGCATCTGAAATGAACAGACATTTCACAGACAAAGAAGTAAAAGCATCAAGTAAATATATGAAGAAATGTTCCACATCACTGGTCATTCAAGAGATGCAGATGAAAACAACACTGAGATTCCACCCCACAAAGAATGGCTGCTATCAAGAAATCAAACAATAACAAATTTTGGCAGGATTGTGGGGAGAAAGGAACCTTCTCCATTGTTGGTGGCAGTGCAGACTGGTGCAACTACTATGGAAATCAATATGGAGATGCCTCAAAAAGCTGGGACTAGAGATTCCATTTGACCCAGCCATCCCTCTGCTGGGTATCTTTCTAAAAGAATTAAAAGAATCATATCGCAGTGATATATGCACATCTGTGTTTATAGAAGTACAGTTTGTAATAGCTAAAACTTGAAAACAGCCCATTTGCCCATCAGTTGGAGACTGGATAAAGAAGATGTGGTTTTTCTATAAATGGAATACTACTCGGCCATAAAGAATGAGAAATTAGAGTCATTCATAGGAAAATGGATACATATTGAGGATATACTCCTAAGTGAAATAAACAAGTCGCACATGTGTAAATACCAAACAGTTTCTCTGGTGTGAAAAATTTTAATGGTACATAAGATCCTAATGATATAATTGACAATGTGAAATAGGAAGAAAAAGGCTAAAGGTGTAGGGGAAGTGGGAAGGGTAGGAGAAAGGTAATAAGGGAAAAGAAAAAAAATAAAATGAAAAAATGGAAATAAAGTATTTGTAAATAGGGAAGGGAGGAGGGGTTGAAGGAAGTGCAGGGATAAGGGGAAAAAATGAGAACCAAGACCTGCCATGTAAAGGTACAGATCCCAATGATGAATGTGACTGTACTATATACCTAAAATATACCAATAAATTGCATGAGAAAAATATATATATATATACTGAGGAGAAGTTCTGGGTACCATTTTACTATTGCAGATTTTCTTGTAAGTTATGTCTATCTTACATTGTTTGTTCATTTTCTAATAAACAAGATCTATGTTAAAAAAAGGGGGAGGTGATTACTGTCATAAGACAGACTCTTGAAAAGGAGCTGGTCAAATTGTTTGGCAGTCTCCAGGGCAAATTGCGCTCTGGCGCCCATGGATACCAGACAATCTAGACATTTTCACTTGAAGACATCGCCCTGGGACTGTACTGCCGATGAGGAGCTATATGACCACAGCTCCTGTCCCTCGGTCTCCTATTCTTTGCCTGCACTGTGGTTGAAAACAATCCTAGACTAGAGTAAAAGAAGCCAGGACCCCGCCTTGGGACCCTAAGTTATTTTAGTTTTTCTGCATGGAGTAGAGACAAACAGCTAGGTCATCATCAAAGAAAGTACACAGAAAAGAAAAAAATATGAGAAAATGAAGAAATGGAAATGAAGTGTTTGTAAAGGGGGAGGGGAGGAGGGGGTGAAGGGAGGGCAGGGACAAGGGGAAAAAATGAGAACCAAGACCTGTCATGTGAAGGTGCAGGATCCCAGTGATGAATGGAACTGTACTGTCTACCTAGAATGCGCCAATAAACTCAATGAGGAAAACAAAGAAAGAAAGAAAGAAAGTACACAGGCAACCGCCGTGGACAAATCCATTTGCCTGCGTGACAGAAGTGTCAGCTCCATCTCTGCGTGGCTGCAGCCCTACCTTGGTTTGCTATCAGAGGCACCCGCTCTGAACAGATGGTCTCGGCCGTCTGCATAGACCCAGCTCTTCCAGCCTGCCCTTTCCCTTCCCAGTGAGCGGTGGAGGGGCCCTGACGCAAGGAACACTATCACTTTGGGGGAGGCCTGATTATTTGAGTCTTGGTGGAAATATCTGCCTGAGATCTAGCACAGCCCAAACAGGAAACCCACTACAGCGAGTCTTACTAGGACAGAAAAATAAAATTCCCTCTATGCCACCCGCCAGTGCCATGTTACAGTAGCCAGAACTAATATTTGGTAATTTGATAACACGCAAGTAGGGGGTGAACTTTATTTTCCATTGGGCTGGCCTATCATAAGCGACCCACTGAAAGCTAAAGCAAGCACTTGCATCCTTCTGTTAAAGATGTTTGAATTACACCTGAATCTAATCAAGTAAATATGACAGACTGAAGACTGTGCTAAATCATGAGAATGCAAACATGCTGGACTCGTATATAGGAAAATCTACAGGGAACCTGGCCTACTTTTTGCACAGATGAATGGCATGTGGGAAGAGATCACAGAAGTAAGGGTGGCTGTGACAGATGAGAAGGAGATGCTAGGAGCCCTGCCAACCAAACTGATCTTCAGCTTTTAATTGTTTTGTTTTGTTTTGTTTTTTTAGACAGGGTCTCACTGTGTAGTTGAGACTGACCTGGAACTCACTATGTAGCCCAGGCTGGTCTCGAACTCACAGAGATCCTCCTGCCTCAGCCTCCCAAGTTCTGGGATTACAGGAGTGTGCCACCACGCCCAGCCCAGATTTTAATTTTTACAACAGGGGAAGATTTAGGGCAGGCTGGCTGGGTGAGCACACTAAGGATTTGTTAGTTGTCTTAAAAGTGAGAGTTACATACCAAAGTGCTTAAATGACCCACGTGTTTTTATTTTCTTTAAAATATCCCAGTGAGAGAATGATCAAGGAGGCCTGGCAAGAGATGAGACTGGCAAAATACAGTTAATGTTGGCATAGGTGACAGGTACATGGGTTCCACTGGGTGACTCTACTGTCATGAATGGTGGTGATTCCAAAGTATACAATTTTGAGAGGTACTAAAAGGCACTATGGGCCAAGTGTTGATGACTTTGACATACGTTTTGCTTAATCCTCAACAAAATGCTTTTGAGATATTTCTGCCACCTCTTTGTGGTCTGATGGAAGTGACTGGGGAGGTTGAATCACCCAAACTCTCTAAGAATTCAAATCAACTTCTCTCACTCCGAAGTTTGTCATCTGTTACCTCCCACAGAACATTGATCAATGAGTCTGGTAATCATTGTCGCCATCATTTCTGACCTTAAGTAACGAAATGATTACTCATTCTAACGGTGTTATGTAAGCAGTATGGCTAATCACTATTAAGAAGTTACTGGGCTCTGTAATCTATTGCCTCATCTCCTTCTCCCAATACCATTATGAAAGAGCGTGATATAGCTGCGTAGGCTAAGTTATGCTTTGATAATGAGCCATTCCTATATTTCCGTGGTTTACAACCTCAGAGGTCTGAATTCTCACTCACTTTTCAAGTTTGGTGCTTTTCCCTGAATTTTCTGTTGAAGGAACATCCTGTGTCTGGGACCCGGCTAGGATTACAGCTGAGGGAGGAAGAGAGGAGCGGAGATTCTTCGTTTCCTCTTGGAAACACATAAACCACGTCCACGTGCATTCCATGGCCAGCACCTGCCATCCACCAGGAGAGCAGACAACCTTCACAGAGAGGCAGCGGACAGTTGGAGACGTTAATATAATTGACCAGTTAGCGTCCTCGTCGGACAAATAACGAAACTGAGGCACGGAGAAGCTACGTGCTTTACTCATGGCTCCCAACTAGTGAGCCGTGGAGGCTGAGGGTGACCCGGGGAGACTTAGGTCTCTTAGATCAGCACAGACTCACTGGTTAGTTCAGAAAAATTACTTTATTTCTACTTCTATTTACATGGTTGGTAAGAGACTTCGTTCCACCACATTCTGTGGACTTCTCATGAAGCAAACATTGAAATGCGGCGTGCGTATAATTCTCCAAATGGGAAGAAGAAGCCTTGAGAGGAAATCGCTGGTGTTTCCTGTTGAGTTTTCTGTGTGGTACAACTAGTTGTCCTATTTCCCTACCCTCCTGCAACTTTGGTTTGTGGTTTCCCCCAAAACCCTGCACCTGAGGACTGCATTTGCTGTCTGACAGGCCAAGCCCTGAGATTCAAAAGTTCCATCTTACTCGGTGCAGCCCAGGTGGGGGAGAGAGTTCCCCATCCCCACTGTTTGTCATCTTCGTGACCTTAGAGAATCCTGACCTCTCCACTTCGGGAAGCAGGCAGGACGGGATAGTAATCAATACCTTATTTGGATTGTCCTTAGGATTAAGTGATATATTAAAAGCATTTAATAAAGTTCCTAGAATGTGACTGGACACAAAATAAAGGAGAGTTACTCTTATTAACTTAATTTATGGGTGATTAAGAAAAACCTTATGGCAAGGTGCAGTTCTTCCAACCCCAGATATATTCTACAGTATATGTAATAACTTAGGCTAACTTTTATTCCACACAATGTATTTGAAGGATAATGAACTAAACCTAAATCTATTTAAATGTTCTTTACAGGTGCAGACACGAAAAGGACTCTCCATGAATTTATTAGTGACCAGAGAGACAGGTTTCTGATGGAGGTAGTAAAAGTAATTCATTTCTCCCATTAGCCAACAGAAAACTTCTTGCATAGCATTGCCAAATATTTAACTCAACATTGTATTTTTCTATTATGTGTCCCAAATATATTGCTAAAAAGATTGGTTCATTCCTACATTTATTCATTCAAAAATATTTGCTGAGGGCTTACCCTGGGCCAAGCAGTGAACAAAACAAAGATCTTGCCCTCAGGGAGCTCACATTCCAGAGATTTATCAGGAAAATTATTCTCCAGGATGTGTGCTTCCAGGGTTTTCTTTTTGCCCAGTTTTTCCTCCCACAATCAGAACAGCACTTCATGAGCCAAATTTAATTTAGATTTTCATGAATCTTCAGTGAAATATGGTAGGAATCAAAGCACTCTGGAAACTCAGAGAATTCTGGAACCCTTCCACCTCTGACTATACCCCTCGTGCCAGGAAAAAAAAAAGAAAAAGTGCCTTTAACAAAGACTTTTATCCTATGTTTTAGTTTCTTTGATCATTGCTGAGACAAAATACCCAACACCCAAAGTTAAAGGAGAAAAAGTTTAACTCACAGTTTAAAGAGGTTTTAGTTGAAAGAGGCTGGCTCCAGGGCAGGGGGGCATCGCAAAGGAAACAGAGTTCATGGCAAAGCAGGGCAGGCAGGAGGCAGCAAGCAATAAACAACAAGCAGTACACAGCAGCCCTTTCTGTCCCTCATATTCTTAGGTAGGCCACCCTGCCTTAGGGTGAGTAGCACTCACACCCTTAATTCTGGCATCACACCATGAGTCGATCTCTGCATCACACACTGTGGATCCATCCACCTCAGAAAAGCTCCACCTATAACCACATGAGGATTTAGGGGATATCCAGACACAAGCCACAGCATCCTGCCATCACAAACCTTTAACTAGAAATCAGGCCTGAAAACACAATTATTTCATAGCTCTCTATGCGTGCTCATTTACCATAATAAAGCAGAGACAATGAGCACTTAAGGGTGGGAGAATAATCACACGAGGAATTGATTGGATGTTGTTTATACCACTGTTGTCAATCGTCTAAAGATCAGGCTGGCCTGAAATCACTATGTAGCCCAGAGTAGCCTCAAACTCACAGTGGCCCTCCTGCCTCAGCCTCCTAAGCACTGGATTTCAGGTGTGCACCCCATGCCCAAAGTTCAAGCACTTTTTGAAGTGTCCCAAATTGACTTAATGGAGTCCATTTATCAAAGGGACTTGTATGTAGTTTAAGAAAACAGTGTCCTTGCTCAAAAAAAATCTGGCTTTGCCCTTGATTTCGGGGAGGTAACTTATGCCGTGCTTTATAAGGGTGTGTTTCTTCAAGATGAGATTGGCTATACGGGACAGTCAGGGTGGCCCACACCAGCAAAAACAACACTGTTACATCCAGTAGGGACTTAGGGTAACACTCAGAAGGTCTGGGGATTGAAGACAGATCAATCTCATGGTCAATTAATTAAGCATGCCAAACTGCTGAGGCCCCCAGAAAAACTCTGGACACTGAGCTCAGCCAAGCTTCTTTGGTGCTGTTGTGTGTGGACGTGGGGAAGCAACAGCCTGATTCCGTGGGAGAGAACGCTGGGAGCTTTGCCCTTAGAACCATCCCGGTCCTTGCCAGAGGTATCTCCTCCCTGGGTTGATTCTAATCTGCATCCTTTCCTTGTAGGGAAAAGTACCCAAGAATTTTATGAGGTCAGGAAAATTATTAACACTGCACTGAGGGTATTTTGAGGAGCTCCTTAAACTTGCAGTTGGTGTCAGAATTGAGGTCTTGGGAACTAGATCCTCCAGTTTTGCAGTTTGGCTGACAGGGAACTTAATAATTTTCAAAAAACTGAACTGCTTTCATGATATCTTTCTTGGTTCCTTCCTTGTTTTGTCCTTGTTTGTTTACTTGTTCCAGAGTTGGGACTTGAAGTACCCATTTAAAAAATATACATGTGATATATTATGAATTGAACATCATGAAGGACTTTATGCCAATAAATTTGAAAACATGGGTGAAATGGGCAGATTTCTTGAAAGACGCAAACTACCAAAGCTTACTCCACAAGAAACAGATAATTGAACGGTTAATGTCTCCTTAAAGAAATTGGACTTGTAGGTAAAAACTTCACAAAGACAAATGGAGATTCACTACTTATTTTTGGCAGCAATTTTAAAAAGAAATCATTCTAACTTTAGACACACTGTTTTAAAAAGTTGAATAATAAAAGAAAAATATTTCCCAACTCGTGCTATGAGGTCAGCATTACTTTGATGTCAAACCCAGATAAAGATATTAGAAGAGAACAAAATTAAAGCCCCCTCATAAACATAAGTAACATTCTGAATAAAATTTAACAAATCAAATCCTATAATATATAAAAATAGCAATAGATCATGACCGATTTAAGTTTATCCTCAGCATCCAAAAGTAGTTTAACGCTTGAGAATTAATCAGTGTAATACACATAGTAGATTTAAAATGACTAAAAATTAAAGGCATATCAAGGTCCTGAGTTCAATCCCAGTACCAAAAAAAAAAAAATTAAAGGCATATAATTATCTCAGTTGATGCACAAAAACATTAGTCTGTATTCAAAACTCATCCTCTCTCTCTCTCTCTCTCTCTCTCTCTCTCTCTCTCATTTTTGTCTGTCTGTTTGAGATCAGGTCTCACTATGTAGTCCAGGCTGGCCTTGAACTCACAGCGATCCTCTTGCCTCAGCCTTTCGAGTGCTGGTATTACAGGCGTGCAACACCATGCCCAACTCCAAAATTCATTCTTAACAAAAGCTTCCAGCAAACGGGATACAGAAAGGAACGCCCTTAATTTGATCAAAGGGCATCTACTAGAAACGTATGACTCATATCATATGCTCAAAGTATGAATGCTGTCTTCCCAACACCAAGAAATAAGCAAAGACGTCGAGGCTTTCAGACAGATAATAGGAGAGCAGATAGTCGTCCATCCGTTACCCCTCCTTACAAGTACTGATTTTCCCTCCCCTCTAGACTTGTGGCTTTAAACCTCACCTCCATATATAAAACCCCCAAATTTATTTCTTTCCCCTGATCCTCCTTCCTGAATCCCAGATTCGGGGATGCAACTGTAATCCCTCTTGAGCAGCTGTTAGGGATTACAGCTCCTTTTCTTTTCCCTGACCTTCAAGTGTTAGACTTCTCTAGAGACCAGTCCTCACCCTGTGCCCTCTCTGTCCTCCTCCAGACTCATGGCTTTAAACGTCACCACCGTGTCTGCAACTGTCAAATTTACCGTGGTAGGATCGCGGCCGTCCCCGGTTGTGGATCTCAAGTGCCCTGATCTGGTTCCAGGACCTCGCTGAGCTCCTTCCTACCACTAACCCCCTTATCACTCTGCTCCGTCTGCAATGGCTTCCATGCTTTTCCAGGAGAACCCATTCACTCTCGGGCCCCAGGGCCTTTCCCCTGGAAGCTCTTCCTTCTAGGGAAAGCCTTCGCCCTTCAGAAATCGCCAAGCTTGGCTTCCTACCTCCTCCTGCTTTGGCTTAATTTTCACTATAGCATAGAGACTTTCACTGACTGCTCTACACACAGTAGCAACCCTCTACCTTTGCGCTTGGGCACTGCACTCTCCTTATACTGACTCTTTCCCTACTAGAATGAGCATCCCGTAAAAACAATGGTGTTTCTTTTGTTCACTGCTCTATTCGCACGTGGTTAAGCCCTCAAAAAATACTTGATAAGCAAAGTCGTGGATGAAATATTTTGGTTATAAACTTGGTTATAACCTGTTAGTATTGGTGGTAATTTCCTAAAGTTATCTCACTCCGGTATTTTAAATTCATGTATGACACGTATGACTTTGTTTCTTTGTAATTTATTTTTCATGGGTGGCATTCAAAACCCAAGTGGATTCTTGTGCTATGTACTGAAAAAATAGGTAGATGTCAGAATTGTACTTGGAGATGCAGACAGGCCCCTTTGGGTAAGGTTAAACACTTTGCACCTTGAGCCGCTTTGAGGAACACATCACTGGCATGGTGGGGTTGAAACTGCGTCCTCCTACGGTCTTCCTTGTTGGGGGAGAAGCTGGTAGACTGTAGTGGCACACGACCCAGTTTCCCAATGCCCAGAAAGAACCAAAAAGTGGTAGCAGCAACCCCTACTCTTCGGAGAGAGTTGTAGCTATTTTTTGCTCATGGGGCATAGCCCTTTTAGGGCAACCTTGAGTCTCTTTGTAAAAGCAAATAAGAGGAATTAGTCTCCCTTCTAAGCATCTGTCAAAGCAACGTGAAATAAAAAGGCTCAAGATTTAGCCAAACTATTGCTTGTAGTACAAGTGATTGTTTATTGTGAAATTCATTTTCCCCTCCGTTATGAGACTGTTGGAATGTACCTGAAATGCATGATAATGTTCTTGATGCACTTTTACTTTCAATATTCCTAGTACACTCTGTCCACCAAGAGAAACACAATTAAAAGACTTGAAAAACACATAGCTGTAAAGGAAAGGCAGCTCAAAAACGCAGAACAAAAGCTCCAAGATGACACACTTGCCTTCGAAGAGTTCCTTCGAGAAAATGACCAGCAATCTGCAGATGCTATGAAGATGTTAGTGTCACCCCATCAGCCAAATCCCACCACCCCCACCCCCGGTTTGTTAAGTCTCTCAGAACATAGCACAAAACAAAACAAACTAACAAACCTTTGCTCTTTATTCAGTGCAGCACAAGAAACTATCAGCAAACTCCAAATGACAGCCGAGCTGAAGACAGCCAGCATGGAGGTGCAGGCAATGAAGAGGTGAGGGAGCCACCATCTTTGCAAGACCTGATTTCCACAGCCCATGGAAACCTATGTGGGAAAAAGCCTCATTGTTGATGATCTCCTGCATGTGAGCAGGAAAGGGTCCCCCCTGCCTGGATGTCAGTTCACTGCAGCGTCAGGAAAGGCTCTCTGACTTGTAGAAGATGTGGAAACAAAGAAATCAGTTGAAAGAAGGCAAACTGGTGTTAGGTGTAAACAGTTCTTTCCTCGGTGCCCTTTTGTATTCCTTTTAGGACACATTTCCCTCCACGTTTGAATATCTGTGAATTGGGCTTCATTTTATCCTTGCCTTACAGTTATAGTTGGTAGTATTTCATATTTATTCTTAGTAGAATCTAGCATTGCTATTAAAACATAAGATCTATAGTGAGAACATCCCAGGGGCAAGAGTTGGGATTAAAATTATTGTGCCACTGGCCGCTCTTCTTCAAACCTGTGTGTTTCCTTCTATAGTAAGGAAACTCACTTGAATTAATTTTAAATATCTAAAAAGTTTCCATCACCATCCTTGGACAATAATTTCATGATCCAGGACATACTATTGTTTTGCCATCAGGTAGTGCTAAGATTTATTTTTTCTTCTTGATGACTTAATGTTCATATCGCCTCTGAAACCACACCCTTGATTTCTGACACTTCACCTATTTGGGGAGAAGGGCAATAATGTGTCTAAAATGCAGCAAAGGAACTGGATGGTAGCTCAGCGAGTGCACTAACAAAATGCGTGTCTGAAAGACATTCTGGATACAGCAGCCTCTTCTACATTAGGAATCTCAAGGTATAGGTGCTACAAGAAGGAGAATTCATCCTCCCCAGCCCACAATGTAAGCAGAAGATTTTGTCCACTAGAAGAATATTTGCAAAAGCAGAGTAACAGCCTCCATGTTTTTAGGGGGGACTGCACATGTGCCTGTTGGCCCCCCAGGGACACCCTGGGCCTGAGAATGTGTCTATTGCTCATCATCCCAACATCCTAGAGAGGCTCAAAAGAGCATGGGACATGGCTTGTGAGGGAGCTTGGCTGTTTTCTCCTTTATGGAGAGAGGGCCCAAAGAAACCCTCCTCTGCAGGCCCTGCTGGGGGTCAGGATGGGGACCTGTTTCCAAGCAGAAAGGTGCCTTATTCCTAAGCCTTTGTATGGGAGCCATGCAATTCCAGTCCATTCTCAGTCCGTGTCCCTTGTGACACCTCTGGGAGGATTTCTATCAAAAACTAAAGCGGTGGTAGAGGGAGGGGCTCCCATCATCTTCCGACCCCTGAAACTTGAGTCAGCCACTCGCTGGGCCTGAACTGTCACTCACACCGGGGCTGAGGGAAGACAGATTTGACGGATAGAGAATTGAAGTCGAGCATGTCCGTAAGATGTGAGGTCAGTGAAAACACTGATGAGGGTCTGAATGTGAAAGTTCTGAAAAATGAGCCCCCATTCCTTGAGCTTTTCTTTCTTACTTTAAAGCACTTCTTCTTGGACCTCTTCCTAACATGGCTGTGGTAAAGCAATGTGAAGCTGGGGGAAAGGCTCTGGGTATTTCCCCTTGAGAGGCTGGGCATCACAGCCGGACACCGTTGGGTCTGAGTGCTGGCTCACTCAGAAATACATTTATCCTTAAATGCTGTCCTAACCATGAAATTACCTCTGTAACACATCCTGTAAATCTCCCTGTGCACAGTCAGTCTTCATAAAGTATTAGTATGCTTTCTTCTCCTTACATAGGGACAATCTTGTTACCTTCTATTTTCTCCCTGTGTCTAAAATTTAACATAGCACACTGTTTTCTACAGAAATAAATATGCAGAGTAAAACTGTCACCAGCCTCACTGGGCGTGGTGGCACAAGCCTGTAACCCCAGCACTCAGGAGGCTGAGGCAGGAGGATCACTGTGAGTTCGAGACCAGCCTGGGCTGCATAGTGAGTTCCAGGTCAGTCTCAACTACACAGTGAGACCCTGTCTCAAAAATAAACAAACAAACAAAAAAAACTAGCACCAGTCTATTCTAAGTCTGCATATCAGATAACAGACCTACAGACTACTTTCTTCTCATTTTATTGAAGCCTGTATTTTTATGACCAGACTTAAGATTTTTGATAAGTACATTATTATTAAAGTACATCATCAAGATGTGTTATATGAACAAAATTTTATCCATATGCTTTCACATAGGTACACCTAACCATATCTTTGTTTCTTTCTTTTGAGTAGTGATATAGCAAACACAGAGTTCCTCCTTCGGGAGTACATGAAATACGGGTTTTTTCTGCTGAAACTGTCTCCAAAGCACTGGCAAATCCAGCAAGCACTGAAAAGATCACAGACATCAAAAATTCATTCCCTTCTTCCAAAACTCTTAGCAAGTAAGTTGCACATTCTTAATTTCAAATAAGCAAAAATCCCTGATTCTAAAATAGTGTACTTCTCTGCCTGCCTCGCGACTGCAAGGACATGAGTTCAATCCCTGGTACAAAAATAAAATAAAATAGCATACTTCAGTGGTTTTATTTTTGTCAGAATTTTAAAAAAGAAAACCAGAATGTGGGTTCTCACTGTCCTTGTTATTATCTGTTATGAATTTCAAGCTCAGGTTAATTTCAGAAATAAAGTCATAAAAAATATATGGGAAAAAAAAGATAAAATGTATTATTTGCAGATGATGTGGTAGTATAGAAATCTTCACTAATAAAAATCTCAAAAACTATGTCATATAGTAAAGTGTTCTATAAAGTAGATGAACACAAAGTTAATTATACTTTATCTGCATATTATAAATTAGCATATTAATTTGCTCTACTTTTGCCTGTGTATTTACATATTAACACAAGTAAACCAACTTTAATAATTAGAAACTGCACAAGAAAACTAGATCCAAGAAAACAATAGTACCTTTAATAATATGGCCTGGAGGCTTGATAAATAGAGAATATGTTATGTGATATAGATATATAGAGAGGTAGATAGATAGATAATAAAAATATAACCAAAAATTTTTCAGAGTGATGTGTCAGAATGGGGAGAATTTTATATAATGATTCTGTGGCTCAGCTATACTTTTGAATTAGGAAGGTGATAGGTAGGAGTTATTAATCCTCTAAAATATTATGTAATATATTGTCCCAGAGTCTCAATAATTACAACAGTATAGTACCAGCATTCGGAGGTCAGCTTAGTGGGCCAGAAGTAGATCCCATCATATAAAAGAATTTAAATGCATGATTAAAGTAAAGCCACAAATCAAAATAAAACATTTGTACTTCCAGCAACACTGGGTGATCGGGAGCAGACTTACCCCCTTTTCTGGAAAAAAAACAAAACAAAAAACACGAGAAACTGAAGGAACACAAGAGTCAAGGATTTTCTGGCACTGGGTGTCAAGTGCAGAGCAGAGTCGTCCTGGGAGAGGGGAGACCAGCAAGGGCGTCCCTGTGATGGCTGGGAGAGTATTTGAGGTGCCACGTGGGGAGAGGAAGCCGGTCGCAGGGGAGCTCAGCAGAGAACAGAGCACGTGCATCCCGGACACTGGCGCACTGGGAGCCGGGAGCGTCTGGGCACAGAGCTGGCTGATAACACGTTTCCCAGCATGACGCTCAGGATGGCCCTGCCAGGCCAGAGTGAGGTCTGTGTGCAAAGTGTCGAGCATAGTGCGGAGACGTGGTTAGAATTCACTAGATGGTATTGAAGAAGAAAGAGAACAAATAGGAAAATAGAGAAATATTTGCATTTAACAGCTTAAGATTTAGTCCTCCTAGATTCGCCATCCAAGTAGGAGATGCTCAGAGCCCAGGAGGTGTCTCAGATGGGCTGATGGTGAAAATGGAGACCTCCAGGGGCCTAGGGTCTGTTCTCATCCATTCTGCCCACACCAGACACAGCCCTTGCCAGGAGATCGCATTTGCTGCTTACAGGATCTCCATCTTTTATTTCTGTCCTTGGAAGTTTTGGCAATAGTTCTTGTGCTCAGAAATCTCTCTTGTCTCTCTCTCATCTCCCACTTCTAGAATCCCCATTAAGTCCAAGTATAATAGACAGTGGTACTGGAAGTCCCGAGAAGATGATACTACTTTCAGATGACTCAACCGGAAGGAGGAGCCAAGGTAAGGGCTGAGATGTGTGACTTCACTCCCCAAAGTAAAACCACAGAATGTGTCAGCCTCAAAGTGGAGGAGGAGGACCTACAAGATTAGCTGGAAAGTGGGGGGGGGGGGTCCGCGTTGCCACATCACCCATAATCCTAAGCACCAGAAGTTCCGGTTTCCACCGGATGTTACCACAAGTTGTCCTGAGTGGACAGAATCTGTCCCCCGGCTGACCACTACATGCTCTGAGGTCTGCCCTAGCTGGGCCCCTCCTTCCTCTGGCTCAGGCCTGCCTTTTGGTAACAGCAAGCCTCTTCCCAGGGCCCAGGAAACCAGGCCAGTTGCAAATAAGTGACTGCCATTGTCAGTGACCCGGAAGTCACTCTTGGGAAGAAGGAAGCAGGTCTACCACACCCACAGTCAACTCCCCAAGTGGGCCGGGGCAGTTGATTCCCAGTACCAAAACAAAAAACAAAAAAACTCCCCAAGGAGGGCTTCTTCCTCTCAATAGACTTAGTCCCCAGAAGGCCTCCTTCCCTCGGTCACCCCCTCCCACACCCTGCAGTCATCTGTGTCTGTGACCCTCCCTGCAGGCTGACACTTGGTGACCTCTTCTCTCCCTTGTCCAGCACATGTATGTAGTGGTTGGGGTAAACTCAACAGCATAATTCGCCTGCACAGTAAATGACCCAAGTATGAGTTTTAGGCCATGAGCAGCCCAACGATGGAGAAAAACAATTCTTTGATTTGTGAAGCCAGTTTGCCCATTTGTACCAAGGGACAGTGACTCATTTCTAATTATGTATTTTCTCTTTTCCCTCTCTGCCATTGCCAACGGTATGGACTTCACTGGATGAACATGCGGAACAGGAAAGCAACTCAAGAAGCCCAGTTTCAATTCAGAAGATAGGAGATCACCTTTATCCAAGTACAGTTTATGCTTAACTCTCAGAAACTGAACAGTTCTTCAAAATAACTTTGCCTTTAACCTTCCCTAAACATAGAGACCTTATAGCCACACCTGTTAGGAAAGGACCTGGAGGCAGCAGTCCTGTTGTTGTGTGCTCTGGAGGTGGCCGAGCTCTGTGTCCTGTCTGCATTCTTTAATGACCACCTGTAGCTGCTGTTTGCAAACAAATGCCCCTTCCCTGCACCTTGGGTCTTTGCCACAGTCTATGGTTTATTAAGCTCTGCACTCGGCTGTGTGTTTGCAATTTCACCACATCCTTCAAAATTGCTGTAATAGAGGACCATGATGCATTTGTTTTTGTTTCTCCCATTGCTTGACTGTTGATAGGTTTATACTCATTGTTTCATAAATTGCCAGTTCCTGACCCTGACTGCCCCAAGGAAGCCTTAAGAAAGGCTGGAACAAGTACATGAGCCAGAGAGGTAGGGGTCCGGTATTCATGACAATCAGTGAGGACCACAGAGACATTTTGCTGTGAATTCCAGGGACTCTAGGGTTGCTCCATTTCTGTGGCATTTAACCATCATTTTTTTTTTTCTTTGAGACAGGGTCTTGCTATGTAGTCCAGGCAGGTGATCTTGTGGCGATCCTCCTGTCTCAGCCTATCAGGTGCTGGAATGGCAGGCATGTGCTCCCACGCCCTGCTTAACCATCACTATTTTAAATTTTTATTTTGAAATAATTATAGATTCACATGCAGCTATAGGAAACAATCCAGACAGATCCCATGTGCCCTTGACCCAGTTTCCTCAGTGGTAGATCTTGCATAACTAGGACAATGCCACATCCTGGACATTGGCACGGATAAAAGCAAGTACAGGGCATCACCACAGCATTCTTCATAGCCACGCCCACTTCCTCTTCCCTGGCAAACTCTCGTCACTTTCTATCCCTAAGATTTGGTTGTTTCAGGAATGTTACAAAAATAGAATCATGTCGTGTGCAGCCTTCTGGATTTTTCACCAAGCGTAATTCTCTGGAAATGCACCCAACTTGTTGGTTCTGCCAGCTGCCGGTTCCTTTCCACTGCAGAGCAGTAGTCTGTGATATGTTCTCTATGCTTTAGAGAACGTTAGTCATGCTGTTCTCAGTTCAGGGTTATAGTGAATAGAGTAAGTTTATTTGCTTAACTGTTATTTCTCTGGGATAAATGCCTAGAAAGCAAGGCTGGCTTGGCCAGAAGATGCATGCGCAGCCTTTGAAAGAAACTGCCAAACTGTTTCCCAAATGGGCTGTGCCATTTTACATTTCTACCAGCAATGTATGAGCCATCCAATGTCTCTACATTCTCATCAGCATTTGATGTTTCTGCAATCTTTTAATTTTAACTATTCTGATAAGTGTACACTGCTATTTTGCCTTTAATTTGCATTTCCTAGCAGCTAATGGTATTGAACACTTTTGTGCCCTTGTGTGCACCTCTATAGCCTTTGACTAAATGTCTGCTGTTCATTCTTTTGCTCATTTCTCTTTCTTTTTTGCCATGAGCAGTTCCCTGAAAAGCTAAACAGGCTGATGAAAGAACCATGCTACAGTTAGATTCCAAAGACCAGTTAGAAAAGAAAGCCAATCTGTTGTGATGGTTCAGAAATCATTTGCTTTTCTTTGTTTCTTTTTATTCTTTAATAGCCAGCCCGAAAGTATCGGTTCTGATGACAGCCTGGAATTCTTTTTAGATGACAACATGGACTTTGATCTGGTAACCAGATTGTATTTCTTGATTTAAATGTTGCATTTGGTGAAAAAGACCGTCATTCATGTCTTCTTTCAAAATTAGAATTTTCTGTCCCAAACATTCCACATATTTCCCAGAAGGAAATATGATGTAATGCTGCTCTCCAATTGGTCTAAACAGCCATCAGATTATCCATAAAAATGAATGCCTATAGAGATAATAATTTGGGGGAAATATCTGAACTACAATAGATATCTCGTATAAGTGGAATCATATGGTATTTGTCTTTCTGTGGTTGGAATATTTCACTTAACATCATGACCCCAAAGACCATCTATATTGTAGCATAAGACAGGATTTCCTTTTGTAAAGGCTGAGTAATGTTCCAAGGTGTATATATTGTGTTCTATTTATCCACTCATTTATCCGTGGACATTTGGGTTGCTCCTACCACTTAGCTATTGTAAATAATGATGACCAAATAAAAGCTATTTACTTAAAGTAATAGATACTTATTCTTAAAAACTTGAACAGTGTAAAGTAATGACAACCTGCGGAGGAGGAATGACCCTCTCTTAGCTTCCTGTCTTTCTCCTGTTCCTTCTCCCTGGCCTTTCACTTTCACTACTTCCTGCCCTTACTTCCTATTCTGCTATATCCCTTATCCCTCTTTTCCTTACCTTCCTTTTTCCTTCCTCTTTCTGTCTCTTGAGTGTCTCTGCCATCCCCCCGCCCCATACTTGGAATGCCCCTTCCCCTGGGAACCAGCTCTCCCAGGGAAATAGGCAAGGCTCCCACATACTTCTCTCCCCGCCTGCCTCACAGTCAGAGCAGCTGCTGTCATGAGGATCTTGAATGTTCCCCGAAGGCCACACATTGAAAGCGTGGTCCCCATCCTGTTCTGCTACTGGGAGATGCTGGAAACTTTTAGAGATACAGCGAGAGGAAGAAAGGTCCCTGGGGTGAAGAAGATATTGGGGCCGGACCCCTGCCTCCCTCTTTGCTTCCTGGCCACTGTGAGGTGAATAGTTCTCTTCCAGCACATACTGGGGGTGTGATATTGTAGACCATCAGAGCCCCGAAGCAGCAGGGCCAAGTGAGCATGCACCAAAACCTCTGAAGCCTCTTGCCAAAATGAACCTTTCTTCCTGAAAAGTCTGTTATCTCAGGTGTTTTTATCACAGTGATGGAAAGCCAACAACAGTATTATCTATGTAAGTCACGTGTACGTATTTGGGAGTTAATTCTATTCTTCTTTATTGAGTGATTAGCTGCCGGAGCTCTATTTCAAGGAACCAGAAGAGTTACTTCAGGTCCTCACACAGCTGGAAGAACAGAATCTGACTTTGGTTCAATATTCCCAGGATGTAGATGAGAATCTCGAAGAGGTAAACAAAAGAGAAAAAGTTGTACAAGACAAAATGTAAGTGACTAACAAGTAGATCTATTAAGCTATCTCTGATCAGAAACTGGGTCCAGCTTATTCACAATGGCTCTTTCTCGTGGTCTCTAGAGATTTAGGCCAGAATTTTTTTTATTAATAGCACTTCACACTGTGAGAGTAAAAGGTTTGAGGTATATTTACACAGAATAGAGTGATTTAACTTTAATTTTATCCCTGTTAACTTCCACTTGTCAAAATATTTTCCCAGCTGAGAAGGTAGACTCTGGGAGGTAAGTAAAAGGACTGCCGAATGGGGAAGGAAAGAAAAAGGGAGGTAAAGGGATTGAAAAGGATCAAGATATGTTATATGAATATGCCGTCAGTCCCTAAAATGAATTCTGTGTTACGAATATGTACTAATAAAAGTGCTTTCCTGGGTGATAGTAATAAAAGATAGTTCGGAAGACCACAAAAGAATTGAAATGATACCTTTGATTTTTGTGCTCTTTAGTTTTACCCCAGCACTTTCCTTAATCACATGCATTGGATGCTAATGAATTTGTTTTTCTTGATGGTGATGCTCAGCAAATTTATGTTCTGTGATTTAACTGTATGATTTTGTGATTTCTATGTCAGTATATCGGGACTGTTAAAGGAGGCACAGAACGGAGGTGGATATTGACAACTTACAAAATTCAGTCCTATTCTAAAATTTTGTATTATTTTTAAAAAGAGCTTCAAGCTTATAAGAAAGGTATCTTTATACCTACCCATTTATAAAAATACATAGAATCTTTTTAGGACAGTTTTTTGGGTCAGAAGTTGACAACCTTTCTAAATAATAAGTCATACTACATTTAACTTCAGAGCTAATGAATTTGAGGGCTGGGAGTGGTGGAGGCCTTGCCTAGCATACCTGCAGTTCTGGGTTCAGTCCCCAGTACTGGGGTAAAAAAGAACAAATGAATTTGTTCAGAAAGAAGCCAGAAGAATTATCTCACAGCTACCCATGGCCTGTTGTATACTGGGGCTCAGACTCAGGACCTTGCGCTTGCAAGGAAGGTAGCAGAACCACTGAGCTAAATCCCCAGCCCCCTATTGTACGTACCTTTTGAATCCCTCAGTCCTTACAGAGCATAGTACAACACCTTCAGGCCCCAGTTTTTGGAACATGGTAGATGGGGACTGTGGTGGGCAGGCAGGAAAAGGAGATCTATGTCAGGCGTTCTCTCTCTCTCTCTCTCTCTCTCTCTCCACCTGAATCTTGACAGGGGAGTTGGGGGCCTATATTTTCCCCATCACTCCCCAGTTACTCTGCCAGTCACATCACAACTGGGGCTCCTGACACCTCAGCTTTGCTGCTGTTTATTTGGAAGGCCTTTGAGTGCCACAAAAATGGGGGAAGGAAAAATGCCTTCCAGTGGGAGCGGCACCTGAGTATTTCTTGTCCTCCTCATAACTTGGAAAGTTGTGTGTTCTTCAGCAGTGTCTTCAAACACAGGCTCCTACTGGCTCGCTGGCAGGGTGTGGGCCCAAGTTCCAGGGAGCACTGAGGCTCCCGGCTGATAGTTATTTCACTGATCCACAAGTCACAGGCCCAGGGCCCTCTTTCTTCTCTGGCAATAGAAATAGCAACATCGAGTTTCTGCTGGAGCACAAAGAAATGCTGAAGGCTAACTGCTTGCGAGAAGAGGAAAAGGCAGCTGAATTAGAACTGCGCTCCCGGCTCTTCAGTTTTGGAGAATTTAATTCAGATGCCCAGGTAATCATTCTTTGCTCATACTGACTTTATTCTGGCTCACGATGATAATCATTTGCGTTCCCTTTGCACTAAGCAACTGAGTGGTGAAGTTAAAGCAAATCGCAGGTCTCAGGGGCTGGGGATTTAGCTCAGGGGCTCACCTGCCTCGCAATCACAAAGACCTGAGTCTGATCCCCGGTACCAAAAAAAAAACAACAAAACAAGTCTCAGGTTGACGAGAGAGATGGAAAACTAGTTTGCAATCACCACGTCTTGCCAGCGTACAACAGGCAACTTACGAGATAGGAGTCATTTAAATTGGCCCAGTGGAAACATTGCTCTCGCTGTCACAAACCATGATATTGAGGTTTGCCCTGTACCCACATTTCTTCCAGTCATAGCGCAGACATACGGAGCAGCTCACTGCCTAATCTCCTGTCGGTGGCAATTCAGGGATTGACCAATTAACAGAGGGAGAAGCAGAGAATCAACACTGACAGGGAAATTGACCCAACAGGGAGCTGAAACACAGTTTAGCTTCTTCAGGCTCGGATAGAGAGGCTCATACCTGTGACACACACAGTATATCTATTTATTTGTTTGTTTTCAAGACAACATCTCACTCTGTAGCCCAGGCTGGCCTTGAACTCACAGAGGTCCTCCTGCCTCAGCCTCCTCCGTCAGTGCTGGGATTACAGGCGTGCACTGCCACAACCAGCTGGTACACTTACACATTAACAAGTTCATCTCCCCCGCTGGCTGCAAGTCCCTCAGGCTCAGGGACTGTCTTATTCTTCCTAGTTAGCTCCACTTAGTGTCCCCATGAAGCTGGTGCTCAAGAACTGTTTGTGGGATGCATGATTAGGGCTGTCTTTTGTGCCCGCAACAAACTCCATCTAACGTAGGTTTTCTTGGGAAAAAAACCTCGAGTGAAATAAAAGCTCAAAACTGATAGGTGGGGCTGATACCACACTTCGGGCCGTGAACTTGATTTGTAGACAGAGGTAGGTTTGGGGGAGTTGGTCTCAAAGAGGTGAACGATCTCCCCTACCCCAGGTGGGCGGGGTTACAGAAAGGGAAAGCACACACATCCTGGGGTGTCGCTGCGCCCCGAGTCAGCACTGGCAGCAGAAGCAATGCCACTGATGATCTCTCTCAGTCCCTCAGTGTTGTTTGTGAAGTTTAATAATTATTTGACTGCGGCTAAGGCTCCATAAAGTTTTTCATTTAGTCATTTTAAGCATGGAACTCAGTGCCGTCGAGTGTGAGACGTGATCCAAAAATAAGGTGAATTTTAAAAATTGCCATTGCGGGAAAAGACACATTGCCCTCAACCCCACTCAGAACGCTCCTGTGTGCTGCAGATACACCCATCCCACTGTACTGGCCCCTTTCCGAAGAAGTTCTGGAATTCCTCTTTCATGTGTTTTCAGTTGGACCATTGTGGAGCTAGCACTCAACTCACAGGATGGCCTTTCATGGTCACTGTAACTCCGAGGAAGTGCCAGGGGTCTCACAGTGCCACATCTGGTGGACACAGTGGCTAAGGGCACACTGTCACGTTTTAAAGAACCTTTCTTTCTGCTGGACAGCACTTGGCAGCACTGTTCACTGTATTTTTTATCATACCTTGTAAAGACGCTCATGAAAAAGGACCTCCAGAACTGCTTCAGCATTGGGCCAGCATGACAGGGTGAGTGTGTCGAAAGTGTGAGTCACGGGAGGGGATTCATGGTAATGTCTCTTTTATTGTAATAAAAATTTAATTTTATTGTAATAAAAATGTAAACATTCACCACGTGTTTGGACCATCCCTCGTACCTTCATCACATCGTATAACCACCACCATGATCTGCGCTCAGAACATTTTCATCCTCATTTCAGCACAAAATTTAACATCCTAACAGGTTTTAAACGTACATTTTAAGTGGTAGACACACTCGCACAGTTTTACAACCGAGCTCCAGAACTTTCATCCTGCAAAAGCGAAACTACGCTCACTAAGCGCTAGCGCCCCTTTTCTCTCTATACATTTTAAGGTAGACCCACTCGCACAGTTTTACAACCGAGCTCCAGAACTTTCATCCTGCAAAAGCGAAACTACGCTCACTAAGCGCTAGCGCCCCTTTTCTCTCTCCCCCGTTCTCTTTTCCGTCCCTATGAATTTTGTCTTTCTCGGACCTCGTACGAGTGGAATTGAACTGTATTTGCTCTGTAGTCCAGCTTATTTCACAGCACGTAACATGCCCCGGGTTGAGCTGCACCGTAGCTTGCCCCAGGACTGCGTTCCTCCGAGGGCTGAATTCCACGGTAGACCCTGTATTTCCAGATCCAGCTGTTGACGGACCCTTGAGTCACTGCTACCCTTCAACCACCCGCCTCCATTCCAACCAAGCCCCTTTCATCCAAGTTTAGGGCAACTATGGAAGGAAATAGGGAAGTGAGAAAAGGAAAAAAATGGAAATAAAGTCTTTGTAAAAAGAGAAAGGTGAAGGGGGTGAAGGGAGGGCAGGGGAATGGGGAAAAAATAAGAACCAAGATACATCACGTAAAGGTACAAGGTCCCAATGATGAACGTAACTGTACTGTTTGCTTTAAATGGACTGATAAACAATGGGGTAAAAAAGTGGCATTTCAATCCCCTTAACCATTGAGTCAAGCAGATAATTAAGTATAAAAAGGAAAATTGATGTGAAAATTACTTTTAAAGTCTATCCATAAATTTTTTTGGGGGGTACCAGGGATCAAACTCAGGTCCTTGCACTTGCAAAGCAGGCAGCAGAACCACTGAGCTAAATCCCCAGCCCATAATCTTTTCTTTTTTGAAACAGGATCTCACTATGTAGTTGAGACTGACCTGAAACTCACTATGTATCCCAGGCTGGTCTCGAACTCACAGCGATCCTCCTGCCTCAGCCTCCTGAGGCTGAGGCATGCCCGGCTATCCATAAAATCTTGATCACACGTATAAATTTGGTGTATGTGCCAAATGTTCCTGTATATGCTGGAGAATAGCACTAGGAAGTCATAGTCCCCCCAGGCCTATAAATTGTGCTAGGGCTCAGAAGAGGCAGGTTGGGAAAATGGAGAGGGAGATATATTCTTTCCTCAGAACTGTCCAGCTTTCATTCTTCCATTCTTTCAAACCTTAAAATGTAGAAAGCATAATCCTCTCTGATAACCATATGACAAGCATAGTTATGATAAGCATACGATAAGAATAGTTGCATCTAATTTTCAAAGTTTTCTTCCAGCTTTACTGTGGTCTCAGTAAATTAATTATATTAATTATATAAAGTAATGATATTAATCACTCATCCTAGTTACTTTGGAGCTAGAGCCATAAAATGATGCATCTTTCAAAACTGCCACCCTCTTAACTGCACTTAATCCTCTAAAAAGGTTTCCTCGATTCAGTATTTTGTTTTTAAAATGCAAATGTAAACTCAAGCATAGCGCCGTGTTGAAAGTCCTAAGTGTTCCTCTTAAGGAATGTGCTCAGAGTAAACAGTCATGCCCCCCGCACACACATCAGGGAACAGACTGTTATCAGCGCCCGCCAAAGCCTTCCTCAGTCCCCCTACACTCTCCACCACCCCC
>NW_022900927.1:56817409-56824989 GCF_012274545.1 Fukomys damarensis | reverse complement strand
ATCAGTTAGATTTCCTGCTTTGGAACCTGGCAGAAATGGAACCGCGTAGTGGGTCTTCTCACCCTCACCAGTACGTTTGGGAGACTCCCCCTGGTTGCTTCGTGTAGCAGCTATTTTCGTTGAACGTGAAGTGGAACGTGATTGTTCACCTTGCAGAATGCGTTCATCTCGGGTTTTTTTCTTTTGGACTGGGGCTGATGTAGCTGGGCCCGGAGAGGCGTGGGCAGTCAGCACACAGCAGAAAGTGACACGGGTTAAATGATGGAACCCTGGGGCTGGGAAGAGAATGTGCTGTAGGAGGCCCACGGTCCCTCTCCAGTCAAGACACTGCTCTAGTCGCCTCTCATTCACTGGTGCGGGGCACCTGAAGCTCTGCTGCTGGGTTCAGTCTTCCCTAACCTGCTGAAGATCACCACACACACACACGCACGCACACACGGGCAGCTCCTCCTGCCAGGTGCTCTGGGCTGGGCCTGCCATCCTGTGGTGGCTCCAGCGATCAAGCTCACACTTCGCTTCTGTCATCAGTTGACCTCCACCTTTGGCCCCCTTTGCTCTTTTGCAGTGTGGGCCAGGTCCTCAATCTCTTTTTCATGCATGCTATCTTCCTTAACTTCATTCTCTTATTTCTCAATGCTGTTCTTAGCAAATATCTTTCTTTGTGTCTGTCTTAGTTACTTTTCTGTGTTGCTGTGACAGCATGCCCAATGATCTACAAGTTAAAGGAGGGAAGCTTTATTTAAGCTCACAGTTTGTAGAGGTTTCAATCCACACTCAGCTGGCCCAAAGGCAGGGTGACATGGCAAGAGGCACAGCAGAGGAGAAACGGTTCATGGGATGGCAAGCAGGAGGCACAAGCAGCAAGCAGCCGTGAGCCTCCCTTTCCCTTTTATGCCATCCAAGCTCTAAGCCTATTGGTTCATATCACCCTTACCCAGGGTGAGGCTTCAGTCTTCAGTAAATCCAGTTAGCCACATTTTGCTCAAGTCCAGAGATTTTGCCTGGGACTGAGATTAAGGGCAGTGGACTAATCTGGAAGAAGAAATTTCAAGGCAATCTAAAGTTGAAGCAATGTCATGGCTACTGTTGGGGGCTTTTACCAGATTTGTGTGGAGAACCAAGAGCAAAGATCCCAGAAGAATGATTTAAAACAGTTTGAGTTTGGCCAGAAATGAAACTCCAATAAAGCTGTGGCCTGCAAAGAAAGAGCAGAGATATTGATTCCTGAGAAAATAGAAAAGATGGCCTGAGGGCATCACAAGAAGAAGCACTATATCCTTTGCAGCCTCAAAATTGCAAATGTGAAAAACTTTGCTTTGAAAAGAATGTCCCAGAGCACCATGTTCCAGAATGGCGGCAGCCTAGGGAAGTTGTTCCTCGGGATTTTATTCATAGGCACTGGACCCCTCTAGCCAAGAGAGAAGGAAGCCTGGCTACTGCTCCAGCTGGCGGCAGGCACTAACATCATCTATGTAGTGCTCGTTTTAGGTGTATGCAGAATGCAAGAGTTATATAGGGTCAGGGAGGCTTCCACCCAAATTTCAGAAGGCCTGGGAGTTCCAGGCAGGGCGCCCCCCAGAGGGCAGTGTGTGAAGCTGTGAGTGTGAAGATGAAGGTGCCATGGAGAAGGTTGGAGAAGCCAGAAACATGGATCATCTGAGGAAAGTTGCAAAGTGGGAGCAGAGCTGGCCCAAGAGAGAAGCCATGAGCTACCACTACTGGAAATGCCATAGGGGTGGAACCACCCAAACCCTTGGATCCTGCACATAGGAGTACAGGACTTACTATCTGCCCTGCTAGATTTTGGACTTGCTTTGGTCCTACTCCTTTGTATTCCTCTATTTGTAACTTCTGGAATAGAAATGTCTATTTTGTGCCATTGAATGTTAGAAGTGTTTAACTTTCTTTTCATTTATACAGGGGCTTGCAGCTAAGAGTTTACCTTAAATCTCAGAGACCTTGGACTTGCACTTTTCAGCAGTGCTGAACCCGTTAGGGCTTCGGCAGCTCTTAGAAATGCTTTTTGTATAAAGGAATGTATATGAGCCTTTGAGGGAGACAGGGGTGGAATATGGGTTTGGGTCTAGACATACCCCTAAAGCCTCATGCAGTCATAGGAGGCTTTTTCAGAGGTGACTGAATCTAGAGTGTGTGACGCTAGGATAAGGGTGTGATGACTAAGTCAGCCCACTGGGGTTGAGTACCGCCCTAATCCCAGTAGTCTGGATAAAAGGGGCAGAAAGACGCTGTTAAGTTTCACTTCTTGCTTTTGCTACCGTGAGGGCACCATGAACTGTTTTTCCTCTGTGTTGTCCCTCTGCCATGTGCCACTCTGCGCAATTAGGGACTGAAACCTCTACAAACTGTGAGCTACATAAATCCTTTCCCCTTTAACTTTGGGTGTCAGTATTTTGTCTCAGCAATGAAAGAAAAATAACTAACACCATATTCTTCTGATGTCTGTCCCCAAGGTTTCCAAAAGGAATGTGTTGTTATATAAACAGGAAACACACCACGTTATTTTAGGGAGGGATGAGAAAGGGCTTTCTGGCAAATAAGACTTTTGCTTCTTTTATATTAATTTGTATTTCTCCAAGTTTTCTAAAAGAATTGTTTTTAATAGAAATAGGAAAAAAGAATAAGTATTTAGACAGAGAAAAGGTGGGACACCTGAGGTCAAGAGGACCACAGTGAGCTTGTGGAACTGGAGGGCGGCAGGGGCCGTTCACCCTTGGGATCAGATCTTGGCCTTACGTCCTGGTGGCTCCATAGAGCTCACAGACCCACACTTGAGGAGCCCCACTGTCTGAATTCGTTACAGAATTTGTTCTTGATGATTCTCATCTTCTCAAGCAGAAGCGGGGACTGGGGCAGAACACAACCTGGAAAATGACTTCCTTCAGCAGCTCACTGAGGTCCTTTTAGTGATAAATTCTGAGTACGCGGTGGAGAAAGAGGGTGACAATTTTTTACGGCCCTGAAACACATTACTTATGGTCATAACAGCACGGAATCAAAGTAGAGGGATCAGCGACGACTTCCCAATGGGGACCATGACAAGTAACCTAAAAAGGCTCTGGTCGGCCAGCCTGGGAATCCGTTTGCTTGTGAACATTTTTCTCTGAAAGAATGCATTCAGTTTTCCACAAACATCTACTGAGCGTGTCGCTGTGGCATGAAAGTGGTCCGTCATCAGGCATGTGTGCACTGAATGATTTCATGAGTAATTCAAATAATAAAAGGGGGACTCACATACTGTGTCAAGGGGTGTGAAAGGATTTCAAATGTATACATCGCCTCCACTGGGATGTCAGGGAATCAGATACACAAAAATGTTTGAGCAAAAAGATACCCTGTCTTCGTATACGTTTTATACCTACTCAAATATATTTTAAGAGAGCAATGCAAGGTGTTAACTCTAAATGATGATATAAATACCTTTAGTGTAATTAATGCCTGCTGCATTTTCTCACTGGTCCCTGTCTTATTAAAGCTTTGCCTTTAAAGGGGGTCGGGGTGCAGCACAGTGGTAGAGTCCTTGCTTAGTATGCAGTGAGGCCCTAGGTTTAATCCCCAGCACCAAAAAGAAATATTTAATAAAATGGATTTTTCCATCGTAGCATCGTAAAATGGAATTTTCCACTTATTTGAGCAACCAAATAACGACAGGCTGCGATGTTTCCTGCTCTTTTGTTCTCAAACTCAGGAAAAACTGATAGACTCGCTTAGTAAAAAAATTAATCAAGTGTACAAAGTCTGCATTGGCGATGGTGAGGTCGGCAGCCTGAACCCAGTTCAAAAGCTGGTCAAAGTCGAGTCCCGCCTGGTGGAGCTGAGCGACCTCATCGAGTCCATCCCCAAGGAAAACGTGGAGGCAATCGAGAGGCTGAAGCAGAAGGAGCGGCGGCAAAAGTACGTCCCGGGCTTGCGGGGAGAAGGGCGGTGAACGACTTAACGAGTGGCACATCGGCACATCTCTCACACGGCAGGGGCCTTCTCCAGTCCGGTTTTATCTATAAAACGGCAGCAACGTGCCACGTATCTCCTAGGGTTGCTATGTGAGGGTTACATGACCCATGTGAAAGCACCGACCGCCCTCAGTAATAGCCGTTAACATTCGATGCCGTGCTGTTTTATTAGTTCGTGAGCACAGTACATGAAGGTCTGGTTCCCCTCAGGAAGCAGATACACGTACAGAATTCAGCCTGTAAGCTTTCCCTTTTCAACCCCCTTCCCACCCACCTCCCTCCCTTTTACTCCTTGACTGGTACGCGGGGAAATACTGTTTCTCCCATGTAGAAAAGCCTGGAATATATTAAGGCGATCCTGATAGGGCCTTACTGAATAGAAAGCAAATTTAAAAATGAGTGTCTACATGGAGGATTGCTTTCCTAAAGATGACCTAAAACTCATTAGCAGCGCTTGTGTGTTTTTTACTGGCACATGTATTCTCTTCAAAGTGTAACTGCAACTTCTTTTCAGCAGAGACATGAATCTAATCCCAATTATCTGCATTATTGAAAAGAATTTCCTCCATGCTTTGGAGGCACCTAATACAGCACCGAAGTTTGCACTTAACATGCTCGGTGAATGTTATTTTCACCCCCTGGTGCTTCGTCTTACACTCGTGCACTCATGTAGCATTTCATAGGCCTCCAGTGCCTATCGTGCACCGAGCCTCATTACCAGACAATTCACACAATGCTTTTCCCTCGTAATCCTAAAGTCAGACAAACAGGATTTATTAGTCTTCATGTAAGGATATCATCTGAAAGGTTAATTGCAAAGTACACTTTAGTGCTAATAAGTTGAGCCACATACTTCCAGTTTGCACGTCTTCTGTATACAGGTAACTCAAAGGCAGGACAGGGGGAGCTGCAATTGAATTGATGTAGCTATTATACGCCCAGTGCTGAAATACAAGTGGAGTGACAAAAAGACTTGGTCTTTCAGACCAAGTTCTGGGTAGATTTTACTTCTTCTGAAGTGGCAATATGAAAAAATTTCCCATTTCCAAATAGGATTTAAGATTTGCCCGTATATTCTAAAGCCACTGTTATGGGAGGTGTTACCTTCAGATAGCCCATTACCAAAGAGTAATGATGTAATCTTTCCTTTCTGTGAATTGTAGGGAAAAAATTACATGAAAATGTTCCTTCCCTCCTATTGACAGGTTGCGTGAAGAGAAAATCAAGGAAAAACAAAGATACCAAGAAGAAAGGCTAAAAGCTGCTCTGGAAAGGGCCGTAGCACAACCAAAGAAAAAGGTCTGTGTTTGCTACTTAGTCCAGCCACATTAATATGAGTGTTTACACGGTATACAAACAAAACCCCTTATTCTTCTAACTTATCCAGGTGAACTTCCGTGTCTGAGTCTCTCCAGCTCATGGCTTCCGTGGTCTCACTCTGGCTCCTTGTTACTTCCGGAGTCATTCAAATTACTAGGTTAACAGTTCTCCATTAGACCTGCTTTTTTTACTCAAAGCAGCCTCTTCTGTCTCCTCCTATTTTAATCCTACGGTCATGAAGCCATTTTTTTAATGACTTTTTTGAACAGGTAATACAGGCATGTGGTTCAAAGTTCAAAAGACACAAGAGGATTCAGTGAAAAAAGTCTTCCGCAGTTCCTCTCCCTGGAGGCAACAACCATTAGATTTTTTTCTGCATCAGTAGAGAAATAATTTATGTAAGAAAATTCCACCAAAAGCCTCCTAGAATTAACCAAATTCAGCAATGTAGGACACAAAATCAATGCACAAAAAAATCAATAGTGTTCCTGTACACCGATAATGAACTCAGAGAAATTAGGCAAACTGTACATTCACAAGAAAAATTAAATACTTAGGAATTACCCTAAGGAACTGAAAAGCTTCTACAGTGAAAACTACAGAGCTCTGGAAAAAGGAGCTCAAAAGAGGACATCAGAAAATGGATATTCCCTGTTCCTAGACAGGCAAAACACCATTATCAAAATAGCCACACTTCCAAAACTGATAAACAGATTTAATGCAATCACAAATCAAAATACCAACAACATTCATTCTAGAACTGGAGAAAAAAAATCCTAAAATTCGCATGGAACCAAAAGACCCAGCATAGGGCAATCCTGCATAACAAGAACAGAGTGAGAAGCATCACAATCCATGCTTAAAGTCATACTACCAAGCCACAGTGATAAAAACAGCATGATGCTAGCACAAAAACAGACTTGTGAACTAATGGACAAGGAGAGGAAGCAAAAGCTGGGTGTGGTGGCGCACGCCAGTAATCCCAGCATTCGGGAAGCTGAGGCAGGAGGATCGCCATGACTTCCAGGCCAGCCTGGACTACATAGTGAGACCTTGTCTCAAAAAGATCAAGAGAGAAACACACTGGAGGAAAGATAATGTCTCTAACAAATGGTGCTGGGAAAACTGGCTTTTCATATGCAGAAGATTCAATCTAGACCCATCTCTCTCACCACGGAGCAAAGATCTAACTGTTAAAAACAGCTAACAATCTGCTGGAAGATAAAATAGATGAAACTCCTGAAGCCATAGGCATAAGCAAGAACTTTCTGGACAGAACCCCAGTTGCACAAACAGTATCAAGAACCAACAAATGAGATCACAGCAAATTAAAAAGCGTCTGCGCAGCAAAGGAAACCAGAGGAAAGAGACTATCAGTGGGAAATTTTTGCCAGCTCTTCCTCAGAGGACTAATATCTAGAATACATAAAATACTAAAAACAGGACCCCCCCATAAGAAACCCAATCAAAAATGGGCAAAAGAATTGAACAGACCCTTCTCAGAAATACAGATGGCCACTAAACACACGAAGAAATGTTCAACATCGCAGGCCAGTAGAGAAATGCAAACCGAAACAAAAGTGACACTCCATCCTACCCAAGAAAGAACGGCTGTCATCAAGAAGCCAGATGCTAACAAAAGCTAGTGGGTCTGTGGTAACAAAGAGGACCCCTTCTAAATTGCCGGTGGGGATGTAAATGACCACCGCCACTGCGGAAATCAGTAGATTCCACAAAAAGCTAAAAATAGAAATCCTGTTTGACCCTGCTATTTCCCTCGTACGTATCTTCCCCAAAGGGTGAAAGACATCATATTACAGAGATCCATGCACACCCATGTTTAGAGCAGCACAATTCACAGTAGCTAAATCTTGGAAGCAGCCTGTGTCCATCAACAGAGAAATAAAGAAAATGTGGTGTTTATACAGTGGAGTACTGTTCCCTAAACTTGAGTCATCTGTAGGAAAATGGATGCACTTGAGACCACGTCCAGTGAAGTCAGACACGCAAGCTTAAATATCACATGGTTTCTCTTTTATGAAAACCCGAAATATAAAGAGCAAAGTGAAAGACAAATAATAGGATGTAGAGAGGATCTTTCTCAAATGGAAAGGGGACCAAGAGATGGAGGGAGGGGGAAGAGAAGGGAAGGGAAGGAAATTAAGGTGTGTTATGTACACGGACCAGCCTCACAAAAAAGGTAATCGGTATTTACTGAAAATATGTACCAATTAAAATTTTCAAAATCTACTGCATATACATTCTTTTTTTTTTTTTTTTTTTTTTTTTTCC
>NW_022900927.1:56790431-56817306 GCF_012274545.1 Fukomys damarensis | reverse complement strand
TTTTTTTTTTTTTTTTTTTTTTTCCCCGTACCGGGGATTGAACTCGGGTCCTTGCGCTTGCAAAGCAGGCCACCGAACCGCTGAGCTAAATCCCTGGCCCCACATTTTCTTATAAATGGTAGCCATGAATCCTGCTTCTTCCACTCAACACTGTGTAAATAGTGAATTCAGAGAACCAGATGTAACTGCACAAGTCTTAAGTCCTACACTGTTAATTAGATCATTGCAGTTGAAGTGATTTGCTCCATCATTCCCGATTCAGCAACTGGGACCCAAAGCCAACTTGATTGACTGACGGTAGTGAGATGGGACCCAAGCCTGACGCACCAGAGTGCAGCCCCGGCTCCAGGAGACCGCGTCCTGCGTACTACGCGTTCCATCCTGGCAGAAGCTCGGGATCAGGCAGACGCCAACTGCGTGTGGCCTGAGACTTCACGGGGAAGGGCCCGTGGTCCCATGTGCCATTCCTCTGGCATCGGGTCCGAAACAGATCCCGGGACAATGCCGCCATCACAGGCGCAGCTGAGGTGGACACGCGATTCTTAGCACAGGGAGAGCAAACGCGCTTAGAAGCAGTGACTTGAGGGGTGAATGCGAAGTCCTGAAAGGCAGTAACTGTTAAATGTCATTTAAATAAGTATATTGTCTTAGCGTCTGTATGAACCCACTTCAGATCCTCCTGAGTCTCCCTCATGTTCTCTCCGAAGGGAGATTAACCACTGGACACCGGCCGACGTGCGCTACTCAGGAGACCCGCCAGGCCGACACTTGTCAGCACAGCCGCCTTTCCTTCTAGACCTTTATTTCCATCCCCGATGCCTGGCCCACAGTGAATGCCCAAAGACTAAACACGAGGATGAAACTAAGCCTGGAAGAAGTCAGGAAAAAATGGCCACGTCCTTTGACACCACAAAGAAGACCTCTGCTGGGAATTTACACTATTAGGACCCTTCGTCGCAGGCAACGTTCTGAGACAGTATTCGTGTCACCAAAGGCCACTGAGAATTTCAAAAGGCTCTGACATCAGAAAAGGAACACGGGGATTCCAGTCCCACAGGGGCACTAAGAGTGATGGTTACTAGGTTCTTAGAGGCCGGGCATGTGGAGCGCCCGGCAGTGCAGGAGCCGGTGTCTCAGGAGAACGATGGTGCTCAGAAGTCAGCAGTGCCCCTTCTGAGACAGTGACGCTCCCTCAAATCTCAAGTTCAGTAGTACAGAGTAGCTGCCTCATCTATACACTGAATTTACATAAACCCACTTATAAAAGCAAAATAAAAACAGATGGAGCCAGGCATGGTGGCGCACGCCTGTAATCCCAGCACTCAGGAGACTGAGGCAGGAGGATCGCTGTGAGTTCAAGACCAGCCCAGACTACATACTGAATTCCAGTTCAGTCTCAACTACATAGTGAGACCCTGTCTCAAAAAAAAAAAAAGCAGATGGGGATCCCCAGTGATTTGAGTATGTAGGCTTCCAAATGAGCAGGTGTGACCCCAGGGTGCCCCTAAACCTCTCCTGGTGGGAAATCTCCAAGAATCAGCAGCAATGTTCACGTTAAAGACGATAGTTTTCTGATGTTTTGTTTAACAAGATTTCAAACACCAAGTAAGAACAAAATCCCCCAAGCATGGAGAAAAGTTTGTGGCACTTGCAGAGAATGACATTCTGGCCTCCAGCACCATGCTCCCGGCTGGCCATACTGGCACCACGTGCTACTCATTACTGACCAACGCGAAACCCATCGCCTGCCTTCTGTTTACGAAGGGCTCTCTCTCCATTTGCTACTTCACTTTGCCTAGCACGCCATTAGGTCACCAATCCCCTTGTAACTGTAAAGAACTTCGCATTTTAAGCTATATTACTCCTTGTAAAAATTCAACCTGCTACTGGCACCTCAGGCACTCTGACAGAAAATGGTTCGCTTTTCTTTTGTTTCAGGTGGGAAGACGACTTATCTACCGTTCGAAACCTCCATCTGGTAACAAACACAAAACGCTTCTGGTCAGTGATTCGAGAACAAAATCACAGGAGGAAGATTTTTTTTTCAGTTGAATAGGAGCTGAAAGACGTTTTACTACCAGAATGTTTCACAGATTCTCTCCTTAGGAGCCATACCCAGCCCATATGTGATCCTACACCACTGAAGACTGTCTCTACTGAAAAGGCCATACATGGGCTTGGGAATGAGTTTCTTTCGTTGAAGCTTCGTTTTTCATAATTATTATTCCACACCGCTAAACATGTCATATTTGTGTTCTCAGTTGGGGTACAAATCCACGATTACTTCACTAACTACATGGGGAATGACCACAGAAGTGCAATGACGGTTATTCTCTGACAACATGAACATTTAAATGATAGATTACTTCTCTGTAAGGAAGTTCACAGCACGCCGTTATCGCTGTGGGATGTGTCTTTTAACAGTGTACAACTCTAAAATCTGAAGGGATTTCGGGGATTTAAACCTAAGTGAATAGTACATTACGGTCTCAGAACATAACCATGAGACTGATTTTTATTTCACATTAAGTTCTACTCAGAAAACTTTATTCTCTAATATGAACAAACCTTACATATTCAGCCTAAACATCATTTCAAGATTTGTTATGCCCTATCTCCGCAATCATTTTAATTTTCAGATGTAATTTTAGCTACAGTATGCATATAATTTAGTTTATACTGATGCAGAATATGTAGGCTGCTAAACGAAGCACTAAGAAAATGTTAAAAGTGGTTCAAAAAGGTTTTCAAATGTCTCAGTTTCTACAATGATATGAAAATGGCTGAAATTTACCTTCATAAAAATTTCTAAAGTATATAATTATTTGTCATAGAAAACAAAGAGTACTGTGCTTACAAAAGAAAACCAACTTAAATGAAACTGGGAGTTTTTAAAGGATTAGTTCCGTGAATTACCTTTCAATTGTTTCAACAGTTGAGCTTTGCATGTAAATATCTATGTACGATAGTTCACAAGTCAAACTGAAAAACAACACATCTTTATTGTCTAGAAATATATATATAAAAACACACAAAGACGCTACTCTCTCATTTCCCCATCTTCTTCTTCCTCTTCAACACCTCTGATATAAAGGACATTATTACACCTGCAAGCAAAAAGCAGTCCATTTTGTTGTTTCAGCAAGCAACCAAGCATGATCTGAATAAATTTTTCATTACGATACTATTTAAAAGTAAATTTATACCATTCCTTCTCTTTTAAAGAACAGTGTTACCTAGATTTGTTAAAAAGCACAATGGCACTTATTTTTTACCAAGTGATTGCCACAAATAAGATTTTTATGACTTTCCAAAGGGAGTAATTACTAAAATTTGAGGCTTTCTAGTGGTAAAACCCTCAGGAACCAAAATCAATTAAAATTCAAAACTAAGCTCTGGTAACAAAACCCTCTGAAAAAAGATACAGCGAGAACCATGAAGTATATTAATACTAGAAAAATCTTTAGGATGCATAACTCCAAAGTATTTAAATTTTACCTTTGAGAAATTTTACAATTTCAAACATTTCTGCAGTTTGAGAGCACTATGTGAAATAGTGATAAAAAAATAATTCCCAACTGAGGTACCAATTAAACAAGTATTTAATGCTCACCACTAATACACTACTATTTATTACCTTATTAAAACTTCACCCAGATGTCCAGACAAGGCCCCGTCTATGTATTCTTCTGTATTTGCAAGCTTTAAAAAAGAAGATAAAAGTATAATTGCACAGCGATAAAATAGTGTAATACATGTATTACTAGTGAGAAAACTTAATTAACTGAGACCTTTCTATATCAACACTTCAAATGTATCTGCAGCTAATAATAAGATTAGCTTTCTGCTACTATTATAGTTCTTTTTGGTTGTATGTATTCAGTAAAACTAATATTCGTGGATGTAGGCCTTATATATAATAAAGCTTGTTTTAAATGTTGTTAAAGCTGAAGTTATGTGGTATTTTTATCAGATACCAGTGCAGCGTGTCAAGGCAGCCGCCTCTACCTTGTAAGTTATAATTAATATGTTCTCTGAAAATTCAGTTTTAAAGAACCCCAGAAAATAACTTTTCTCAGAGTAAACCACTATGAGTCATACTGAAGCATCCAAATGGGAGTACAAAAGCTGTAACTAAAATATATTAGTCAACAACCAAAACCAAAGAACTGAGCAGGATTTACTTTTTAAATTTTATTCACTAATAAACAGGGAAAAGCAAGTTCTTAAGAGGAGTTTAAAGAGTTAAGAGTGGCGTACATAGTTATTTCTGGGACCCCTGTTATTTCTCATTTTTAAAAATTAAATTAATTATTTATTTTGTACCGGGGATCAAACTCAGGTCCTTGAGCTTTCGAGGCAGGCAGCGGCACCAATGAGCTAAATCCCTGGCTTATTTCTCATTTTAAATTAAACGTTCAGCTTTCCTTCTGTATATAGGTAATAAAATTTATTTGCAGTATTTAAAATCACCACTAGTGCTACGCTCAAAAAGAACAGGAAAAAAGGAAGTGAGACCAGTGGACAAGAGAAAGAAAAACGGCTTTGAGGGGAGGTGAATCATGTGAAAGACTTCATGAACGAGTTCTACCACTCGTGTTATTCCCTTGCCTGTAGAAAACAAAGTGCATGTAACCAAGAATATGGCTTCATCTGAAAGGTGATCACTGAGATGATTCATCTTTTGAGCAACAGCAATCAGAAATAATGCATTCATTTTAAAAAATCATTATTTTTAGCATGTTCTCCCATTTTTAACTGGCTTCTAAATTCCTCAAAATGTCCCAAATGCTTCCTATCCTGTATTACATTCAAAGCCCTCGCCATTGCTTCCTAGGCTTTCAGTGACCTCCACGCCGACCCAACTTTCTGTCATTCTCCCCAGTTCACTCTGTCATTGTCTGGCTGTCCCTGGAATACACCAAGCACACTGGACGCTCTTTCCCAGATACTTTCTTGAGCCATTTCTGGTCTGGGCTTAAATTCACTTCCTCAGTGTCATGGCTGATATCCAGATGTCCCCGTCCCCGCAGAGGCACCTGCACTCATAGGTAGGGCTTTGGGGAGGCGACTGGATCATGCACCAGTCATCACTGGATTAGCCCACCGATGGGTTTATAACTGGGTGTGATACTGGGGGTGAGGCGCTACGGGTGTGTATATATCCCCCATCTTCCCTGTCTGTCGCCGCCACTCCATGAACTCTCCCCATTTTGCTGTGCTACTCTGCCTTGGAGCCAACTATGAACTGAAACCTCTACAAACTCTGAGCCAAACAGACCTTTCTTCCTTTCATTTGCAGGTGTCAGTTATTTTGTCTCAACAATGAGAAAGTACCAAAGACACTCAGAGAGGTGATTGATCTAAACTACTGCTGCATACTTTCACTTCTTTTCTGCTTTCTTTTCCTTCATAGCATCTATGATACCTAATATTACATCGTATTATCTCTAGATCACTTATAATACCTAACACATTTAAATGCTACATAAACAGTTGATACTGTATTGTTTACAGATTAATGGCAAGAAAAAAACCTGTACATGTTTAGTACAGATGCAATGCCCCATAAAGACATTGCTCGTTTAATGACCAAGTTAAATTCCTGAGACTAGGCTGCTAAATGAGGGACTGTGTAGTGTGTACATTACAACATTCAGAACAAAGAAACGGTCAGAGGAACCAACTGAATGACTTGGCTTTTATTTGCCTAACTCTTACAGGCAGTGCTGTAATGTATAACAGAACATAAGTTATAGATAGCACTGTACAGTCCAATCAACAAAAATTATAGTACTGTATATAAACAAGGTGTATTGTACAAAAAGACACTGAGGCTCTATCAACCAAATGAACAAAACTGTACCTAAAAAAGGACAGGTTGTAAATCTGAGAGGCAGATTATAAGTATTTCCAATCCACAGTTGGTTGGATCGACAGATGTGGAACCCACAGATACACAGAGCTGACTGCACGCTACCATTCTGCTTCGTGTACTGAGAGCAGACAAATTCACACAGACAGAAACAATACTGGTGTCAGGGGCTGTGTGGGGCAGAAGGGAATGGGGAGTTATTTTTAACAGGTAGAGTTTTACTTTTAGATGTGAAAAAGTTTTGGTGATGAATGACGGTGACGGCTGTACACGACATGAATGTACTTACTGCTACTGAACATACTTGAAAATGGGTAAAGTGGGAAACTAAGTTCTATGGGAAAAAGAGTGAAACATTTACAGAAATTATTTAATAGACATGCAATCACGCCATCAGTTCCTGTTGGTTCATCTGTCTTCTCTATGAAGAAATACTTTTATTTGTTGTGCCTTAAGCATTCAGTAAAAGATTTAAGAACTTCTTAAAGAAAAAATTCCCTTTTTAAGGTGGGAAGTTTTGGTTTTTCCAGTAAACTACTGTTTTTCCCTTATGGTATCACGGATCAAATGTCAACACGCTTCTTTAACCACTAAGAATAAAATGTGTGGCTCAATTCTGATTTAACTCCATGTCTTAACCTAGTGTTATCACACTTACAACATCCTCCCTGGCCTTGATTTAATTCCTGACTTCTACTTTATGAATTTACTTGTACTTATTCTCACTTACACTAAACCTTTGAGGAATAAGTTGCAGCAAAATGAACAGAAATTTGTAACCTTTCCCTTCTTTACTTACCTGCATGTTCATATAGCCATCTACAGAGACCAGGTAGCCCTTGTACTCCATTCCCCACTTCAGTTTCACCATCACTGGCTTTCCTGTTAATCCATTGAGGAAAGGTTTGGGATTGAGAGGTAAACTCTGTAAAGAACAATAAAAGGATTCAATTGATTCTCTTTCCTTAGATCAGTGTCTACTACTCACTCTCCTCTACCAATGATCAATTAGTATTTTATGGTATTCAAGGGCTAGGGGTGTGGCTCAGTGGTTGCATGCTTAATATGTACCAGGCCCTGGGTTCAATCTCCAGTACACAGACACAGTAATGTGTGTGTATATAAAATATATAAAATACACACACGATACCCAAATGAAACACTGACTGCTTACATCACTCACTGTTCCAAACTCTAAAGAAACACACGTCAAGGCACTTTAAAAAGGGGGGGGCACAGAGTCCCTGTCCCATAGGGCATGGAGGACATATACACAGACAAATATTTATACTGCATGACACTATACAGTAAGATGAGAAATGCTATGCACAAGGGAAGGGTATCACACCAACCAGGGCAAAAAGAAATGGAAAGGGTGCTTGAAATAAAAGTCGCCTCAGTTTGAAAGGAAGAGATGATGTCCACAGAGAAAAGGCTGTTCCAGGAAGGGAGGCTACCTACGTCAAAGGAGGAAAAGTCAAACAGCAAGATAATCTCATGGGGCACAGACACATTCTCTACTGTCAGAGTCCCAAATAAAGGGAGTGGGACAGGTCACACTAAGCAGTCTTTCATTTTAATGCTGCAAGCAAGGACTAAGTCTTATTTCACTTTTTATCATTGGCAGTATCTATTTGGGATTGAGGTAAACTCTGTAAAGAACAATAAAAGGATTCAATTGATTCTCTTTCCTTAGATCAGTGTCTACTACTCACTCTCCTCTACCAATGATCAATTAGTATTTTATGGTATTCAAGGGCTAGGGGTGTGGCTCAGTGGTTGCATGCTTAATATGTACCAGGCCCTGGGTTCAATCTCCAGTACACAGACACAGTAATGTGTGTGTATATAAAATATATAAAATACACACACGATACCCAAATGAAACACTGACTGCTTACATCACTCACTGTTCCAAACTCTAAAGAAACACACGTCAAGGCACTTTAAAAAGGGGGGGGCACAGAGTCCCTGTCCCATAGGGCATGGAGGACATATACACAGACAAATATTTATACTGCATGACACTATACAGTAAGATGAGAAATGCTATGCACAAGGGAAGGGTATCACACCAACCAGGGCAAAAAGAAATGGAAAGGGTGCTTGAAATAAAAGTCGCCTCAGTTTGAAAGGAAGAGATGATGTCCACAGAGAAAAGGCTGTTCCAGGAAGGGAGGCTACCTACGTCAAAGGAGGAAAAGTCAAACAGCAAGATAATCTCATGGGGCACAGACACATTCTCTACTGTCAGAGTCCCAAATAAAGGGAGTGGGACAGGTCACACTAAGCAGTCTTTCATTTTAATGCTGCAAGCAAGGACTAAGTCTTATTTCACTTTTTATCATTGGCAGTATCTCTTTAATGCAATCACTCAAAAATGTTTTTCTGTGTGAGTTCAGATATTTTCCCTCTCATCTGCTCATCCTAAAGACAGGAAAGAACCAGGAACATTGGCTATTAAGCCCCTCTTTTCAGAGTGATTCTGGAGGACACTGGAATCACTGCCAATAACCTCCTAAGAGGGCTCCAAATGTCACTCCAGCTCATTATCCATGAAACAATTATTTTTTTAAAGTCTGCATCAAATCAGGTCATCTCTCTGTGTAACACACAACTACATACTTCCAACTGCACTTGCAACAGACTCAAACAGAATCACTGTTTTTGCAACCAGCTGTACCCTGTCAATTCCTCCAACTGAACAAGTTCTTTGGGGCCTAAGGACCCCTACTCCTGTTCCTCCTCTAAGTGAGTGACTTCCTGTTACTTAGATTTCAGGTTAGCTCCCACAAACCCGGGAAGCCAACCTCGACCAGCCCTTTAATGTAACCACGCGTCCTCTCACAGAATCCTGACTTGCTTCCTTCCTATTGCTTACCATTATTTCAACTGCGTATTTGTTATTATTTGACTAATGTCTTCCTCCCACACCTGACCATATACAGCAGAGTCTGCAACAGGATTTTTACATCCCATCTCCCTAGAGCCTAAGAACTGTATCTGGCAGGTAGCATGTCAATGAGTATTTGCTGGACAAGTAAATGAATGCTTCTTTAAAGCCTGGGCTTTGTGTCCCAGAGAGCTACGGGTCAGGATTCCCAATAACAAGAAAGAAACGCGGATTCTGAAGTGTTGCATGATGAAGAGTGAAAACCTACAGCCTCAATCAACAAAAACTACCTCAGGGTAGGATTCGTATAAATAGGGGAAAGGTGGCTGAGGTTCGCAACGCCAGGAGCGCGCGCCTCCGAAGCCCAGAGCAGCGAGGAAGGGGAGCGCGGCGCCCCGCGCGGATGAATGGGAAACGCGCGAAGCAACCCCAGACCCAGAAAGGTTGTCACGCCCCTTCCCTCGCTCCCTCTCCAGCAAGTTCTCCCGTTCCTCACCATCGCGAATACAGGCGAAAGCTGCACTCTACCCGCCGCCAACCCAGCTGCCGCAGATCCCGCGTGTCCACAGCAGCCCCCGTAGGACCGAACCCTTGAGCGTCAAGAGAAATGGCCGCCAAACAGCAGCGTGACCTTTCACCTCCCACCATAGCTCTTTTCGCTTCTGTGATAGGACATAAAGAGATGCGCGCTGATTGGAGGAGGTGGCTGGGCCGTGTATCCTAGCAACCAGACGTGAGGCGGGAATTTAACCAGTGCTGGCTGCTAGCAGTCAGCTGTGGATTCCGTCCTGGGAGTCTCCGCAAGGCTGCAGAGATCAAGGCTTCTGGTTCGTTACCCAGCCTCGAGCAAATGCCAGCTTGTTTGATGGGTTTACTTGGCCCATTCCTAATTGTGAGAGTGAGACTGGGGCTCTCACAGATTCTGAGGTTTAGGGGACGCCGGTGCCCACTTCTTCCTGAGTATTCTCTACTCTAGCAGCCCGGTTCACCGTTTATTAAGGAAACTGGGAGGAGCGAGACTAGGGCAGGTGAGACGAGGTCAAGCTGAGTGTAGAATAAGGTGTGGTGAGCTCCCTGCCTTTCTGTTCTGTGTGGGCATCAGCCCAGCCAGGGTGATAATTAAGGACGGGAAGAATATTTTACATTATCGTGGGCTCATCGGTCTGATTAACGACATCAATAAGAATCACATCAGTTCTTCCTGCCATCTCTGGCTTCAGATCATCCACCGGAAGAGCTGCTGCCTTTGCTGGGCCCGCGCGGGGCAGTGCCACTGTCCTGCAATCCGGCAGACCAGAGCAGAACCCGGGGTCGGGGGCAGGGGCAGGAAGAGGAGTGAGGCGAGTTCAGCGCCCCCGCCCAGCACGTGGGGTTGGAACCGCACAGGGTTCTCACTGCCAAGCTGTTCTCAGCTGCTGAGGAGGCTTTGAAACCAGTGCCATCCTCGGGGTTGTTGTGAGGGGGAAAAAATCATAAAAATCGTGGGAACTGTGCTTGACTGTGTAAGGGCTTTGTAAGTGTCAATTTTTTGTTGTGTTTTTTGTTTTTATGATTTTATTATATTTTATTCCATTCCCCTCCTCAAACCCCCTCCCGTCCCTATGTACAAAAGCTTTGTTTCCATTTCTATTTTCTCTTGTTTTCTTGTCCCTTCCTCCCTTCCTCCCCCGCTCCTCCCTTGTTCCCCTTCCCATTTGAACATGGTTTTCCCATTTCCTAACATCCATTATTCATTTCAGCCCTTAGTTCCACATTCAGTTTCTCGCACCAGAGAAACAATGCAGTATTTAAACGTATCCGATTTATTTCACTTAAGAGTACGGTCTCAGGGTCCATCCATTGAGATATAAATGTCTGAAGCTCATCCTTCTTTATGGCAGAGTAGTACGCCATTATATTTTTTAAAACCCACATTTTTTTTATCTACTCATCAACTGATGGGCCTTGGGCTGTTTCCAAGATTTAGCTATTACAAACTGTGACTCTATAAACATGGGTGCCCATATATCGCTGTGGTATGATGTTTTTAATTCAGGAAGATACCAAGAAGAGGAATAACTGGGTCAAAAGGAACCTCTAGTTTTAGTTCTTTGAAGAATCTCCACACTGATTTCCCAATAGTTGTAGCAGTCTACATTCCCACCAGCAATAGAGAAAGGTTACTTTTCCCCAGCGCCCTCCAGTGTTTATATTGTTGGTTGATTTCTTGATAGCAGCTATTCTTTCTGGAGTGAAATGGAATCTCAGTGTTGTTTAATTTTCATCTCTCCAATGACCAGTGGTGTTGAACTTTTTTTCATACATTTATTTGCCATTTCTAATTTCTCATCTGAGAAATGTCTTTTTATTTCAGATGCTCGTTTTTGCATTGGCTCTTTAAATTTGGGGGAGTTGGATTTTTTGAGTTCTTTATATATTCTAGATAATAGTCCTTTATCTGAATTAGCTTTTAAAATTTTTTTCCCACTCTGTGGGTTTTCTCTGCACTCATTTGGTGTTTTCTCTGCTGTGCAAAATCTTCTTAACAAGATGAGGTCCTAGTTTGTTTGGTTTTTTTTCTAGTATTTCTCATGCAGTCTGGGTTTTGTTCAAGTCTTTGCCTATTCCTATGTCCTTGAGCATTCCACTTACTCTCTCTTCAAGAAGATTTAGTGTTTCTGTTTTAATACTTAGATCTTTTATCCATTTCAATTTTAGGTTAGTGCATGGTGAAAGATATGGATCTAGTTTCAATTTTTGGCATTTGGAAAGCCAGTTTTTACAGCGTCATTTATTAAAGAGGCTATCTTTCTTCCAGTGAAGGTGTTTGGCTTCTTTGTTAAGGTGGTTGAGTAGGTCTGGAGTTATTTCTGCATCCTCTAGTCTGTTCTGTTGTTCCTCAGGTCTGTCCTTTGGTCAGTGCCATGCTGTTTTTATCACCATAGCTTTGTAGTATAATTCAAAGTCAGGGATTCTGACACCCTCTGCTTTGCCTTTGTTGCCCAGAATTGCCTTTGCTATTCTAGGTTTCTTCTGGTTCCAAATGAATTTTAGAATTTTTTTTTCTAATTCTGTGGGATAAGCTGTTGGCATTTTGATTGGGATTGCATTGAATCTGTATAATAATTTTGGAAATATGGCCATTTTCACTATCCTGGTTCTTCCTATCCAAGAACAAGGGATATCTTTCCATTTTCTGATATCCTCTTCGATCCTTTTCTTTTTCAGAGTACTGTAGGTTTTGTTTGTTTGTTTGTTGGTTGGTTGGTTTCTTTCTCTTCCAGGGATCAAACTCAGGACCTTGTGCTTGCAAGGCAGGCGGCAGAACGACTGAGCTAAATCCCCAGCTGCAGAGTACTGTAGACTTCAATGCAGAGGTCTTTTACTTCATTAGATTGATTCTTAGGTATTTCCATTTTTTGGATGCTATTTTGAAAGGGATTGTTTTTCACATTTCTCCATGAGTCTGTTATTTGTATATAGGAAAGCTATTGATGTTTAAGTGTTGACTTTGTATCCAGCTACACCACTGAATTTGGTTGTCAATCTAAAAGTCTTTTGGTGGATTTTTTGAGATCATTTGTGTAGAGTATCATGTCATCCACAAATAATGATAATTTAACTTCTTCCTCTCCTATCCTTATTCCTTTTATTTCTTTTTCTTGTCTAATTTCTCTGGCAATTAGAACTGTACTGAACAAGAGTGGTGACAGTGAATATCCTTGTCTTGTTCCTGACTTTAGAGTGAAAGCTTTCGGGTTTTGTCCATTTAGTATGGTGTTGGCTTTGGTTTGTTATAGATGGCTTTTATCAGATTGAAATAAAGACCATCTATACCAATTTTCTGTAGGATTTTTATCATGAATGAGTGTTGAATTTTGTCAAATGGTTTTTCTGCATCCATTGAGAGGATCACATAGTTTGTCCTTCGCTCTGTTAATATAGTGTATTACATAGCAAATGTTAATTGTTACTTTAATTTTGCTTTTTAGTATAGTTTACACCAAACAGTTGTTGGCATTGTTTACACACAAAGTTCCACAGATTTTTCTCTTAGTCAATCATTTTATGAATCTTTAGCTTTTATAGTGATTTAGTACCTGACCTTTTACAATTGTTTTGGAAATGTCCACACAGTCTGTGATTTATTTGGATAATCAACCCCAAGTTAGCTGTGAGGAAGCAGGTCCAGAGGGTAACTTGTCCAGGGCTACCCAGCTCAGTTTAAACCCCCAAACTCTGCTTTTGCGACTTTATAAAGCTACCTTGCAAAAAGCACAATATGTAGTTTAGAACTCTTTCATCCAATTGTTTTCTCAATGAAGTGAAACAAAATACTACAGTAATTTATGTAAAGATGGTTAGTTTTTCTCTTCATATTAAATATTAATCTTAAATATCTTATTTAAAATTAAGTGGGCATAAGGGCCCTGGTGCTTTTCTAATTAAAAGTGTCCCATATATTTTGTGGAAATTCTGGAAAAAAGTTCTAAGACATAAATCTATAAGGAATGATCAAAATATATGGTGAGTGTTTAAATTTTAAAAATATATTACAGTAAAAGACACACTGCAATTAATCCCCCTCAAAATACTCCCTCTCTTCAAACACTGGTCCCATCACTCTTGCCACTTTTTGAGGCTGTTCTTGAAGTCCTCTTTCCTGAGTGTTTTTATGAGGTGTGCTTGAAAATACATTAAATGTGGTTGCTGAGTTCCATCCAATGGAAAGAGAAAGCTTGTGAAAACGTCAGGTGGGTCCTCATCCACCTCTGCACTTCATCTGGCATTCTGAGACTTCTGGTTCTCTTCCAAAGTCAAAATCTTCATGGAAGTCAATATTTTGAATCAATTCAGGACATCAAGGCAGCCAGGACAATGCACCTATATATCCACAACTTCACTTTATATTGAGCAAATCATAATTAAATATTCCTTCAAAGTGTGATTTAATGTCTCCATTATACTCCATATTACACAAATGTGATTATTAATGATTCTGTTGTTTCCATCCCTCCCCATTATAAACAATTTGTATTGAACATATATCAAGCATATCTATGGCTCTACCATAAGTCCTTAGAAATATGATTCCTGGCTTAAAGGACATTACTATTTTAAATATATATCATGATATGGGCATGTGGTTCAACAAAATATCCATCAGAATAATTAGCTCTACTATGGAACAAATATATTTTTAAGATAAAATAGAATACTTATTGACAGTATGGTAAGAACTGAGTTCTACCACTGCTTAACATGTGATCCAAAAATTCCAATGGCTCACAAACATCTGAAAAGGGATTTATCAAATGATCATGGAATGTTATTGGAGAAGAAAGAAATACACACAGATACACACACACACACACACACACACACACACAAACACACATATATGATATAATATGGTCTCCATGCTGTGCTAGGATATTTCATGTGGTCTATCTTGTTTGAATCTTTGCAGTACTTCAGGGTCAATATTATCCCCATTGCAGAGATGGGAAGTGTTCAGAAAGGTTATCTATTGGGCTGAGACTGTGTAGAAAGTAAAATGGCTCCAAACTCTAGTACTTTTCTTTACACGATGCTGTCTTTCCCCTAAATGTGTTTGCATAGAGAACAAGTATATGGAAATACAAATATTACTACAGGATGGGGAAAGGGTTTGGAAAGCTGCTTTTAAGATTGATCTTTATTTTCTTTATTCTTATACACTCAGCATCTTACTTTTATGATTATGGTCAGAGTTAGTTATAGTTTGGACCAGAATAGGTTGGAGTAGGGTCTGAGATTTGAGTGCCCTCTGACTGGTAGAAACTTTATGCCTAAGAGGTGTGACTCTTTTGTTTTGTGAAGAATTGAAGACCTCAAAACATTTTCTTCTGAGTCTCGTTGGGATTCTGAAGACTGTTATGCTAGGGAGGAAACTGTACCCCAAAGGAAACGTGGCATTGTGGTTCGGGGCAAAGACTGAGTTCAAATCCAGATTTTGCCATGTGCGAGTTATTCCCACTTCAGTTTCCTCATCAATAATCGCAAGGACAGCACCCATCTGGCAGGGGTGCTCTCAGATTACAATGTTTGTCGTGCTGATCTGTCCAAGTGACAAGGCCTAAGGACAAGAGACCAGGTCACCACAGCGGGATCACCATGGGACGCTGGGTCCCACTGGAAAGGCACAGGCTGTCAGCTGCTTTGGGCAACGTTTGTTCCTTGTTTAAAATATTCTGGGCCTTTGGCTGTGGTCCCTCCACTCTTCTGGTGGAATTCACTGTCTGTGACACCCCTCTGGGCCCCTCGCATGGCTCCATGGGATCTGGGGCCACTGAACCACACAACCATAATGATGTCCCTACTGTTTGCCGTGCTGTTGCAAACAGCTGCCATGCTGGGATCCACAGATTCTCGCTGTCTACTCTTGGCACCTTGGAGAGGTAACAGGCTTACTCCTTGCCACCGGAAGTTGAGGTTCATTCCTGACCCTTCTTCACAGAGTTGACCTGAAATGGAAAACATCACACTGAGTGTACTCGCTGGTTGATGGTGGATGTTCCATACATGTTTGCTCGCTCCCACATTTATAACCAATCAGCATCTAACCACCATCCTCAAAACATTTGGTTCAAATGATGTGAAACCTGTGTAAAAGCAGTGCCATGGTTATTTATGGGGATACCAATCCTTCCACGGGCCAGAGGTCATTCAAGATTAGATTGGTCTAGGCCTAAAGACTGCCATTTGCTATTGCCCTAGGATGATGACGACAATTTCAGATAGAGCTTTTTTCTGTTTGATTCAGTCAGCAATCTTCTTAACCCAGATTGTTTTTCATAGAAATAGAACTGCCAGTTCTGACCTTCAAATGTTCTCTTATTATTAAGTCAGCATTGATGTATCAGATTTTATACACAGAATTCTAGAGCTATCTAGTCTAAACTGTTTTTTGTTTTTTTTTTTTTTTTTTGAGACAGGGTCTTGCTATGTAGTTCAGGCTGGCCTTGAACTCACTATGTACCTCAGGCTGACCTTGAACTTGCAGCGATCCTCCTGCCTCAGCCTCAGTATTCAGAGCTCATCCTCCTCACAGAAGGATGACCTGGCACAGGTGTCAAAACTAAATGGGGTGAGAAAGGATGCAGGAGAGGAGACGGCAGCAGGAAGGAAGACACAGTCAAAGGAATCAACATATTAAAAACTATTAAAGTTTCCCTGGTGTGAATAATCTGCAGTAATACATAAGATCTTAATAAGATTACTGACATTTAGAAATGGGAAGAAAGGAGCTAAAGGTGTAGGGAAGGTGGGATGGGTAGGGAAGGGTAATAGGGAAAAGAAAAAAATGTGAGAGAATGAAAAGATGAAAACAAAGTGTTTGTAGATGGGGAGGGGAGGAGGGGGTGAAGGGAGGGCAGAGGTAAGGGGAAAAAATGAGAATCAAGACCTGTCATGTAGAGGTACAAGATCCCAACAATGAATGTAACTGTACTGTATCCCTAAAATGTACCAATAAACTCAATTAAAGCTGAAAAAAAAAACTATTAAAACCAGGTTTTTCAATACCAGAGAAGGGATCACAAATATGGAAAGAGAAAAAACTAGAAAAATGCTACTGTTATGGCTCGTGTCTAGATGTCCCCCTAAAGCCACATGCTTTAGTCATAGGTGGGGCTTTTTCAGAGGTGACTGCACCTAGAGTGTGTGACTGACTCATGGTGCAATGCTAGGATTGAGGGTGGGTGGTTACTAAACCAGTACACTGGTTTGGCACAGCGCTGATCCCAAGAGCCTGGGTACAATATAAGGACAGAAAGAAGCTTGGTTTGTCCTTCACTTGCTTTACTACCTTCTGCCCACCATAAACTGTTTCTCCTCATGATGCCATCTTGCTTTGGAGCCAGCCAACCATGGACTGAAACCTCTACAAACTATAAGCCAAATAAACCTTTCCTCCTTTAACAGGACATTGAGTATTTTGTCTCAGCAAGGAGAAAAGTAACCAAGACAGCTACCATGCTGTATGAGAAGCTATTGTGATTGACTCAAGTGATAGATACAGAAAAATAGTGGATATGTGAGCCAGTTTTAAAGGAGCAATGCTCCTGGGTGTGGAGTGGTATTGCACTGTGGTTTTGCTTTGCATTTCTCTAATAACTACCGGTGCTAAGTACCTTTTCATGTGCTTTCTGGGCCATTTTCTTTAAAGAAACATCCACTCAAGTCCTGCAGACCTTCTTATGTGTTTGTTTGTTAGAAGCCTTGAATACTGTGCCCAATGAAAAATTAAATGAAAATTTTTTAAAGGAGAAATGATTTCACTGCTCTGGGCCTCATGTTCATTTTACAATGAAGGTATTTGTCAGGAGCCATTCTACATAATTTTGGGGGGAAGCCATTTCCCAATTAAATTATGACCAGGGCTATCTGAGGCCTCAGTGTGATACTGTGATGCTCAAGGGCAAGATTACGTCAGCTGAAGACATCCTGGTTCTTGGAGAACTGAGTAGTAAGACAAAAAGAGAAAGGTCTCACCTGGGGAGGGACAAATTCCTTACAGTTTAACCCCCCCCCCCGTTGTAATGAGTACTGTTTTACTCACCTCACCTCCTCATCAACATAAGCTCCTCCTAGACCTAAGATCTTCATCAGCATAAAATCCTCATCATCATAGGATTATTGTCTGAGCCCTCTGACACTCCCACCAATTATAAAGTCCTCATCAATTTGGGATTATCACCACCCTCTGAGTCATCTGCTACCCCTAGGAGCCCAATAAATAGCAGCAAGCTCAGGGTGTCTTTGTCTTTGCATGCTTAGAGGCACTGACCTCCCAGCCCCCCATGTACTTTGAAATTATGCAAGTCTCTATTGTCTTTTTCTCTTTAGCTTCCGCTGTCCCCCTTTCTAGGCAAAAGATCGATCACCCTCTGATAGGGGTTAGACTAGATCAGGCTTTTGACCTTAATAATATAACATTTGGAGCCAAATGGTTCCTTCTAGGGAAGTTGTCTGTGCCGTGTAGCACACTGAGCAGCTTCGCCTACCAGGTGCCAAAGCATTTGCTTTTCTCCTCAGTTGTGGCAACCAAAAATGTAACATGTCCCCGGGGACACAAATGCCCCCTCGCTGTGAACCACTAGAGACCAATAGTGTAAGAGCAGAGGCTCCTGGATCTGTGTCATTTTGCAGGTAGTAATAAGACTTTGCAAACTAATTTCATTATTGAAACAAATCAACAGGGCTGGGGGATTTAGCTCAGTGGTTCCACCACCTGCCTTGCAAGCACAAGGACCCGAGTTTGATCCCTGGTACCAAAAAAAAAAAAAAAACAGAACAACAAATTGTATATTTTTTTTCATGGAAACTATATAGATTAAAACCTCAGCTTTCTCTTCATTAGAACAAAATCTACTCAGGACTCACATACCACTTGATTATCACGAATCAAAGCAGCTCTGATGACGTATTTATATATCTGGTTTATAAAAAGGAGAGCAGCGAGCAGAGGCGGTGCACACTTGTGATCCCACCACCCTGGGAGGCTGAAACATGAAAATCACCAGTCTGACGACAGCCTGGGCAGCTTCGCAAGACCCTGTCTCAAAATTTTAAAAATAAAATTTAAAAGGAAGATACTGTCATCATATTATTCTTTTGTTTTGTAAATTAAACTCAGTTTGGTTCTTGGCCACGTTTCCACAGGGTGGCAGTGGTGAGTTTTGAGTAAAATTTCAGATTGACCCCAGGGCCGTTGGAAGTTAGTGTAGCTGAGGGCTTTACCGTTGTTAAAAACACAAAACAAAGCCCCCTGCAGTTTCGCCCACAGTCTCCTGTGCAGTGCAATCTCCCCCAGCTTCCTCATCCCTCAGATGTCTCCACTGAACCCAATATTTAAAAATAAAGCTGGCTCTTCTACTCCGGCAGATACCGTTCCCAGAGGTACCACCCACTTCCGCTCGGGCTGAACAGCTGAAGGTCTGGACGCCTCCCGGCTGCTCACCAACCTTTGCCGGGCGCCTGTTTCCAGCAGTCTGAATCCCACTCCTTCAGCTCTTGCTGTTCTGTGCCGCACACCACAAAGCCTGCCACGCTCTTTGCACAGCTCCCTGTTCTTACACAGGACACTCTCCCATCCAGAAATCCCTTCCCCGTGTGCTTTGCCTGAATCATTTCTCCCTGCCTTACCTCCGTGGTCCTGCTCAATGCCCATTTGCTACCTGACTCGCTTCCTCCCTCACTAGTTGTTCTGTTACAGGGCGCTACACCATCTACGATGTTTTAACACCAATTATCTTACAGAAAAGCATCTACTACTAGTCATTCTCAACACATATGCAATCCCTAGCATATAAGAGCAAATTTCTTAATGAGTAGATAAATAGCTGAATTGATGGCTTGGACCTTAAAATTATACTATTTGAATATTCTTTTTTTTTTTTTTTTTGTACCAGGGATCGAACCCAGGACCTTTCACTTGCAAGGCAGGTGTGGTGCCACTGAGCTAAATCCCTGGCCCTATTTGAATATTCTTAAAATGCACATATGTGTGTGTGTGTGTGTGTGCGCGTGTGTATAAAATAGAAAAGAAACATGCATACTTAAGATATTCCTAGATTGATATTTAAAATAGTAACAAATCAAGCGATTTGTCCAGCAATTGTGGTATAATATCTAGGTATATGATAGATACATTATGCAATCATTTCAAATGTTATCACCAAAACATTTTTAAGAGTGATCAAATGTTTGTGCTATGAGAAGTAAACACTAGGATATGATTTATATATTATTCCAGTATATTCAAATGCTTACAAACTTTTGCACAGTAAAAAGAAACCAAAATGTTAACAGTGGTTATTTGACATTGGAGTTATAGTTGATAAAGGAATATAAGGACATAATTAATAAAGTTTGATGACAATCATATAGAAGAAAACATAATAAAAATAGATAGCATTAAGAGGACAAAAAAATCATAATAGCAACCTTATTATTACAAAGATTTTTCCAAGTACGGCAGAGACCACTGTTCACATTTCCTTTCTTTTCAAGCACTGCTGGACTGCATTTCCCAGCTGCCATTACTACTGGGTGAGGTCACGTGAGAGTAGCCCAGCAAAGAGAATGTGAAAAATGTGCACTGCCTGCAGCCTGGCTCATCGAAATCTTCCATGACGATCCTAGGTCTTTTCCCTTCTAAGTTGATGCCAATGTAAATTTAGAAACCATGCACTGAGAAAGGAAACTTGGTCTCTGGGTGAACACGTGAAAAGAGAGCTGCTTACTGAACAAGAAATGAAGTGAATGCCTATTTGTAAAGCTACAGGAGCTTTGATATTTTGAGTAAGACTCTAACAGAACATAAAAGAGAGAAAAATAAGTCAACAATGGATGTTGAAGACCACGAGCTAGATTATTACAGAAATATGAGCACATTTTAATACACTTACCACTTTCTAACATCCTATGATAAAGTTGGAGGACTGTTTATATTCACAAATGAAGATATCAACTCTCAAAGTTGTAGACAATATGTACCGAATTGATGGTCAGATAGTAAGCATTTCTTACAATCAGAATCCTCTTGTCATAGGGGAAAAAACTAAGAAGTCAATTCTATAAAAGTGGGTTGGTTACCTTGAAGACAGATTAAATGGGAATCGTCAGTCTTCATTTCAAATGACTGCAACTCTACATTGTTAGCTATAGTAATACTGTAGTTTCAAAAGACACATTAATAGAATGCAAAACACTTAATAAATTTAGCAATAAAATTATAAAGACTGCTTGCATAAAAATAATTCCATTTTCAGTACTTCTTACTGTTCAGTTTATTTTGTTCTTCTAGGATGGGCGAACATTGTTTCCTTATTTTTACCTCAGTACTTGATGTTAATTGGTTCTGGGAGGTGTAATAAGTACCAAAAAGGACAAACACCAGACAAATGGTTTGAACTGAAAAGGGGACCAAGTCACACAATCAACACAGATGAGTTGAGACAAAATTTTCACATCAATGAGTTCACAGCAGTCTAGTACCAAGGTATAGCTGTAATGCCAGTCGCTCTTCTAGGAGCTGTGGACACAGAAATTCTGAAAGGAAGGGGTAATTGAGTGGAAAAAAACATACAAGGAAACAGTTTTAAAGCTACCATGTGCTGTAAGGAAATGAATTAGGCAAGTAGACAGAGAGTTGGTAGAGATCGAAACCAACTTGGATCAAGGAGATCTAATGTACTTGGAGGGCAATTGGCCAAATAACAAATATACAAAACAAACAATAAATCAGCCAAATCCTACAGCAGGCTCTTGGACTGTTCGCTACAGAATTTCACTGCCAAAGGCATGATGTTCAGTAATTGCTACTGATAAGCTGAGTTCACTGAGAGACAGTGTCTTCTGGATGACCCCTGTGGCTCTCTCATAAACCCTCTTCTGCTCCCCAAGAGCTCCAGTGCTAACAGTTCTGGGCAGCTAGCATTCCCAGCCTCAGAATTCGACTCCCTGAGCAGCTGCGACCCAAGGGACGACTGTTTTCCCTTCACACCAGGGTTCTTCTCATGCGAGAGGGCAGATGAGTTGCTCTTCTGGGGAACAATCTTGGAGATCTGTAGCTACGCCTCACCCACACGACGGTGTCCATGGGATGCCCGTGCTGCTGCTGACGCCTCTGCCTGCGGATTCCTGCCTGCCCTGGGTAGCCCTGCTCAGCAGGTGGCATCGAGGTGGCGATTCTCCTGGCCAGGGAGTGGATGATCAAACAAGTTGAGGAAGACGACAACCGGACTCTACTCTGATCTCAACATGCTATAGAATTACAGATGAGGAAATCAGCAAAGCCTTGAACCTGGAATCTTCATCCTTGTTCTCTTCCTCTGACTCGGAAGGCTCAGTAAAGTCACTGCTTGGTTGACCATAAAGTATCCCTGCTCTTTCAATGCAGACATCCACGATGCTCTTGGAGAACAGTGACTTTTGTCCTTTTTGATTATGGTTTTCCTAGCCTTGGGAAATGAATGAATGAATTACTGTCATGGAAGGAATTTTGTTTGTTTGTTTTTAAATTAACTTTTCAATTTACAGAAATGTTGCATGCATAGTATGCAGGGAATTTTATTTTTCCTGAGCCATTTGAGAGCAAGTTGTCAACATAACACTTCATCGTGCCAAAATTCTTTATTGTTTATTTTTTACGCACAAGGACATTTTCATATATAAGTACTACTCACATCAAAAGCAGGAAAATAAACAACATCCTACTGTTACCATTTAATCCACTTTACCCATTCAAACTCCTTGGGATCCCAGTGATTTCCATAGCAAGAGGGTCCGATCCATACTTGTTTTATCTGTTTGGTCTCATTCACCCAGGAACAGTTCCTTGATATTTTCCCGACCTTCATGACTTTTGACAGCAAAGATCTTCCTTTTTATTGGAACCCAACAGTAAAGGGGTCTTACTGTGAAAATTTAAAGTCTGTTTTCCCACCGCTGCTCAAAACCTGCTTGCTGCCTGACGACCTTCATGAAAAGACTAAGTCTAACGGTGACCAAAGCAGCTTGGCCCTTTCCCAGGCAAGAATGAGGGTGTGCTCAAGTGTGTGGATGTGTACAATACACACGTCACCACACACTTGTTCCATGAGTAGTTTTGACTCAATAATCAATACTATCAGAGCAAGTGCTGAGGTCTTAATCCCTGACCGATGATAGAAATTCACGTGCAATAAAAGGAGATCGTTTCTTTACAAGATAATTTCATGTGTGTGCGGCCTATTTGCGAGAGGAAAGAGATACGCTGTTTTCATTCATTTTTGTTCTGAATTAAAATAAACCCACATTAAATAAATGTGGCCAATTTGGAATTTAGGAGAATTCCATTGGCGCTGAATTCATCATTGTTCTCTGAAAAGAAAAAGATGCTAAGAAAACTAGTTGTATAATCAAGAGTGTAGAAGAAATCCCCAGCAACTTAGAAAGAATTCTTTTCTAACTTTTAAAAAGCATCCTTGATATCACCAAAAGGTATACTTTAGCAGAAACAAAGGCCACAAGTTCTAGCTAGATCAGCTGATAAACTAATCATTACTACTCATTTCTATTCTTGGACTAATACTCTATCAGTCCTCATGTGTTTTATTATTTGTAAAACATAAAATAAAATTTGTTTTGTTTGTGTTTTGATACTGGGGATTGAACTCTGGACCTTGTGCTTGCAAAGCAGGCAGCTTCACCACTGAGCTAAACCCCCAGGCCAAAGTTTGTTTTTATAGTAGCTTTTTATCTATGAAACAGCACCCTGTTAATTCAAAGAATTTAGAAAATCTAAACAAGCACAGAGAAATTTAAAAATACCCAAAATATATACACAAAAATAACTGTTAATGTTTTGAATGATTGCCCTTAAATCATTTTTGCACACATTTAACTATTAAAATATCAGACATCGATAGAGCTTGCTAAGCTGTTCTTCTGACTTAGTAACATATCATGAAGGTTTTCACATGCCAATATATATTACTTTGCCTCAATGCTTTTTAACAGCTGCATAATATTCCACCTCATGTTATAGTATAATTTGTTGCATCTCTTATTGGAAATCCAGGTTGGTTATGACTTTTTGTAATTGTAGCAGTACTATAATCATCTTTATACATACTTTTTGTGTGTACCTTTTCAATGTTTCTCATACTAAAATATTAAAAAGGAGATTGTTTGAAAGCAGCACACATTCAGTAGTATAAGCACCTAGGAGCCGCTATCTTCTAAAGCTACCAGGTACTACCTGAGTGCTTCTGAGAAACACTGCCCCAGACTACAGCTTGATCTTTAATTTTGCTGGTAGTATCTCTGCCATACAGAAAATATCAATACTTCTAGCACATTAATATTTTTCTTTAGAGTGTCAGCTTTTTATTTCCTTTCAATTTTGTCTTTATCATTAAAATATTTATCATTAAAATATTTCCCCTTTATTCTTCCCCCCAGTTTTTTGTGGATTAAAAGTCTTAGTGTTTTTACAAGGAAAATTTTCAAAACTATTACTTTGACATACTATGCACATCTTTTTTCCAATCTGTTCTTATGGAACCAAGAAAGAATAATTTTTCGTAAAAGTTACATAAGATATTTATTTTTATGCTGTGTCTGTGGTACAGGTGAGAGGGAACTTTTGACTCTGCTCATTATGTTCCAATGTTAGAGCTTTGTTTTAGTTTGTATCAATATCAAAGCATCAGAAGCTATGGTTTTGCTAATATTCTCTAATTCTGATTTAGCAAGCATTATTAGTGCTTGCCTCGGCAGCACATATACTCAAAAGAGTTATTAATAATAGGTGTAATTCCAGTTGAAATATTTCAATACCACTTACTAAAATGGGAAAGAAGGGCTACCAGTAAAAATAACTTGGTGGGCTAGGGATGTAGCTCAGTGGCACCGTGCCTGCCTGACAAGTGCAAGGTCCTGAGTTCGATTCCTGGTACCGAAAATAAATAAATAAATAACTTAGAAAGTTAAATTGCACACACGTGAAGTGACTAATTCCTTCTGGTCCACATGTGAACACAGATGAGGTCTACGGAGGGTGCCACTGGAGCTGAAGGAGCAGAGATGGAGGGGCATTTGATAAACTAGCTCAAAGGAACCCTATGCAGTGGACCCTGGCATTTCCTTTCTTTTTCTTTTTTTTTTTTTTTGGTTTTGTTTTTTGTATGTTTTTTTGAGGGGTGGCTAATACCACAGAAAGATGACACGTGTTTACTGTTCTCTTTCATGTTGTTAGGAGCACATTACTTCTTACTCTCTTGTTCTCTCCTTCCCATGCAGCCTGTGACTTTACATTTTCCTGCTTTCCGGGTTTGTCCAGATTTCTTTACTGCCCCTTTCTTTGTCAAGACTTTCAGTTGCAGGTAACTGAAACCAAAGTCAAACTGCCCTGAGCCAAAAAACTTAATTATAGTCTCTGTTTGCATTTTTATGGCACAAAAATGCATGCAGGTGAGGAAACTCCGGTTGGGATCATTCACTAGGGGTTGAAGAAATTTGGAAGCAAGTCAAGAAAGATTAAAATACTGTTTTCGAGAGAAAAGTGGAAGGCTTGTCCTATTAAATGCTTTTTGGTCTTCTTAGCAGTGCATTTAAAGCTCTCGATCTCAGCACCACTGATTTTTCATTGAGCTAAGATATGCATACAGCAAACTTTGTTGTTTTAATCATTTGTTTGTTTGTTTTTGGTACCCAGGATTGAATTCCGGTCCTTGCACTGCCAAGGCAGGTGGCAGAACCACTAAGCTAAATCCCCAGTGAAGCAGTATAATTTGTTACCAGATTCCTAAGTGCGCCTCCTGTCGCCTACCCTTTTGGTGTATGGTATGACACAGGTGGAAAGATGCTCTTCCTCAAAACGTACTGGCTGCAGTGGCCATCACTGTGGGACTCTCTTTGAAAGGAATCTTTTTGTTCACAAAATCCAATACTTCCCTGAAAAGGTTAAGCAACACGATGTTTTGACTTTGGGTCTTAATATGATCCATTTAGAAATAACGCCTTCTATATCTTTTTATTGCATGTATCACCAGTTTCCTATTAACTAATATTTTCCTTTTACCGCATTTATCCACACAACTTCCTCTTAGTCAATATGATGTTTTGGCTTTTGGTTTTAGTATATTTCTTTACAAATATGCGAGGACAGATTCTTCCATTGAATACACCAGAGAGACAAATTGTCCAATTCATTCAAATTTTCATTGTAAGATTTATTTTTACCTTTGAAGAAGTAACAGGAAAAATCTGCTATACGCACTTATGAATATTAGACACAGAACTATTGCAATTTGACTTTGTATCAGGATCAATTGTGCTTTCAGCATTAAACAAATAGAACATTTAATTGCCAGTAGAGCAGTAAGAGAAGAGTCCAGGTGGCACTGCTTGCGGACAACTAACTGGTCCAAGTTGTCTAGATTGGAATGGACACCTTTACATGGATGTGTAGGACTGAAAATTGTTGAAGTATTAAATTAAGAAGTTTATTTTCATTTTTATCATATATTTTATAGAGTAACATCAACCAACGTGCTGGAAGATAGTACCTCTGTATTCTAATAAAAAAGGAGTATCTGCCTTAGAATTCTGATGTTACATCATCTTGACCTATGTATTCAGCAGCTCCAGCGAACAAGATAACATAGGCAAACATTCAAGGAGCATGGTAATCGCACATCAAGAAATATGTGAGGTTTACTAAACCCAGGTGTGATTCTGTACCCAATTTTTGCAACGCCTAAAATAATGGAGCTTGAATACTATTCTAACTTTTAAAGTACCAGAGAACATTTTCCATGCATTACAGGAAGGATGTGCGTTATTTAGTTAAGGAGAAACAAGGCAGTTAATATTATTTGCAATGTTTAACATAGCTGATGTGAGCTCTTAGATATGAAGTACCAGGTAAGAGAAAAAGATTCAGGGCTATTATGCACCAAATTTTAGTTTTATTGTTTTCTTTTAGTAGTCATCATGATGTATTACCTATAGTTATTGCAACTCTGAGAAGAAAAACTTTAAACTATTACAACTGGCCATCACTGCTGTTCAGTTAACTTGCTTGACGTCTGCAGGGCTTCGTCAAATAATGGGGTTCTAATAGACAATCCAACTATGATACAATATTATTTTCTAATAGTTTAATTCATAAAGGCAAAAATGAAGATTAAAATTAAACATATCCCTCAAATTGCAACTAGGCTTTTAATTATACAAACCGTTTATCCAAATAGTCCTAAAATAAAGAACAAGACAGCTTTTAAGTAATCAGGTTTTTGTAGATAAAACTTTTAATTTTCCATGCATGTTGAAGAGCTGAGGTAGCAAAATATATATATATTTTTTAATTGAGTTTATTGGTACATTTAGGGATACAGTACAGTTACATTCATTGTTGGGATCTTGCACCTTTACATGGCAAGTCTTGATTCTCATTTTTTTCCCCTTACCTCTGCCCTCCCTTCACCCCCTCCTCCCCTCCCCATCTACAAACACTTTATTTTCATCTTTTCATTCTCTCACATTTTTTTCTTTTCCCTTTTTGTTCTTCCCCTACGTATCACACCTTCCCTACA
>NW_022900927.1:56753145-56789928 GCF_012274545.1 Fukomys damarensis | reverse complement strand
TATGTGCACCCATGTTTATAGCGGCACAGTTTGTAATAGCTAAATCTTGGAAACAACCTATTTGCCCATCCGTTGGAAACTGGATAAAGAAGTTGTGGTTTTTCTATAAAATGGAATATTACTCAGCCATAAAGAGCGAGAGAATAGATTCATTCATAGGAAAATGGATACATATTGAAGATATACTCCTAAGCAAAATATATTTTTAAACCAGACCTTATAAAATAAGATTTGCCAGTCGTGCTAACACTTGTATCTTGATTCTGAAGGACAGCAGGGCAGCTAGAAGTAGGATGAACTAAGAAAGGGGACAAAATTGCTTTCTGTCTGATCATGAATAACAGGCTACACTGTATTATGGACAGTACACAAGGTAAAATATATTGATATAAAATTTGTATTTGTAATTCCTTTGTAATATTTAGATTTCATAAAAATGTACATGCCCTCACAGTTGCATATTCTGTTTGGATGAAAAGTGTTCTTGGATCTATATAATAACGTACATTATCTCACTTAACACTTCCAGAAACTGAGCATCATTGGGTAGAATTTCCAAGTAACCTGTCCCGAGTTCCATGTGAAATTCCCATGTTACAGCCCGAGTGGGGGTCATTTTGAGGACGTGACTGTTGACTTGATTACCCACACACATAACTTTCTGTACAGCATCTGATTCATTTTTCTGTCTCTGAATTAGGTTTTGGCGAGTGGTCAAATTTAAGACCAAGCTAAATTAGAATGTCTGCTATCTTTTATTTGATTCTCTGGCTGGGAAGACTTTCATAGCTTCTTACAAATCCACTCCTTTCTTTAAATGGTGTCCTTCCCAGGAATGCTTAAAGAATGGACATTTTCCCACAGGCCCCTGCTGATTCTGAATGAACCAGTTCTCGCCTCCCACCAATCTGAGAATATAATGCTTATCCCCATCTCGGCTCGGTACTGACAGCCTTCATAAAAACTCGCTTAAAGACAAATGACACAGCAGAAACTCTGAACTCGTTAAGGAAGGGTACAGTGGACTTCTGCCAAACGTCACTACCATTGTTAATATGACCTAACCATAGCTTTTGTCACGATGGAAGAAGGACACAGCTGAGAGCCACCAGTGCCTTTTGTCAAAAGCAGTGTGGTGCCTCGACAAGATTCTTGCAGAGGGATTTGGTGCAGGTGGCAATGTATAGCTCATCTGTAGCGCTTTTCGTTGGCACTCACTGGTTCCTCTGCGAGGACAGCCTTCCTCTCTTCCCTACTTACCCTTCCAGAGCCGGGCGGAAGGTCCATGCCGACCCAGCCCTTCCCATCCCCGGGCGTCACTCTTCCCCTGGCTCTGCCAGGGAAGCGAGCATCTTGCAGTACCGTTTACAGTATTAGGGTCTTGACTGTCTTGATTCAACTGTGGGCTCCTTGCTCACAAGGGCCATGACATGCTCCCTGCACCCAGGACGGCACCTAGCACGTGGTGGGTACTGGGTGACTCCCCTATCACTTCTTCATGTGGGACCAGACCTGCCTAGAGAATGGTGATAAGGCCACAGAGAGCACAGACCGGCTCCAGCTCTTCCAATTACTTGCACAGCTTTGCAAGGTTATATAAAAATGGGCAGTGTAATGATCTCCCCTGTGGAAAGAAGTTTTGGATAATGTATTCAGGTTTTTTAGTTTTCTGCTACTTATTTTTGTGCCAATTGTGACTATATTTTCCTCAAAATCAAGCAGATCTTATTTTAATTTGCTTTCATAAAATAATAAATAGTCCTATTTATTTATTTTTATCCCTAATTTGTATATATGTGTGTTCTCCTGCCTTTCTGTTCTCCTCCTTCTAGAGAGAAAAATGTCAAAATTTTCATGGTGGCCTTCTCTGGGTGATAAGATCATGAGCTATTCTTACTTTTATATTTTTCTGTATTTTCCAAATGTTGGGAAACCTGGTACATGCTGCGTGCGAATTCACAAAAGTATACTTGAAAAAAATCTTTCAGTTTCTTTCTTTTCCAGTGAGGAAGCTGAAGCCAGGAAAATGTCACAGGTGGATCAAGACCTTAGATTAGAACCAGGAAAGCTGTACAGGGTCAGCCAGTGGTCAAGTACGAGGCCAGCGCTGTGCAACCCACGATTCCTCCACTTCTCAGATGATAGGAAGAAACAGAGCCCCCCAAACCACTTCACTAACATAAAAGCTAAGGGGAAAAATGAGGGGATCGAGAGATGGACAGGGAGAAAAAGGAATAAAGATGTCATGTGTATGTGCCAACTCCACCCAAGGAGTGCAGACATTGTGTGCTAACGAACTAAAATAAAAATAATTTTTAAAATGAGGGTCATTCGACATGGGTAAAGAAGATCACTGAGAGTTCATCGTTCACCTCAAGGGGCAAGCTGAGCTTGGGGGAACTCAGTGTATGACAGACAATAAAAGAAAAGTATTATAGGGATAAACGACACCTCAGTTAACACATGAGGATGACACATATGACAACGAGTGAAATACATTTGAATATATAAACTATTTGCTTCATATTTTAAAATTTCCTATAACCCTTTACCGGGATTTTAACAGGATTTGGGGGGCTTGCTGGGGTTGAACCCATAAAGTCACACATGTTGTGCAGGTGTGCTACCACAAGGTTGCATCCCCAGCCCCCCAAATTATACATTTTCAAAAACTGGGAGAAGCCTTCTTGTGACTGAAGGAAAAGGAGAGGAGGCCCAACTTGAATCAATAAATCTTGTGGGTCACTTACTTTAATTCTTTTACTAAACCAAAAATAGAAATGTGTGAAGTACTTGGTTAAGGAGCTGCTGTCTGAGGGGCTTTCTCCAGTCAGACTTTAACTATGAAAGAACTAGTGCATTAGTTTTATACAACCGACAACGACGGGCAAGGCGTCTCACTCACCTTTAAACTGGAAGTGACTTACCTGATAACATCCACACAGCAAACATAATCCTAACTGGACCTTTGCCTCGTAAGAGCTAAGCTTTCCCTCATTTCATTGTTCTGAGATCGTCAGCAAGCCCTCGAAGGCTGCGGGACAAGGTTCAGTGTTCAACAGATTCCTAGATTAATAATGTGAATAAGACCGTGCCAGGCACTGTGTGCACGTGCGGACCACAGGACTAAGCCTTAAATGAATCAGTCATGTATTGCTTGCAGTGACTTCCAAATACTAACATCTCCGCTTGACAAGTATTGTGTTTAGAGAGATTATGACGCTTATTCAAGGTCACTAGCTTGAAAATGGTTTGGCCAGAATTTGGCCCAGGTCTGTGTGACTCCGGAGTTGGGTTTCTTTAAAAGAAAATTAAAAATTAAAATAAATACATTTTAAATTTATTTTATCCCATTTCCTCCTTCAAGCCCCCTCCCGTCCCTATGTACAAAAGCTTTGTTTCCATTTCTCCTTCCATTTTCACCTCGTCTCTTGTCCCTTCCTTCCTTCCTCCCTCCTCCCTCGTTCCCCTTCCCATTTGAACACTTTCTTCCCGTTTCCCGACATCCATTATCCATCTCAGTCCTTATTTCCACTTTCAGTGTCTCACACCAGAGAAACAATGTGGGTTGTTTTTTGTTTTTTTTTGCAATGTGGTATTTAAACACTTCTGTCCAGTTTATTTCACTCAGGAGTATGGTCTCAAGGGCCATCCACCTAGCTAGGAATGTCTGAAGTTCATCCTGTTCTATGGCAGACTAGTACTCCATTCTATTAAACACACACACACACACACACACACACACACACACATCTTTATCCAGTCATCAGTTGATGGGCATTTGGGCTGCTTCCAAGATTTAACTATTACAAGGGCCAGAGATTTAGCTCAGTGTCCCTGAGCCTGCCTTGCAAGCAAAAGGTCCCAAGCTTGATCCCCAACACCAATAATTAATAATAATAATAATAATAATAATAGCTATTACAAACTATGCTGCTACAAACATGGGTGTGCATATATTGCTGTTGTGTGATGCATTTGATTCTTTACTACTTTGATCTCTGCACTCAAGCAGTGTTTGGTGGCTGAATAAATGAGCGAGATTTTACTTGCAGAAAAGTGTATTTATTTCAGCACTTTTCTTAGAAAAAGATTTCTGAGTTTATACACATCTTTCTGAGAGAAACTGTCTTGATTCAACTGTGGGCTCCTTGCTCACAAGGGCCATGACATGCTCCCTGCACCCAGGACGGCACCTAGCACGTGGTGGGTACTGGGTGACTCCCCTATCACTTCTTCATGTGGGACCAGACCTGCCTAGAGAATGGTGATAAGGCCACAGAGAGCACAGACCGGCTCCAGCTCTTCCAATTACTTGCACAGCTTTGCAAGGTTATATAAAAATGGGCAGTGTAATGATCTCCCCTGTGGAAAGAAGTTTTGGATAATGTATTCAGGTTTTTTAGTTTTCTGCTACTTATTTTTGTGCCAATTGTGACTATATTTTCCTCAAAATCAAGCAGATCTTATTTTAATTTGCTTTCATAAAATAATAAATAGTCCTATTTATTTATTTTTATCCCTAATTTGTATATATGTGTGTTCTCCTGCCTTTCTGTTCTCCTCCTTCTAGAGAGAAAAATGTCAAAATTTTCATGGTGGCTTTCTCTGGGTGATAAGATCATGAGCTATTCTTACTTTTATATTTTTCTGTATTTTCCAAATGTTGGGAAACCTGGTACATGCTGCGTGCGAATTCACAAAAGTATACTTGAAAAAAATCTTTCAGTTTCTTTCTTTTCCAGTGAGGAAGCTGAAGCCAGGAAAATGTCACAGGTGGATCAAGACCTTAGATTAGAACCAGGAAAGCTGTACAGGGTCAGCCAGTGGTCAAGTACGAGGCCAGCGCTGTGCAACCCACGATTCCTCCACTTCTCAGATGATAGGAAGAAACAGAGCCCCCCAAACCACTTCACTAACATAAAAGCTAAGGGGAAAAATGAGGGGATCGAGAGATGGACAGGGAGAAAAAGGAATAAAGATGTCATGTGTATGTGCCAACTCCACCCAAGGAGTGCAGACATTGTGTGCTAACGAACTAAAATAAAAATAATTTTTAAAATGAGGGTCATTCGACATGGGTAAAGAAGATCACTGAGAGTTCATCGTTCACCTCAAGGGGCAAGCTGAGCTTGGGGGAACTCAGTGTATGACAGACAATAAAAGAAAAGTATTATAGGGATAAACGACACCTCAGTTAACACATGAGGATGACACATATGACAACGAGTGAAATACATTTGAATATATAAACTATTTGCTTCATATTTTAAAATTTCCTATAACCCTTTACCGGGATTTTAACAGGATTTGGGGGGCTTGCTGGGGTTGAACCCATAAAGTCACACATGTTGTGCAGGTGTGCTACCACAAGGTTGCATCCCCAGCCCCCCAAATTATACATTTTCAAAAACTGGGAGAAGCCTTCTTGTGACTGAAGGAAAAGGAGAGGAGGCCCAACTTGAATCAATAAATCTTGTGGGTCACTTACTTTAATTCTTTTACTAAACCAAAAATAGAAATGTGTGAAGTACTTGGTTAAGGAGCTGCTGTCTGAGGGGCTTTCTCCAGTCAGACTTTAACTATGAAAGAACTAGTGCATTAGTTTTATACAACCGACAACGACGGGCAAGGCGTCTCACTCACCTTTAAACTGGAAGTGACTTACCTGATAACATCCACACAGCAAACATAATCCTAACTGGACCTTTGCCTCGTAAGAGCTAAGCTTTCCCTCATTTCATTGTTCTGAGATCGTCAGCAAGCCCTCGAAGGCTGCGGGACAAGGTTCAGTGTTCAACAGATTCCTAGATTAATAATGTGAATAAGACCGTGCCAGGCACTGTGTGCACGTGCGGACCACAGGACTAAGCCTTAAATGAATCAGTCATGTATTGCTTGCAGTGACTTCCAAATACTAACATCTCCGCTTGACAAGTATTGTGTTTAGAGAGATTATGACGCTTATTCAAGGTCACTAGCTTGAAAATGGTTTGGCCAGAATTTGGCCCAGGTCTGTGTGACTCCGGAGTTGGGTTTCTTTAAAAGAAAATTAAAAATTAAAATAAATACATTTTAAATTTATTTTATCCCATTTCCTCCTTCAAGCCCCCTCCCGTCCCTATGTACAAAAGCTTTGTTTCCATTTCTCCTTCCATTTTCACCTCGTCTCTTGTCCCTTCCTTCCTTCCTCCCTCCTCCCTCGTTCCCCTTCCCATTTGAACACTTTCTTCCCGTTTCCCGACATCCATTATCCATCTCAGTCCTTATTTCCACTTTCAGTGTCTCACACCAGAGAAACAATGTGGGTTGTTTTTTGTTTTTTTTTGCAATGTGGTATTTAAACACTTCTGTCCAGTTTATTTCACTCAGGAGTATGGTCTCAAGGGCCATCCACCTAGCTAGGAATGTCTGAAGTTCATCCTGTTCTATGGCAGACTAGTACTCCATTCTATTAAACACACACACACACACACACACACACACACACACATCTTTATCCAGTCATCAGTTGATGGGCATTTGGGCTGCTTCCAAGATTTAACTATTACAAGGGCCAGAGATTTAGCTCAGTGTCCCTGAGCCTGCCTTGCAAGCAAAAGGTCCCAAGCTTGATCCCCAACACCAATAATTAATAATAATAATAATAATAATAATAGCTATTACAAACTATGCTGCTACAAACATGGGTGTGCATATATTGCTGTTGTGTGATGCATTTGATTCTTTACTACTTTGATCTCTGCACTCAAGCAGTGTTTGGTGGCTGAATAAATGAGCGAGATTTTACTTGCAGAAAAGTGTATTTATTTCAGCACTTTTCTTAGAAAAAGATTTCTGAGTTTATACACATCTTTCTGAGAGAAAGAACAACTAGTAGTGACGGTGAGATTGCCTTTACATCATCCTCATACGCATTGCTCTATGTATTGATTAGATGTTGTCTATAACCATATATATAATGTACATATCAATCAGTTGGTAGAAATAGTCAGCTTTAGCGACACTAAGACATGTGCCCTATCACAGGCGCCTACAATGTATGACTCCACAGGTTCATGTACCGCGAAGTAAATTTTTCCCTCCAAATTCCCAGGCAGCCCAGTGCAGTGGCCAAGCACGATTCAGACTGGACAGCCAGTCTGTCTGTTTTCAAGCCCCAGCCTGCTGCTCACAGCCTTGGGGAAATTACCCAATTTCTCAGAATCTAGAAACTTACCTACAAAATGGAGATGACAGTAGCAATAATGTCTTCCTCTGAATCATCCAAGATATACTTTGTTAGACCTAGCTAGGTATTTTTAGTTTAACTTATAGAACATTTGTGAAAGATAAATCAGATTCGTTGCTTAAAATGTCTGTCAGTCCTCAGAGGACATATTTCTCCTTATATTTTTGTCTTCAAAGATTGTCTTTTTAAGTTTTTTGTTTGTTTGGTACCAGGGATTGAACTCAGGAGGCTGCACTTTCAAGGTAGACGACAGAACCACTGAGCTACATCCCCGGCCCCAAAGATTGTCTTTTAATTCAGACATTTAACTGTGTCCAAGAGGTCTCCAGGCCTGAGACCCTGGCCTGGAAACAGTCATTTCATGAAGTTATCACCGTGAACTGAGCTCAAGGTAACTCAGACCACCGTGTGAGGGAAACACACACTGCCAGCCCTTCATTTCCCCTAAGAGCCAGTTACATTGCAAAAGGAAAACTCCAATCCAGAGCTACAGAGCTATTTTCCGTTCCAGCCATCTGGCAGGTGCTTGCTTCCTATCTCTGAGCAACTGAAATATATTGTGCACACTCACCAGCACTTTCTTGATCACTCTCTCTTCTTCCTCCTCACCACTTAGCCTTTGTACAAGTAAGAGTATTCACTTAACAAATTAGGTTAATTCCAGCATTTGGGAAGGCTGAGGCAGGAGGATCGTTGCAAGTTAAAGACTGGCCTTGGATATACACTGAGTTCAAGGCCAGTCTGAACTACATGGCAAGACCCTGTCTGAATGAATAAATACAATTCATTTTGGTCAAATGAGGTCCATAGAGCCAGTAAGTCTGTTTGAAATATGCTGGGCTATTTGTTCACTAAGGTAAGCTATAATGTATTTCTGGAGGCAAAAGGAGGGAATTTCTTTCACTCTAAGCCCATAAAATGTTTTCTCAAATGAAGTTTAGCAACTGTAAAAGGTGGGTTTTCTTTTGTTTGATTTTTTTGTCTGGCTAAGAATGAACAAAGATGCTAGCAAAGTTACATTTGGACGGAGAATGTGAGTATGACTGTTGTATTTTATTTGGTTTTGGTTTTGGTTTTTTTCTCTTGTACATTGAAAATTTTGCCCAGAGAAAATAAATCTAAATTCTGTCTTCTCCTTGAAAAGGTCAGAAAACACTCATTGAAATTACTTTATCTTCTTAGTACCATGATCTTAACCCTCGTTGCTCATTACAATCACCAGAAAACACCTTTCAATAAATGCCATGCCTATCAGGTGTGGTGGCACACACCTGTGATCTCGGCTACTTGGGGAGCTAAGGCAGGAAGATTGTAAGTTTGAGGCCAGCCTGGGCAACTTGTAAGACCCTGCCTCAAAGTGAAAAATAGAAAGGGCTGGAGAGGCAGCTCAGTAATTGAGTATGTGCAAGAACTCCTAGGTCCAATTTCCAATACTGGGGGCGGGGAGGGAAGGCCATCCCTGGAACCAAACACAGAAATTCAATTTTAATGTTCTAAGACATGACCTGACACTGTTAGAGTTTTGAAGCACTCCCGGAGGAATGAAAGCCATGAACTGGTGGTTATCTTATCTAACTATCTCCCTGATCTCCTAGTAAGCTCCTCAGGAAAGGACTGGTTCTAATACTTCCTTTTATTCTTTACAGAACATATGATTAATATTTGTTGTTTCAGAGTCAGAACAAAAATAGGAGACATGATCTAGACTTCACAATACAACGCTTACAATCGGGATGAAGCAGAAACTGGACTGGTTTGCTACTAGAATTACATCTCAGCACCAGTCACTTATTTTATCATCAACCTGAAGCTACCTTTTAGTGCCTGCTCTGGTACAGAAACTAGAAGTTTTCTGTCCCTCACTGAAAGAAGAATAGAACATTGCCCAGGACCTTCATCCATCTGTAACAGGTGTTTGGCTGCACGCAAAGGGAATCTGCTGCCTTCTGGAAGGTACCACACTGTTACAGATGAAAAGAGCATTTCCCAGTGCACGTTCCAAGGCACACGAGAAGGTCTAACACAAGACAAACGGGCTTCCTGGTCATTGGGAAAATTCATAATGTCTGGAAAATGCTGCCCATCATATATGTGCAGGAAAGTCATCATGCAAATACGCAATATAGAAACTGAGACATTCTAAGATAAAGAAATTTGTTTCCCCCATGGGCCAGGGATTTAGTTCAGTGGTGCCAGTGCCTGCCTGGCAAAAGCAAGGTCCTGAGTTTGATCCCCAGTACCCTAAACAAAGAAAGAAATTTGTTTCCCCTAAACTAATAAGATCACTTCTCTCCCTTGTTTAATTCCTGTCACTATTTGGGGAAGTAACTCTACAAATAATATTTTACATTCATAATCTACAAATAACATTTGGGATTTGAAGAAAGTGAAGGAGAAAAGACCCTCTGCTGTGGGAATGTGGTGCACTGTATTATAATATTCACGTTTATCATTCTCCCTGTCTTTATCCTGATCACATGTTTTGGCTGTGTGTACAGTTACACACCAAATGGAAGTGTGATTTGTCCTTTATACCATGAAAGCTCTTGACATTGCGTCCCGCAATGGGTACTGGAAAGGACAGTGAGGGGTAGGCACGGTGGGGTTCTACCCAGAAGTTCAGTTAGTAAGGAGTGAGGGCCCCGTGTGTGCAATTACAGCTGTGCTTTCCTCAGGCTGGGAAGGTAACAAATTTGGTAAGAAAAAAAAATGTGTAATCACGAGGATTCGATTTATTCTTTCGTATCTCTAAATTTGTGACACAGAATGATTAACAAGGAAAATAAGTATAATTCTCCTCACAGCTACAGAGCTAGTAAGATACTACGATTTGTGAGCATATATTGCACAGCAACTGACATACAGCAGTTGTTCCACAAATATGAGTCAGACTGCAGAGTACAGAGGTCAGCACAGGAGGCAGCTGAAACTGGAGGTCAAAACTAACATGAACAACCATCCTGGTGTAGTTTGCGAGGGTCCGTCACTGTTATACACTTAAGATCTTTCCTCGTCGCCTGGGAAAACCCCTTTGTCCTGGGTGGGCAGGGATGGCTGGTCACCCTCGCTCAGAGCAGAGTATGGCACGTCTGGAAGGACACTCCTGAGGAGGACCAGCGTTTTTCAGGCAGGGGTTTCCTGACCAGATGGGAACAGATGATCAAAGTGCGGAGAAGGAGGAGGCCCGGGAGGAGGTCAGCGGACACCTGGATTACCTGCCGGAAGGACCCTTGAGGGGTCAGGCGGTGCTGTTCATCCACACTGCTACTCAAGGGCAGTAGCACACGGTGGCTGCGGTGACGACACTGAAATGAGTGGTGAGAGAGGAGCAGTCTCTTCCATAATGAAAAAAAGAAAGAAAAAGTACGTAGAGCCATCCGCTACCTCACACAGAACCCAAGAGTTAACCACTTAGGGCCTAAATATGGAAGAAAACTTTAAGCATTTTAGAAGATTATAAAGAGGGAAAGCTTAATGAAAAATTTCTTAGGTGAGCTACACATAGAAAGATTGATAGTCTTTGTTTGTTTGCTTGCTTTGTTTTATTTCGTTTTTGGTACCAGGGACCGAACTCGGCCACCAGACTCGGGCCCTTGTTCTTGTGAGACAGGCGGTGGCACCACTGAGCCAAACCCCGGGCCCTGATAGTCTTTCTTACATGAAAACGAGGAGCTCCCGTGTACATAAACAGCGGAGCCATAAACAGAGGGTCAGTATCCTACGAAGTACAGGAAAATGTAAAGAACTTCCAGAAACCCATAAGGACAATGCCAGAAATCCAACAGACTCCAGATGGGAAGAGGCGATTCACAGACTCGAGTGGCAAAACAGATTTTTGAAAAGCTCAGTTTTACCACTCACCAGAGAGAGGCAAAGTGAGATCACAAAACTGTAACATTTTACACCAAGCAGATTGTCAGATGGAAAAAAGTCTGTCAGAAGCCAGTGTTGGTGTAACTGCAAAGTGCGCTGATGAGGATGCAAATCAATGTGGTCCATGTTGTAAAATAAATCCTCACTGTGTACAGGTGTTGAAAGTGTACAGACCTGCACATTACTTCCTAGGTTGTATCTCCCCCAAGGGACTCTCAAACCTGAGCGCTAAAGGTCATCTATGAGAAGGGTCCTTACACCATAGCTGATGAGAGCGACACACCGGAAACAACCTAAATGTTCATCCACTGCAAAATAAATGCAGTATCACTCATTGAAGGGGTCCCCGCCACACGGCAGTTACATAACTGGACCAACATGATCTTATGGCCAGATCTTAAAAGCATAATACTGGATTAGAGAAAGCAAGTTGCAGAAAGATTTGGAATTCTTTATAGCACATGCAAAAAATGCAGTATTATAAATTTTATGTGCATCCGTATCTGTAAAATAGTCATGATGATAATAAACCAACTGACAGGTTACTTCTAAAGAGAAAGGATGTAAATGAAATCAAGAAAAGATTCATAGGGCATAAAATGTGTTTATTAGGCTTTGTTTTTTTAAATATCTGAAGTAAATAAAGCAAAACTATTTTCCCAGAACTGGGAGATAGATACATATGCACTATTTTATTCTCTACATTTTTATATGTTTTGAATATTTGATTTTAGGCAAAATGAAAGCTAAGCTGTTAACATTCAAATTCTGGTTACTTCAGAACTTCTCTAAAATGTAAAAATAAAAAATAGAAACAGAACTATGCTTTAAGAGTTAGCCACATAACAAAGCCAAGTTTAACATTATTTCCGAAGAACAAGTTCAAGGTCCTACCTATATTGACATGGATTCCACTGCCACTATTAACCAACACTAGGTGTCACTTTACTTCATGCATTATATTTAAAATGAGATTTTTCTGGTTGGAATGAGATGAATTTCTTTCTCCAGTAGAGAATGAAGAAAACTGAACATGTTTTCTGCTGTATATCAACCCAGAAAGTCGAGGAACATGTCTATTTTGGTTCAGATTTTTATCATTGGCATCTACAGCATATAATAGAGTTGCAAAAATATCGGAAATTGAATGGGCAAAAGATACAATACCTGGCCGGGTGTGGTGGCGCACACCTGTAATCCCAGCACTCGGGAGGCTGAGGCAGGAGGATCACTGTGAGTTCGAGACCAGCCTGGGTTACATAGGAAGTTCCAGGTCAGTCTCAGCTACATAGTAAGATCCTGCCAAAAAAAAAAAAAAAAAAAAAAAAAACCCAAAAAACAAACAAACAAGCAAAAGATACAATACCGGAGAATTTTATGGTTTTGGATGCTAGAAATGGAATCCAGGGCCTCACACTTCTAGGCAAGTAATCTGCCACTGAGCTGCTGTCCTTACCCAAGATCCAAGAGTTGTTAATCCAGGAAATATTTAATAACTCTGACATGTTTAAAATCGCCTTTGGAGAAGTTTTGGTTCAGAGTGTCAGTAAAGTGTTTGAAACAGACTCTGCAAGGGCTTGCGTGGGAGAGTCGACTCAGCTTGTAGTTGATGGGGAAGGAGACTGGATTTCAGATCTTTTGAGCCAAAGTTGCATCTCAACTTACTGAGCACTGGACCTTCCATGACTTCCAAAAAAAAAAAAAGACTTCTAAAAAAAAGTCTTCTTAAATTAACACTGCAACTTTGTTCAAGGGATCGAGTCCTGTGACAATGATGAAAACTGTTGACAAGAACTTCTCATGTAAACACAAAAATTGTTCCATGAGTTTCTGAAGATTTGCAGGCCTCCTAAAGCTCATGCCTAGACTTCAGGTAAGGGTCCAATTTCCAGGACACAGAATAGAATTTGCCAAGTGCCTTTCCTGGGCCTTCTCTGTTGTCCCGCAATGGGGGTGGAGCCCAGCGTCTGCAGCCTGTTAAGCAAAGGTTCTACCACCGATCCACAACCCCGGCCCCTCCCCAGCCTTCTTTAATACTGTTTCACACTCTGGCAATGACTAGAGATTCAGCTAAAGCCTCCACATCAGCACTGCTTATAGACGAATGGTTTGGAAACCAACCCTACAAATTCAAGTATTTTTCTTTTCTTTTTTTTTTAACAGAAGCATCCCTACTTATTCATTTAAGTAATATGCATCCAGTACCCACCATACAGTGACTGTCTGCCACGTGCCCACCCGACAGTGACTATCAGGTCATCTAGCTCCCACCATACAGTTCCTCCCACAGTTACTAGAAGTATATTGAATGTAAAATCTCAGGTCCCTGCTCTCTCTTCAGCTCACGTTATCCATCGCAGGTTGATTGTGAAGTGTTGCTCACCCAAAGAGTGAACCATCTGGAACCAAGCTCTCCAGTAGATGCAAATGTAAAAATGGTCGCTGAGGAAAAAACAGGGACATTAGAGAACAGACCCCCATGCCCGTGAAAAACTGCACACAGAGGAAGACCAGATCATTCCTGCACAACATTCCTCAGAGACAACATTCCCACTGACTGGACCAACAGCTTATCTCAGTGTAGAAATGCTCCTTCTCCCAAATCCCTTTTTCTTTTTAAGAAAATATTTCAACTATTATTCCAGTCCTCTGCAGATGCCTGTAGTTAAGCTATCTAATCTGGAAATTTGTGCAGAGATTCACTTATATCCATAGTGATTTTTTCCTATTATTTTTTTATTTGGTTCTTTACTTATATTTTAGGTTTCTCATATAAGAGAAACCATGTGATATTTAAGCTTGTGCGTCCAATTTCTTTCACTTGACAGGATGGTCTCAGGGTGCATCCATTTTCTTGCAGATGACTTACGTTTGTCCTTCTTTATGGCACAGTAGTAAATGAACTCCATTGTGTGTAAATACATTTTTTTTTTTAGCATTTTATCTGTCAATGGCCATATGGGCCATTTTCAAGATTGAGCTATTATGGGTTTGGCTGCCAGAAACGTGGGGTATGCATGGACCACTGTAATATGATGCCTTTAATTGTTTAGGGAAGATACCTAGAAGGAAAATAGCTGGGTCAAATAGAATTTCTAGTTTCAGTTTTTTGAGGAATCTCCGTAGTAGTTGTACTCGTCTACTCTCCCTACCAACAGTGTAGAAGGGTTCCTTTTCCCCCCACAGACTCACCAGCATCTGCTATTATTTAATTTCTTGATGATAGCCACTCTTTCCAGGGTAAATAAAATCTCGGTGTTGTTTTAATTTGCATTTCTCTGGTGGCCAAGGATGTGGAACATTTTTCCGTGTATTTATTGGCCTTTGTAATTCTTCTTCAGAGAATCATTTACTCATTTCAGTTGTTCCTTTTTTGATTGTTTTTTATTTTTGGAAGGTCTAATTTTTTTGAGTCTTTATATGGTCTGAGGACGAGATGGCAGAATTTTTTTCCCATTTGTAGATTGTTCTCACTCTGTTGGTTATTGCTTTTGCTGTGAAGAAGCTTTTTAATTTGATACAATCCCATTTAGCGTATTATTTCTTCTGTTGTTGGGGTTCCATTCACAAAATCCTTGCCTATGTCATTGTCTTCAAGAGTTTTACCTATTTTATTTTCCAGCAGATGAAATGTTCCTGTTTTAATACATCAATCTTTGATCCATTTCAATTTTAGTTCAGTACATGGTGAGATTCAATCTTCTGCATGTGGATAGCAAGTTTTCCCAGCACCACTTATTAAAAGATGCTGTCTTTCCTCCAGCATATGTTTCTGGCCTCTTTGATAAAGATCAGATAGCTGAATGTGCCTGAGGCTTTTTTCTGCATCTTCTTTTCTGCTTCACTGACCCACATGTCTGCTCTTCTGCCAATGCCATGCTGTTTTTATCACTGTGCCTTTGTAATATAGCTTGAAGTGCTTGCCTGTGTATCTCCTGCTTTACTCTTGTTGTCCAGGATTGCTTCTGCTATTCTGGGTCTCTTCAGCTTCTGTATAAATTTTTGGATTGTTTTCTTTGATTCTGTGAGAAAAGCTACTGGCATTTTGCTTCGGATTACATTAAATCTGTATATCAGCTTTGGAAGTATGCCTATTTTGAAAATGTTGTTCTGCCAATCCAGGAACAGAGGATATCTTTCCATTTCCAGTGTCCTCTTTGATCTCCTTTCTCAGAGTACTATAGTTTTCATTACAGCAGTCTTTACTTTATTGGTTAGGTTAATTCCTAAGTATTTAGTTTTTCTTGAAGTAATTATGAATGGTATTATTTTCCTAATTTCTTTCTAGTTAAGTTCAACATTGGTGTCCAAGAATGCTGTTAATTTTTAAGCATTGAAATTGTATCTTGGTACATTACTGAATTTGGTTATTAATTCTAGGTGTCTTTTGGTGGAATATTTTGGGTCTTCTATGTAGAGAATCATATTAAATGCAAATAATGATAATTTGGCTTTTTCCTTTCCTATACACATCCCTTTTATTTCTTTCTCTTGTCTGATTATTCTGGCTGATGTTTTCAGTACTGTGTTGAACAGGAGTGTTGATAGTGGACATCTTTTTCTTGTTCCTAATTTTAGAGGGAAAGTTTTCATGTTTTCCCCATTTAATATGATGTTGGTGATAGGTTTGTCACAAATGGCTTTTAGGAGATAGAGATAAGGTCCTTCTATACCTTTTTTCTTCAGTGTTTTTGTCATGAATGGATGTTGGATTTTGTCAATGGCTTTTTGCATCTATTGAGATGATTGTGTCATTTATGTCCTTGCTCGGTTTCTATGGTGTATTATACATATTGATTTGCATATATTTAACCATCCTTGCATCCCTTGGATAAAGCCTATTTGGTCATGATGTATGGTCTTATTGATGATTCATTGCATTCTGTTTGCTCATATATTGAGGATTTTTACATCTATGTTCATTAAAGAGATGGGCCTGTAATTTTCTTTCTTGTTGCATCCATTTTTGGAACTGGGGCAATGCTATCTTCTAGGAATGGCTTTGGGAGTACTACTTCCCTTTCAGTTTTATTAAAGAATTTGAGCCAGGGATTTAGTTCAGTGGCACCACACCTGCCTCACAGTGGTGGGGTCCTGAGCTTGACCTCTGGTACAAAAAAAAAAAAAAAGACTCTGAAGCACACTAGAGTTAGATCTCCCTTAGAGTTATGTAGAATTCGACAGTGAGTCCATTGGCTCCTGGGCTTTTCTGAGCTGGTAGTTTCTTTACTTCTTTAATTTCATTGCCTATTATTGTATTACTCAAGGTTTGTATGTCTTCTTGGTTCAGTTTTGGAAATGCATATGTAGCTAGAAATCTATCCATTTTTTCTGGGTTCTCCAATTTGTTGGAGTACAGGTTTCATAAGCAGTTTCTAACAATCTTCTGAATTTTGGTGGTGTCTGTTATGATTTCACCTTTTTAATTTCTATTTGCATAGATTTGAGTTCTTTCTTTCATAAGATTGGCTCAAGGTTTGTCTATTTTGTTTATTCTTTTGAGGAACCAGCTTTTTGGCTTGTTGATTTTTTATATTTTATTAATTTCTGCTCTGATTTTTGTAATTTCCTTCCTTGTGCTAGCTTTGATTCAGATTGTTCTTGTTTTTCAAGGACAGTGGGCTGCATCATTAGATTGTTTGGACTTGCTCTGTTTTGGTTTTTTTCATTTTGTTTTTAATGTGGGCATTTATAGCTACAAACTTTCCTCTTAGGATAGCATTTATTGTGTGCACAAGTTCTGGTACATTGTACTAGCATGATTGCACTAGATTCTAGAAACTGTCTAATTTCTTCCTTGATTTCCTCCATGACCCATTCATTATATGAGTGTATTATTTAATTTCCATGTGTTTGCATAATTTCTGTGGCTTCTTTTGGCATTAATTTCTAAGTTTAATTTACTTTAATCAGATACTATGTATGGGATAATTTCAATTCTATTGCATTTAAGCATTCTTTATGGACTAATATGTGATCTACTTTGGAGAAAATTCCATGTGCTGCTGAGAAGAATGTACGTTCTGTTGTTGGGTAGAATGCCCTGTAGATGCTTATCAAGTTCAATTGGTCAAAAGTTTGGTTCAACTCTGATATTACTTTGCTGATATTTTGTCTAGTTTATCAGTTTGTGACAGTGGAGTATTGAGGTCCCCTAACATAATTGTGATGATCTTTATGTCCAACAGTGTTATTTTATGAAGTTCTGCATATATATTTGTAATTGTCATCTCTTCCTTGCAAATCATTCCTATAACCAATATATAGTGACCTTTTTTACATCTTTTGATCAGTTATGGCTTGAAGTCCACTTTGAAAATACAGTAGCTGCTCTTGCTTGTTTTCAGGTTTCTGCTACATGGAATTTATTTTTTTTCCATCCTTTGACTTTTTTGGGGGGTTAGATATATTTCTTTTATACAGTATACTGTTGGGCTTTGGTTTTGATCCATTCTACCAATCTGTGTCTTTTAACTGGAGAATTAAGACTATTCACATTGAGAGTTATTATTGAAAGGTTTTGATTAATTCCTGTTACTGCATTTTCCTCTTTCTGACTGCCTTTTTTCCCACCTTCTGCTAACTGCTCATCCTTCCTGCTATATTCAGTCTATTCGATTTTTTTGGCACTGTTAGCTTCATTGTCTCTGTTAAGGATATGCTTGAGAAGTTTTTGGAGTGCTGCTTTGGTAATCATGAATTTTTTAAAGGTGTCCTTTGTCATGGAAAGGCCTGTTTCTCCAGCAATTTTGAAAAATAGTTTTTCAGGAAATATTTGTCTGGGTTAGAAGTTATTTTCTTATAGGACTTGAAACACTTCATCCCATGTTCTCCTGGCCTTCAAGGTTTGTCTTGAGGAGTCTATTATTCTAATGGATGTACATTTGTAAGTGATTTGTTGCTTTTCTCTAGCAGCTTTTAAGATTTTGTCCCCGTGTCAGACATGACCACCCAATGTATTCCAAACATGCTACTTTTTAAACCTTCACATGTGCTTTTTGGGAAAGTATTTTCTGCCACTTTTTGCTTATCCAAATCTCTATTATCTTTATCGCACTTCTGTTTTTCATGAGCATCCCAGTCTCTGGTGCTCTTTATTGCTTTGTAGTCTTTTCTTATTGTTTTATATGCAAATTGTTTTATGCATGCCAAATCAGACTGTAAGTCTCTTGAGAACAGCTTTATGGTTCATCTGTGTCTCCCAGAAAGTGAATAAATATTTATTGAATGAATGCATGGTATGAGAAAATTAAATTGGGAATCAATTCTTCAATGATAGTTAAATTCAAGACAATAGGTTATATATTCAACATGTAGACTCTTACTAAGCAGTGCCTAATTTTAAAGAATTTTTGATTTACAACTCCCCCTTTTTTGGTCAAATCTACTGTAGGTGAAACATTTGTAGATTAGCTGGTTCCCCTTCATTCTTTCTCTTCTGAAATGTGTGGTAAACTAAAAATGCCTCGAGCAATAATTTGTGGATAAAAAACAGCTGCATAGGAAGAATAATTGATGTGGTTTAAAAATTACTCTGAGATGGAAGGACTTTGTCAACCTATGCTCTAAAAACGTGCTAAAGCTAATTCCTTATAAATCACAGAATAGAAGCCGAGCAGGACGACACATTTTTGGATACTTGTTAGACTTTTTAACTACCAGAGCTTTACATTTTGGATAGAAATTAGAAAAATATTCAATTTGCTCATAAGACATAGCTGAAATTAAAGAAAGGTCTTATCTATATCCTTAGTAACGTGAGTTTAATGCTTTAGATAATTATACGTAAGAAAGCTGGTCAGTGTGGCTTCTTTATAAATTAATCTTCTTTTAGTGCCTCTGTAGTTTTAATTCTTTCTCTTGTGCCTCTGAAACTTTCCTGGAAGTGGCCCAAATGGCAAAGTTTCTTTATTGTATTTCCCAAGGTGCTGTTATTACTGCTGCATGATGACACACCTGGTGTGCAGGTATGCAGATGATGCCAGGCCCCGGGATGAGATTGGGAGATTCAACAAAGCGTCATTGTATCACAATACAGACAGTGTGTGGTTGAATTTTCATTCTTATGTAAATCTACACGGACTCATTCTTTCTCCTCCTCCCCTTCTGCTCCTATCTCCCCCATCCCCTCCACCTATTGTGTTTCCTCCTCATAGTCTTCCTCCTTCTTTTCATCCCTCCTCCTCCTTTTTTCTTGCTTTTCTTTCCTGCTTTCTTTTCCAGTCCCGAGATCTTTTGTTTTAATTTCATCTCTACACTTGTCATACCATGGATCACTAGGAAATAGCTTCCAGCAGCCCAGACTCCTCTGCCTTGGTTCTCAGTATGCTTCTCTGGGTAGAGCAAATGGGCTTTTTAAAAACTCTAGCATCTTTCTCTTTCATTTCCTTCTTTTTCTGATCATTTTTCTTCACAAGTTTCAGGAAGCTGTCTTGGCTCTTAGAATGCTCTGTCTACTCATTGAGCACATTAGTTCTCTAGGCAAGAACGTTTCCTTTAACACGTTTATGACAAAGCCAGCAGTCTGCAAGAAACAATGCAGATGCCTCCCATTTTGCCACAGGGACACTGGGGAGTGTTCCATCCTGAACGACCTTTAATTAAATCCCATTAACGTCTGCATTATCTCCTATCTGCAGATTCACAAGTACAAGGCCAAAGGAACAAGTCCATGTTTTCTAAAATGCATGGAAGCAGCCATCTTGCTCTTGCACCTGACTAGAGCCTCCGGTTGGGGTCACAGGGACGCTAAGACCACTTCCTGGACCTGTGCCGACCAGGCTGCCCTGGGTGGTACTTTCTGCTACCGTGACAGCTGCCCCCTGTCTGAAGAACATGAGCCTCCTAGGACCAGGGGTGCCACAGGCAGCAAGGTCCTTTCACACAGGACAGCCGAGACTTGCTCCTCTACCACCTCTTCCTGAATATGGCGGAAAAGTTCATGTTGGGCTGATTCCTGAGGAATTCTTCCAGTTCTTTTATCCTAAAACTGATGTAACAGGAAGTACCCTACATGCCTGGAACTGGGCTTATCTTGTATCTTCTATTCAAAGAAATATATGTGATTACCCCATAGACCATCTCTTCCATATCTGTAATAGGGCTGATTGTCTATGTAATTTAAAAATATGATGCCTTGTTTGCAGAATTTGATGAACTCAATGAGTGAAAAACTGCCCAACTAGAAGAGGCAAAGCAAGCTTCCATAAAACAAATCCAGGATGCAACTGAATTGGAGAAGTCACAGTGGCTCAGAAGTGCCACTCCCTTTTTAGTTAACGATGTGTGTGTGTGTGTGTGTGTGTGTGTGTGTGCGCGCGCACTGGGAGTTCAGACCTTGCGCTTGCGAGGCAGGCAGCAGAACCACTGAGCTAAATCCCCAGAAGCCACTACCTTTTTGAAGTCCAGAGGAATAATACTGCTATAGCCTTGGAGGTTACTTACCGGGAATGGCTACGTTGAGTGTACAAGGAGGTGAGGGATCACTTGGATTGTCACATTTCTGGGCAGAATATGCTGTATGGAAAAGAACAAGAGCGCATGATAAACTGGGTGGGAGCAGAGCATCTCTGCCCAGCAAGAAAAGGAGACACTGCCAAGTGCGCTGCAGATCTAAAGCTGCTTGCAAAGAGGCTCAAGCCCAGCCTGGCATGTGAATGTTTCCATCCCAATCAAGACAACCAGAAACAGTTGACTAAATGCAAACTAGTCTATGCGACAAAAACTTCCCGTGTTGCTGCCTACTGGAATCATAGTTTACTCTTCCTAAAGAGGAAACGCTTGGTATCTCATTAAGTGAGAACTAAATCTATTGGCCAGTCAGATGTTTCTCATCATTACTCCACATTCTGAGTTGTTCTGTGATCACCTTTGAATAAGTGATTTGTTTTCATTAAAATGTATTGCTTGACTAAATAACACCAAGTTATAAGTTAAACTTGTAATTGGTTCTATGATCTTGCAATACAGGACAATAGAAATAAAATACATGGAAGACATATACCAGATACCTCTTGTCTTTCCTCTTGTGTTCAATGTTTTGGTGAATTACTGGAAGACGGCAGTTCCAGCCAAAATATGATCTGACCTTTCTTATGAAAGTCCTTCCATTCCAAGTCACTTTTTCCTTCATCCAAAATTCTTAACTCTAGGAGATATACTTAATAAAATTCTAATTCCCTGGTTATCTCTCTACAAAGTGTGTCTGAGTAATAATGTTTTTTAAATACTTTTCTTTAAAAAGAAATTTAAGCAGGAAATAGAAAAGGTTTTAGTCATTATTCTCTAAACTACTGTGTCTCTTAGCTAATTCACACAGGAAGCCTACAAATTAAACAGCATTACAACTTGATGAGTCACTAGCATGTTTCCCTGCTTGATTTGAACCTGTTGTTAATTTCAATTCTTCATGAATAGTAGCTAAGTGTAAAGATTAAAAAATAAATACTTAAAAAAAATTTTTAAATCCTGTGACTCATAATGTTTAATGATATATGTATAAAAAGATTAAAATGCTCTAAGTGTGTCTCACATCTGTTATAGTGTAATAGTTTATGTTGTTAGGAATTTTGGTACCAAATTATATAAAATTATAGTTTAAGCCTATGCCTGAATGCGGGGAGAAGAAATGCAGGGGGGGGCGATGAAAGGCCATAACCCTAAGTATGTGAGGATTAAAACAGAATTAAAGAAAGAATTGTATAAAATTAGACAGATGGTTAGGCTCGAATTTTGATAGTGTATTAAATAAATTTGGACATTTAAAATTGGTAAATTTGAATTTTTCTCTATAAACAGTTTACTGACAAATCTGTAAAAGCTGACTGGCAAAATATATTTTTTCAACTAAATAGGAAAAAGAGTAAAAGAAATAACAGACATACATGCATATTACATGCAAGGCACGGTTCGTACACCTTTCTATATAAATGACTCATTTAATCCTCATAGCAAATCTATGAGTACTGGTACTGTCTCAACTTCTAGGTGAGGAAACTGATGCATACAGAAAGTAGATAACTGGACACATGTTCCTGCTAGTGAGCGGGATTCTAATCTAGGGTTAGAATGCCAAAATCTAGCCTCTTCTCTGCTTTCACGGCATGATCTAGCAAATTAGAATGTGTGGTTAAAACAGCAAGCTATGGTAGGTTAACTGTCTATTATAACCTTAACATAGAATACCCAAATAAATTATATAGAATGTCTAAAAATATAAGTACTTTGCTAGAAATCATTGTTCTCAGGCTGTAAAACTGAAGACAAAATTTCAATGGTATTGAAAATTTCTAATTAGCTGAGAGGAGAAAGAGGGGGTGGAGGACAGAGAGAAGAAGAGGGGGAAACGGAGGGGTAGAGGGAGGAGGGGGGAAAGAGAGGAGAGGAAGAGATATTCTGTTGCACCTGGTAGGAAAAAGATAAATAATAATTAACTTGTATTAAATTCTTACTATGTGCCAAGCATTATTCTAAATGCTTTAATTAATGTTATTTGATCCTACCACAACCTGATAAGATACCTGTTATTATTTCCATTTTATGAGTGAGGTTAAATAGGAGGTAACATACTCACCCTGCTCTCTCTCACCTCTATTATTTATTCCTGGAGCTTTCTACATCTTTGCTTTTTTTTAAAGAAATGTTTAGGTGTCGTTTTCTCTTAAAGAAGGTCACAGTCTTTGATTTAGGACCAACTGCTGCTTCATGACAGAATTAAAAGAAAAAAAAAACTTTGAAAGCATTTTGTTTTCTACCTACCATGTGACAACTCTATGACCTAGTTTAGTATAAACATAATGACCAGCAGTTCTGGAGCCCAGTGTTTCAAATCCTGACCCATCTCTTTCAGTCTAGTCCTACTGCTGTAACAAAACAGCTTAGACTGGGTGATTACAAACCACAGAAACCTATTTCTCACGGTTCTGCCATTTCTGAAGTCTGGGGACTCCAAGATGGAGACACCAGCAGATTCACTGTCTGGTGAGTCAGTCTCTTGCTCTCCAGTCGGGAGACTGCTCCTTCTCAGTGTCCTAACATGGCAGAGGGGGTGAAGAGGGCAGGCAGGCTCCAGCAGGCCCTCCGGTGGTAAGAACACTAATCCCAGCCCTGAGGCGATTTAACCATCTCCCAAAGGCCTCACCTCTTACTGGCACCAACTTGGAGGTTAAGTTTCAACAGAAGAATTTTGGAAGGACACATCAGACTACACCTGATTTTGTGCTGGTCACGTAACTTTCAAAGACAGTGCTGTTGAGTGGATTACAGGGAAACAGCCCCACCTTGTTCCTATTTTTGAGGTACCAGTATGAGAGGGCCATAGAGATGTAAGAGGAAATGAAAGGCAGGAGGTTGTAAGAGTACTTGTAAATGTTTCCTTCTATCCTGATTCAATATTCTCCCTTACCTATTTGATCTTTTCTAGTTGTTTAATGATGAAGTCTATGTGATTTGTGTCAGTTTCTTCTCGGTCATGGGGGAATTTTCTAGAAGCAACGTGCTTGTGTGAGAACCGGCCTACCGGGCCCACCCATGCTGCAGTGTGAGATCCCGTGATTCCTTTTGGTGTGCTTGCCATCTTCCTGATGTGTCACCGATGCTGTCGTGAACCACACCCCAGAAACAACTCAGAAACAGATTTTCTTTAACCACATATGATGCTGGGGAATCGGGATATTTTTAACTAGGCCACATAGCTATCGGATTGATCATTCTCCCTCCACTTGCAACAAATAAGTTCTCAACGAGTGCCTAATACCAGGGCTAGAAAGATGAATTAGGTGCAGTTTCTGTCCTTGGTTACTTTCTAGCAGCAGCAAACTTCTTATCCCTTTTGCATTCGTTGCCTACACAGAGGGTTTTTATTTTTTTACATAAAGTTGTTTGACAACTCTTGATGTTTCACAACTTATATATGTAGTGTGTGTGTGTGTGTGTGTGTGTGTGTGTGTGTGTTTGTAATTTAAAGCTTTAGATGTGTGGCTACAAAGATGAACTCTCTTTGCCCTTTTTAGTATATAATGTAAGGCCTGCTTTTATAAAGGGATCATTATGGTTTCAGTTAGCTAGAATTAATTTTGACCTTGCTTAGGCATGAGACGAGAGACTAAAAAGTTGTAATATAATCCAAAATTTGGTGTCATTAAGTTTGGCTTACATTATTAAGTGATTATTATCACTTCCTAGTGATAAAGCAGCAGCTGTACCAGATAATTCTCTCTCTCAAAAGAGTTTTTAAATGACAAAAAATGCTACAATGCACTATAGACATGGAACTAAGCCAATCAAGTAGGATTCATGGATATGCCACTATTATTATCTTTAATGTCTTCCCATTGTCTTATCACAAGTATTAGTACTCTGATGAGGATTGTATGTTTTAATGTTGTTTTTTCCCATATTAAACCTCATCCTAATTATGTTTCCATAAACAGAACTAAACATTTACTTAATTTCATAATACTAAGCTAAAAACATCAAACTGGTACTGATTTCTGACAGGAGGATACTGCCTACTAAAATTATATTGTAGTAACATGTCTCCCATATGTGATGTTTTTCGGCTTGCAGTCAAGGGTATACACCTTTTAAAAACATATTTATGAGGGAGTGAAGGGAGGCCAAGGGGATGGGGAAAAATAAGAACCAAGATCTGTCATGTACAAAATCCCAGTGATGAATGTAACTGTATTTTATACCTAATATGTACCAAAAAAGAAAAAAAAAAGCATAGCTATGGCAGTTTTGGGAGTCAGGCATTAACAGATTATCTCTACCTACGTGAGAGAGATCCCACAGGCCTATTAGACAAAAAAAATGAGAGACCTAGGCAGAAAAACCACATTCAGCTTTGCGGATTGTGTTCTGTACCATTCTAAGTCATGCTGCCTTCAAAATTCTCTCAGTAACAGCTAGTAATGGGTAAAAAACAAGGATGTTTTTAAACATATTGCTTATCTTACAAGATAATAACGAAAACCCAGTCCTTCCATATTGCACCTACTCAAAATGTACTAAATGCTGTAGCCAATGAAACTAGAAAAAAAAACAAACATTATGAAGATGGGATGGAGGACAGACTAAACCTAACTGCGTGTAATATAGTTGTTTATAGAAAAGTATGATAAGAACTAAAGCCTTAGCAAAGTTGCTGAATATCATTATACCAAAACTAGTTACAGTCCCAAGCATAAACAATGGAGCTAGAAAATTCTACTTTTAATGAGAAGCTAGAGATGTTTGTGGTTAAATGCACATTGAGGCCATACTCTTAAGTGAAATAAGTGAGACACACACATGTAAATACCGAATAGTTTCTCTAGTGTAAGAAACTGAAAGTGTAAATAAGGACTAAAAGGTACAATAGATAATGTGAAATAGGAAGAAAAAGGGCAAAGGGGAAGGGGAAGTGGGAGGGGTGGGGAAAAGAAAGAAGGGAATGGAATTAAATAAGAAAAAGAAAAAATGGAGACAAAGTCTTTGTAGATAGGGAGGGGTGGAGGGGTTGAAGGGAGGGCCGGGGAATGGGGGAAAAAATAAGAACCAAGACGGATTATGTAAAAGTGCAGATTTCCAATGACAAATGTCATTATATTGTATTCTTTAACTGTACCAATAAAACTAACTTAAAAAGAAGAAATTTCTACTTTTAAAAATCTACAGAGTATCATTCATAAAGATAACCAAGAACATGCCTAAGAATAAATCCAGTGAAAGATTGGAAAGTTTTTTTATTGTAGACAGCTATAAAACTCTATTGAAATGTTTTAGAGAGGACCTAATTACATGGAGAATTATACCATGTTCATAAAAACGTAATCTCAGTTCCCTAAAGATGTGAACGTTTCTCAAATGAACTGTAATTGAATCGTAATTCCTATTCAGTCCAACCCAGCAGATGTGAGGAAGTGGAATCTAACTGAGTTGCTGGCATTTACGGAAAATCTGGTGTAAAAGTGCCTCATCGAGAAAAAGGAATTCCCTATAAGTTCCATTATCAAAGGATGAATGCTCAGATATATACTGCACCCAAAAAGCTACCTTATTGAGTAAGAGCTGGAATAGTCACGTCAATGTTAGAAAACTCAGAATGTGATCTCTCAGCAAAGGAATCCCTATCTCGGTTGCAAGATGACATCGCTCATCCATGAGTCAGACAGAAGGGAAGTGTGGCCCTACCTGCCCAGTGCCTAATATGGACACAGACCAGGCTTCCAGATCTAAGAGGATAATGTTTTAGCAAGTGCGCACTGCCACACATGAGAGGATCCAAAGCATCCAGAGGCTTCTGAACGACCACACCTCACCCAAAGGCCTCTTGTTAAACTGTAACGGGCATGCCACCTGTTCCTTCAGAGGCCAATAAGTGATCTTTGAACAGGGTTGGGGTTAAAATGTAAACCTGTGCTCCACGTTGTTGCATTGTTACAACTAAAGCACTTATAACAACTGACTGGAGATGAGTGTGTGCTCAGTGTTTGCTTCTAAGATTAGCTCAGTGTTTACATTTTAAAGGGAGAACACATTTGTTTTGAAACAGTTTTTTTCCAAATAGTCTGATTGCTTTTGAAGCAGCTCTTAAAACTGTAACACTATGTAATTAGCCAGACTTTCTGTACTCTAGTTACCTTTTCAACTCTATCGCCATTGAGTTTTTGGTATTTTACAGTGAAAAGAGAAAGAATTTAAAGTAAGAGATTATAAATGCTCTTTTTAAGGGTTGGATTATTGTATATGCAGTATGAACTGTGAATTCTCAAAAGCAAAGATAAAGACCCCATCTTGGTCAATAAGCTTTTTTTCTTAATAGGCATGTGGAAAAACCTCAAACTAGTGACATGATTGGTATTTCCATTTAACACATTCTTTGTGTTTCTGACTCTCACTCTGTCTTTCCTCTCACACATCCTCTTCATTGTTAAGAGAGGTGATAGACATGAACTTAAAACTTGATAGAAAGTATAGCAATCTGTTACGTGTAATTTAATTTTTGTTTATATTTGTCTTCTACTGTCTTGATCACTAGTCACTAAAAGTGAGTATCACATGAAAATAGTAAAGCCGTAGATGACCTGAACAGATGAACCAACTTGGTCCATATTTATAGAATATTCCATCCAATAACAGGATAATGCACACTCTTCTGAAACTTGCATGAGATACACAAGTTAGGCCCAATGCTTTGTCATAAAATACATCTTACTACACTTAAAAGAAAGGAAACCACACAAAGTTTGTTCTCAGACCATAATGAAATCAAACTATAAATAAATAAAAGATAACTGGAGAATCTTCAAATATGTGCAAACTAAACAACATGCCTGCAGATAACCCATGGGCCAAAGAAGTCTCAAGAACAATTTATTTTGAATTAAAGAAGAATAGAAGTATAGCTATTAACATTTGTGGGTTACAGCAAAAGTAGTGCTTAGGGAAAACTTACAGCACCAAAGGCATGTATTGGAGAGGAATGAAAGTTTAATATCCTTAGGAGATTATACCTTAGAAATTAGTGAAAAGGGGGAAATAAAACTGACAAGGATAGGAAATAATGTTCAGTAATAGCTATAATCCAATCAACAAAATAAAACTGATCACATAGTGAATTAGGAAAATTTTTTAGTATAATATATAATGCTGATGTGAGTAAGGTGAAATAGGTAGTTGTACAAATGAACACAATATTCTTAAAGACATTCGGCAGTTTGGTCTAAATGTACCTTTCCTTTGACCTGGTATTTCTATTTCAGTGGGTTAGAAAGAAATAATACCCCAGTAAAAAAATGCTTTTTTAATTTGCAGAAGTAACTATAAAAGTATTCTTTATAATACTGAAAATAACCCAACTATCCAACTAAGTGTGACATTAAATAGAACAAGGTCTATATACTCCCTGAAATAGTTGATGGCCATGAAAATTGATGTCTTGAGAGAATTTCTAATATCAATAAGTGAAAGAGTATGAAACAAATTGGGACTATATACATGGATATGTTTTCTTCTTCAGAAGGAAATATACAAAGTGAAAACTGATTTCTCCTGATAATGGGCTGTCCTTCTTACTGTTCTTCTGTATTTCTTCAAAACCCACAGTAATAGTGTTTCACTCACCGGCTTTGGGGTCTTTGATTTGGGTTTGGACTCAGCTCTACCCCTGAGTAGTGGCGTGAGTCTCCAGTCGCATCTGTAAAATAAGTATGATAGCGGAAGGTCTTCCCCTACAGTGGCCGTGAAGCCCAAAGGTGATCATGACATAGAGTATTTAGCACAGAGCCTGCTGTCCAGTGAGACCCCAGTGTGTGTTGGCTGTTGGTATTGGTTATAACAGGGGAAGTTCCATCAAGAGGAAGCATACAGAACAAGTTTATCCAGATTTGCATGGGGCTTATTTCTCCATAGGAGTCTATTTACTTAACCCTTTGAGGAAATTGAAGACATCTGTTTACTGATTGCAGAGTATTTTGTATCCACAAAAGGGCAATTAAATTTTATACGTGTATAGAGTACACAGTAGAATACTATAGGTATGTTTGACTCCGTGTATTTGAAAGTGCTATACCCAAGACAACACAAGTGAGACTGAGATAAGAATTCACATTACTGACTTTAGCTACTTATTACCTTAAGTCTGCAGGTCTTGATTTTCTTTTCTCTCTTTCTTTTCTTTTTCTTTTTTTCTTTTTTTTAGGGTAAAAGATAGGAATCTGTATCCTCCTCAGCCTGTTGGGTGGACATAAAGGCAGAAAATACGGTTGTCCGTGGAGTAAAACTCCAACAAGGCTGTCAGTAGATTAAGAAAGCCCTGTTGCATCAAGATTTTTTTCAGTGTAAAATGTAACGGTGGTTAAAATGCACTTATATAACTCTAGGATTTCATTCCAAAACCAGAGTTCTGTCCTCAATAGAAATACCATGCATTCTATTAATAATCATTTTTAAAGAGGCTTCCTTCTCCTTCACTTGCAATGAAACTTACATCCATTCAGGCATTCCTGGAGGAGAGGAGAGAGTGGGTGGATGATACAGTTTTGCTTTCTAATGAAGGCACCATCTATAGTTACATTAGAGGGACTTACTGAGTATATGGAAAAGTGCCTGGATGTGATAGCAACCAATATTTTTATATTAACTTTGGCTTTAGAGTTTCAATTCCTCAAATCTAGTGAGGAGTATTTGTGGGAGTAAATACCATTCGTATGGAAAGAAAGTCTACAGTAAAATGTATAAAGTGTCATTTTAGAGGGTGAGGAAATACAAGAGAACTTACTGGGAGCCTTGAGTGGCTACCAATTTCTCTCAGAACTCATTTCTAGATGTCTGGAATGTACTGAGCTGTGAGGATGGCGTTATGATTAAACCTCCCTTAGGGAGGTTCTTCAGATGTTTCTGGGGACAGAATTTCTCTCTACAGTGAGGTCCATTATGGTGAATTTAGAATCAAGGCAAACTGTGTCTCAGACTTGCCCTTTCAATTGCGTTGTAATCTTGTGAGATTGGAAACAAATTTTTGGAAAAGGGCTCATGCTTGAAACTGCAGCACAAGTTTAGAATTAGAAAAATATCTGGGGTAATTAAGACCCACAAGTGAAACCAAGCGAGAAGCATATCTAGCTTCTTTAACAGCTTGAACACACTGTACTGTGCCACATATCTTGAAATCCTGCTTATAAGCAATGTTTTTTAACAAAAAATTTTAAATCAAATCACTGTCGTAGGAGATTGTGGGCTTTTTAATGTTGGTCTTCTAATTTAGGGGCAATAGTTCTTTAGTTTTTAGCTAAGGAGATAGAAAAAATAGTAGAACCTTTGTGCTTTTAATTGTTAGATAAGAGTAATACGCACAGAGAAGGCTAAACCTACAACTGCAACTCGGTCACTATTCGTAACTAGCTAATATTTAGCCGAGGTTCTATAATAATAAGATTTAAGAGCCTCATCTCAAGGAAACTCAGCTTTTCTCAGTCAGAAAAGAAAGTTGACTAACTTCCAAGGTCTTTTCTTCTGCCAATGCTTAATCATGAAATTATGACAACACGGGTAAACTTAAAATGTTGGTGGTGTTTGTAAAAGGTCTGCTTCCCTTGGAGATGTCCTTTCGCTGTTGTTTCAACTCTATCTTTACATAGATGATGCCTACCCTGTACCTGAGATTTGTCTGCTCTGTTAAGCACTAAGGCCAGGTTACTCCCTGCCTGCCAGCCTCCCTAAGCCACCAGTCCACAATGGAATCATCCAACAAGTTTCCTGATTTTCCAGTTCCTGAAAAAGATTCTATCGCTCCTCTCAACTAACCAGATTCAGAGCCACCAAGTCACTCTTAATTTCTTCCTAGTCTCCTGCTGACCCTATGCTCAGAGTCTTGTTAATTCCCTTTACTTTTCCTTCAATCCCTCTCCCTTTCTCTTTTCCTAATTATCATCTCGGAGCAGACCCCTCACGGAGGAGTCCATAGCCCATCTTCCAGGTCCGCTCTAGAAATGTGCCATTTCTAAGTAATGATAGTCAGAATCACGTGACTTCCCATGATTAACAGCCTTTAACTCCTTGACCCCTACCCTCCTTTTCTTTTTTTCCTATTTCCACTGATCCCCATGAATCCTCCTCTCCTAAGCCTCTACCCATTTCCGGAGGCCTTTTGTATATTCACTCCTGAGCAGCTATGTGACCCTCTCCAGACTGGCTCACCCACACCCACAACGTACCCACCGATACCTCCACAATTGTCAGGATCCAGCTCAAGTCCATGTTCTCCGTACAGGTCTTCTAACTTCCGGAGCCACTGCACCTGCAGCCGATGGCCTACTTTTATGTGTCACTCTTTAGGCACCACCCTGTGGGTTTTTAATATCCTGCCTTAAATGGTTATCTTTTCTAACATGAAATGTAAAAATATCCACTACATAGTATTCCTACAAGTCTAGGAGCCAGAAAACAAGTCACCTCTAGTATCTGGATGTATTTCTTTCTATTCTTTTTTTTTCCTATGTAAGTTTACCATCATTATAATGAAAGTGCATGTTTGATTTTGCTTCTTGATTTTTTTTAATCACCTAATTTACAGGGAAGACCTGTAACTGAGAATAATTAATAATGCAGGGGGTAGCATGGGAAGATCGAGGGACAGCTGACCCTGCAGGAAGAGAGAGCGTAAGAAAGACATCACAGCAGTTATTGTCAGAAGTGAATTTCAAGCAATGATCTGCCAGTGTCAGCAGGAAGTAGAAAAGAGGAAGTTGTCCTCTCAGAGCCTGGAGGACATTCACTGTGGATGGCCAGGAGCCCATGGCAAGGAACTGGCATCTCATGGAAAATTTGGGCTCCAAGCCAAGCAATACAACCCCTTCTGCCACAGAAGGGAACCATGGAACCATGCTTGAGGCAAATGCATTGGTGAAACTGCTCGCTTTTAATGCCAAATGTGACATAAACAAAATTTACAGTGAACACTAAAATTTATTTTTTTCCTAAATTTATTACAGTAAAAGACACATTTCCAGTAATGGACATTTCCAAAAACATTTCCCTCAAGATATTCCTTCTCACATTGAACCCATTTGTCCCATTATTCTTGAACTTTCTGAAGCAGCTCTGGACACCTTCTTTCTTGAATATCTTTATGAGGTGTGTTTAAAAGCTGCAATGAATGCTGCTGCCAAGTGCCATCCAACAGAAAGGCAGGCTGGTAAAAACATCAGGGTCTCTCTTTTAATCACCTTATTCAGCTGATCTGGCACCAGGTGAATTCTAGGTCTTCCCCAAAGCCAAAATGACCATGAAAGGTAAACATTTTGAATCAACTCAGAACGTGGAGGAAGCTATGGCTGTACAACTGAAGACACTGCTGAGAGAGCACTTCCAGAACTGCTGCAGAAAGTGGCAAAAAACAATGGGATCAATGCGTTCCCAAGAAAAAAATGGAAAGAACCCTCCGTATCAATCAGACACTTGGGAGTTCAAATCCTGACTTGTCCACTTCCTCCAATGTGTGACTTTGGCTCTCATCACTCAACTTTTCTGAGTTCCAGTCTCCTCATCAGGAGGGTAACAATCTGATCTTAATCATTGTGACAGTGACATTTAATAGATTATTGCTGCACATTTGATGCCGATTCCTTTCTCCTTCCAGCTACAGACTTTATACTTTCACCTCCTGTGCAGGGTCTTCCACTGATGGAAAAGAGCATTTAAAATCAAGCCTGGGCAACTAGCTTCTGTCTATGAAATATCTATCTACAAGATGTGATGGGAAAATATAGTGAATTTTATAGTTTCAACCTATTACAGTTTAAAATCAATTACAGTAAAAGACTCATTACAGTTAACTCTCTTAAAACACCCCTGCTTGCTTCAAACACACCGATCCCATCCTTCTTGACTCTTTCTGAAGCAGTTCTGGAAGTCCACTTTCATGAGTGTCTTTAGTTGTGCAGTTGTAGCTGCCTCAGTGTCCTGATCGGTTCAAAATGTTTATGTTTCACGGTCATTCTGACTTTGGGGCAGAGCCAGAAGGTGCATGCATGGTCCCACGTGCAACTTCTGGTATAGAAGGTGGATAAGGACACACAGTAGTGTTTTTACAAGACTGCTTATCATTTTGGCAACAGCAGCAGCAGCTATTGTACTTTTTCATCACACCTCATAAAGACACTCATGAAAGAGGTCTTCCAGAACTGCTTCAGAAAGCAGCGGGAATCATGGGATAAGACCGTTCAAAGATGGGACAGGGATGTAGCTCAGTGGTGCTGTGCCTGCCTGGCAAGCACAGTGTCCTGAGTTTGAGTCCTGCTACCAGGAAAAGAAGAAGAGTGTTAAAAGAAGGAGGAGTTATTTTGAGGGGATTAATGGCAATATGTCTTTTATTGTAATAATTTTTAAAAATGTAAACATGAACCATAATTTTTATCATGCCTCATGTTTATAAATAATTAATAGAATTTCAGGCAGATCAAGAGATTGTATGTACATGATGGACTGATATTTTACTATTTTATGTATTTAACAAAACAATGTACTTTCAGCATGCCCTGCATTTTTCCAGGCACTTTATAAATACTGACTTATTTAATATTCACAATAACCTTAAAAATTAGGCACTGCTATATTCCTGGTGGCAAATGTGGAGAGGATGTACAGAGAGGTTAAGTAACAGCCACTGTCACACAGTCCGTGGCCTACAGAGTGTCAGACCCCATACTTCATGCTCCCAGCCTCATAGAAGTAAAAGGCCTCAGCCCATACTGCTTTCTGTTCTTTCCTCTTTGCGAGGCCTTTCATCATTGTTTCTTTTCTCTATTTCCCCACATTGAAGAAAAAGAAGTAATTCACCTCGGCCCGTGTTTTCATCAGTGTCAGAAAGAGCAAAGGAGTAGAAAGTTTTCGCTGACGGCCATCTAGAGGGAATGTGTTTAGCAAGCATGCTGTCCCTGCAGCAGCAGCAGAACCGTTCTCGTTGGTTTAAATGTTCTAGGCTCGGGGTAATCTGTTTGAACGTGAGAGCGTGTGTGTGTGGCTTTTTGTTTTGTTTTGTTTTGGTTTGGTTTGGGGGGACTTTTGTTTTGTTTTGTTTTGTTTGTTTTGTTGTTGTTTTGTTGTTGTCGTTTGGTACCCGGCATTTTTAAAGAAAAGTGCTGGTTGCCTTCCTGGAAGAGCACATGTATTTTCAAAGGCCTCACTCCCTTCCTAGGAATGAGCAGCCATAGCCAGGAAGAACATGAAATAAGCAACAGCACCACTGGCAGAGGCTTAGATTAAGGCTTTAAAAAAGAAAATTCCCAAGGTGATGTTCCAATGGGCCATTCAAAGGTCACAGGCCAGGTAGCAAGCAAAATATAAGATCCTTTCAATAGAAACAGTTCTCCTCATGGTCTTCTGCTTTGAAAAGCAGATTTATACTCATGGAAAATTGATGGATCAGCAATTAGATAGATAGATAGATAGGATAGATAATTTTTTTTATCTGCAAGCTGAGGTCCAACCTCCAGTGTGTGTTTCTGATCTAAGTCCAGCACTTACATCTTTCCTATCTTTTCAGCTTTGTATAAAAAGGCACAACTGTTCCTGTTCCCTCCCACACACGATAAATGAGATAATGCTTTTGGTTCCATGAAGGAAGGATACTAGGTACACTAAAATTATCACCATTTTCAAAATCCTTCCTTTCTTTGGAAACATATACTAAGATCACGGGTGTACAGTGCTGTAGAAAAGTCAAATTTTCCATAGAAGTGATCGTTTTTACTTCATGAAAGACTAAATTGTTTTAAAAACTTGTAACCATTTTTAAAAGGTAGAAATTTGAATTTGTCTATTTGCTCTTTAAATGAACATGGAATGCTTACGACACATGGTGTATTTTAATGGAAATCTTTCCTCTGTATTTTATCTCTTTAAAATAACTTTGTATGGCATCAATATATGGGGAAAGGATCTTAGTTGACAACAAGTGGAACAGGCGAACATTACAAAGCTGATAATACATCTTTAGGTTATAGAAATCTAAGCCCTATACCTAAGTAAGAGGACCACTGGCTTGTTTTGTTCTACACTAATCAGAAAAACTTGCAGCTGAGTCCTAGGTGCACAGAGCAGGGCACACTGATGCATATCTGAAGAGGGGCAAATAAGACAGGGAAAGGTTTGGAGATTATCTCATGGGTAACTCGACAAACACTGGAGGAAGAGGATCATCCAGAGGGTGATAAAACTCGACTTCGGATCTTCAAGAACAAATTTCTCAGAACAGAATTTGGACTTACTCCATGAGTTTGGGGAGATGTGTTGGTTGTGTTGTTGTTGTTTTGTCCACGTCTACTTTTTATAGTCTCCCCAGCCTCCCTGTTACTGGGTTACCTCCACTCCACCCATGTCTTGAACAGAATCTTGCTCCATTCTAATTTGTTACTTCTGATATCCCATGGCTCAGAAAAACATCAGAACCAAACATATTAAAGTTGTACGAATAATTTAAGTGGAGTCCTGAAGGAATCTCCTTGGAGTAAGTTTTCTTAATCCATTGTTTAGAATAAAATAGTTTTAATGTAACTCACTCAAAAACATGTAATGAATATTACTGTGTTTCTGGCATGTGTCTTCAGTGGAGAATAATGAGAAATAAAAGAAAAACATAAGTATTTTGTATAGATAAGTTACTATCTTGGTAAAGGAAGTACAAAGCCATCAAGGAAGTATAGTTATCAGTGTAGGATTGGTGCAGATAACAATTTAATATTCTCTCTCTCTTTCTCTCCCTCTGTCTCTCTCTCTCTCTCTCTCTCTCTCTCTCTCTGCCATTAGGTGAACATTTGTACTAAGGGCTTTAGGCTGTTATAGCTTCCTATCAATCACGTAGTACAATGAACAGTTAGAGATGTGATTCAGTGACTTCACTAACACCATATGTGTGAGAAATGAAGAAAGCCCTAACATTGTTAATAGCCAATTTGTCTTCTACAGGATTTGTCTTCTAAAGTGGATGATATACAAATCACTGTCTCCTACCGTTTGCCACTTCCCAGTGCTGGCCAGAAGAATAATTTTCATGTCTCCCAAGTGGATTATGCTGACTGCTACCCAGTTCCTCCTGGGAAACAAGCTTCTTACACGTTCCCGGCTAGATCATTATAAATCACATCTATATTGTCCCAAAGCTCTGAATTTTCCCCGTCTGAAACCATGCAATAACTGGACCATATCTGTAGAGTAGTAGAAAACATTCAAAGGCACAAAATGAATGATGCAATACAAAATTGCATTTGACTTAACTTTTTCCAGTTTCCCTGGATGTGTAAGCAGGATTAAATTTGCACTGAATTCGCAAAAGTTCCAGACTCAAGTGCTATTTAATCTCCTTCCGTAAACAGCAGCCTGAGCAATCCTCTCTAGAGTTAGCAGCTGTGGTTGGTACCAAATCGTTCCCTGTAAATTATTTCATAACCTTCTTCCACAGGGCATTATACCCTGCAGAGTGAGACTTCGTGGAAGGACCCTGGGGCGCTCTTTGTTACCCCCACACACACACACCCAGACAAGGATGTTCTGCCCTTTAGCACCCCGAGTTTGATTAGAGGAGAGCTTTTACAACAAAATGGGCTCAGCCTCGGACCACAGATTGTGTAGCCAGGATGCACCGGGACCCCTAAAGGGCGGCAGAGAACAGCTCATCTTGAGCTTAGCAGTCACCTCTCTTGGGGGGCCAGTACCGAGACTGAATCGAGGGTTCCGTACCCAGATCTCGGACTCACAGAGAAAGGGGTGCGGGTGCTGGAGGAGGAGGGAGGGCTTGTTTTGCCGGGACGTGGAAAGTAGGCGCTAGCCTGTTTCGCGGTTTTTTAAGCCCCTCGGCGTGCCCTGACCTGATCAGCAGGGAGCCAACTGCTCTCAGGAATGTTCCGGGAGAAGGTGGGAGACTACTTCCCAGCGGAGGCCTGTGGGTGCTGGAGAGCACCAGGGGGGTCACGCGCGGGAGATACAGTGTGCGCTCCGGGAGGGGTGCGGGCAGCTGGGGAGTGCGGGGCCAAGGGTGCGATCGGGGCGTGGGGGACCCATCCCGGAGTGGGGTAAGGGCGTGGGAGACCCATCTCGGTGCGATCGGGGCCTGGGGGACCCATCCCGAGGTGGGGTGGGAGGAACCCAACCCGGGTGGGACCGGGGCTTCGGGACCCGTGCGGCGAAGGCGGGGCGTGCGG
>NW_022900927.1:56743472-56743729 GCF_012274545.1 Fukomys damarensis | reverse complement strand
CCGGGCTCCGCTCTTTCTGACCCTCCTGGTTTATTTCTTCTCTTTTCTTTTCCAACTGAGATGCACTTGCCCCGCGAAAGCCCGATATCCTGGGCGCGCCCTGCCGGAGGCCCCGCGGCCAGGGCTTCTTTCTCGGTGTGGCTGGTTGCAAAACTGCCTTTCTCCTCGGCGAGGGAACAAAGGAGCGGCTCGCCATCCCCGGCCCTTCACGGCCTGAGCAGCGCCGGGCAGCGGTGGCCTGGCGACCCCGGGCGCGC
>NW_022900927.1:56682321-56734074 GCF_012274545.1 Fukomys damarensis | reverse complement strand
TCGCCAGGTGCCCGCTCCTTCCCTCTCCGACCCTGGCCGTCCTGGACTGCCCTAGGCCACCGGCTCCCGGGTCGCTGTTTCTAAAACCGGGAGCCCCTTCTGCTCCTCGCCCTCCGCCGCGCGGGTCACCCGGTTTCCACTTAGGCAGAGGTGCTGCTCTGTGGGCAACGGGGGAAGAAAGTGAAGGCGCTGGAGCTCCCTCGGAGGAGCTCGCCTCCTCCAGGAATGGGCCGTGTGTTTAGAGGCCAGTCTGGCTTTGGATTCTTCTTCCACCAGGGGAACCCAGGCGTCGGAGCCTGCATCCCAAAGCACGGCGTCACGGGAGCATCCTTGCTGCGTTGGAGAACCACTTCTTTAGGGACCTCTAAGTACCTTGCTTACTGCTCATTATTATCAAATATTGTCTGGGCTCACTAGCTTAGGAGCAGTTGCTAAATGTCTTCAGTATTTCTCCAAAGAGCTGCTAAAGGGCTACGATTTCACTTAAATTCTCCCTCCTTATACACGTGTTTAGTGCCCTAGTGCACGCTCCTCCTCCGGCAGGAAAATGACCTTTAATAAACCCTTCCCTTTTCAAACCATGTTATGGTAAAAACATGCGAGCAGTCAGGAGCTTGTAAATAAATATTACCAGGCGAGTGTTTCAAGTCAAAAATACTTGTACAGGCAGTATACGATTTTCCCTGAAATGCCTTACAGGTGAGTCACAGTACACTGTGTTTGTGTGATTCTGACCACAAGCAACTGTTGCCCCCAGCTAACCAGAACAATGGCAAGTGGAGTCCAGGCATCCTGCACGCTTTCCCTGATGTCTAAAAAATAATGCCTGAAGAAGCCCTTTGCTTTGCTTGCGCTACTGTGTCCATCTGTGTGTGTGTAAGTCTCCATTCTGGCCAAACTTGTCATCCAGCACCTTCCAAAGCCACGGGGATGGCAGCTCAGATCTGCTTCCTCTGAACAGGGCGAAACTAAGCAGGGACCTTCAGTTCGGGGTCTGGTTTCCTTTTCCTTCTGTTCCTCTCTGTTTTAGCTCTTAAAATAGGTGCTTTTGCTTAAGGTATTCATAATGAAAATAAGACCTACTTAAAGGATTATGATATGTAGTCAGAATGCTAACAAGTGAATGATGTTTATCATTTCAAGTGATTTCAAAACATTGAGGCCTGTTGGCTGGGGATTTAGCTCAGTGGCTCCATGCCTGCCTGCAAGCACAAGATCCTGAGGTTTGATCCCTGGTACCAAAAACAAAAACAGAAAAACACTAAGGCCTGTTAGACCACTGTATGGGAGCAAGAGTATATTTCTTTAAGAAAGTGTTTTGATTCTCAGACAGTGGCTGAAGGTGGTGATAGCAGCTTCCAGACTGTAAACATCCTCCTCTTAAGCAAACAGGCAGCTACTGTACAACCTGTCCTAGGTAGGCACAGCCAAGAGGCAGGGAGCATGAGAAATAAGCTCTCCCATCATTTGGCAGTTTAGAGGTGGCTCTTTCACACTTAATATCAGAAATGGATATCGCACGTTTGAGATCCTCTAGCCTCTGGCTTTGCCTCCCTAAATGAAGTCCCATTGTATATTTTCTAAATATCTCATACTACTTTTCCTAAGGAACTTATCTCTTCATTGGCTTAAAAATATACAGAAAATAGAATTCTACTTTTGCAATTGAATACATTCTCATATAAACATGGTAGATAATGCAATATAAGGACTCAACTTATATTTGAAAATTGTAATATGTTATTTAAAAAATTTGGGGGGGTATAATTTGTGAACTTCAAAAACATTTCAAAAACAGAGAACATCTATAAAGCAAAGTACCTGAAACTATTAAGCCAATATTCCTCAGCCCAATGTGTGGGTCCTCTCTCCCTCAACCGTGACCTAAAGTGGTTTTTTTCCTCTTCCATGAATTTTATATCCAAACATAAGAAATAAAACACACATATTCAACAGGCACAAAGGCACTGTGAAGGTAGAAATGTTCGGGATCAAACATGCTAGAGTGTCCCCGTTACGGAAAGTCTCAAGCCCTTTGCGGGTACTTTGGCTGGTGTAGGTGGCGCAGGTAGAGAGGCTCTTTCTCCATGGGTTTGCCCCAATGATGACATGTGCCTTCCCCTCCTTAGGACTGAGCAGAGTAGCTGGAGCGAGCTCCCGCTGTGAAAAAGCCTGCAACCCTCGCATGGGAAATTTGGCTCTGGGGAGAAAACTCTGGGCAGACAGCACCTGTGGTGAGAATGGCACCGAACTGTACTGCTTCTCCAGCGACAACGCCGATGGCACGTGCCGCCAGCCCAGGTGTGACAAGTGCAACGCTGCCCACCCTCACCTGGCTCACCCGCCCTCCGCCATGGCAGACTCGTCTTTCAGGTTCCCCCGCACATGGTGGCAGTCTGCAGAGGACGTGCACAGGGAGAAGATTCAGTTAGACCTGGAGGCTGAATTCTACTTCACTCACCTGATTATGGTGTTCAAGTCCCCCAGGCCGGCAGCCATGGTGCTGGACCGGTCCCAGGACTTTGGAAAGACGTGGAAGCCTTACAAGTACTTTGCAACGAACTGCTCAGCCACCTTCGGCCTGGAAGACGACGTTGTCAGGAAGGGAGCTCTTTGCACCTCTAGATACTCCAGTCCTTTTCCCTGCACGGGAGGCGAGGTAAGAGCATCTCACTGTGCACTGTAAGTAAAGTGAGGCAGAAAAATGTTACCAGCCCACATTTTTTTAAAGCGTGAAGCTATACTTGTAATAACATGAAGGAAATTCGAATTTTTCATGAGCTCTATTTGTCGTAAATTATCTCTCATCCTTAGACGTGGATGCGTAGTCGTTTTCAAGCAGTTTGCCCACTGGCTGGGTTTAAGGCAGAATTCTAAGATTCTAAGTTTTTTTTGTTTTTGTTGTTGTTGTTGTTGTTGTTTTCTCATTTGGAGAAAGGTAGACACACATCGTCCTCAGCTTTAGAGGTTACAGAGGCTGCTGGATTGTTCAGTTAACAGCACAACTCATGTTTCTGAGGGTGAAGAGACAGCCTGTTCCTCCAGCTGCGCCTGGTATCTTCCTGATAGTGTTAACATAAATAGGAAGTAAATAAAAACAAAGCCAACAGACAAAAGAAGTCTGTTTGTCAGAAGGATACTTTTGTGGGACACTGGAGTTTTATCTTTAAGATACCAAAAGTGCATAGCAAACAAATGAAGGTAAGTTTCTTTTAAGACAAAAAGGTTCCTTTGGGTTTAGAGACACATCTGTTCCAGTTTAGGAACTTAGTTCTATCCTGGGTCTAAGACCAGCTCAAATTTATTCTGCAAAACAGCCTCCTTGGATACTGGTTCAATTTCTGTGTGGAATGATTTCTCTTTGTTTCATATTTTCCTTTCCTTTATGGGAAACAAATCTTTTCAACTTAGGTAAAGGCAGCTAGAAAGGTCCCCCCATCCCCGAAACTCGCAGAAGGCTGAGTAAAAGCAGAGGAAAGAGACTGTAATACCTACAATAAGTAGATCAAGAAAAATCAATTTGGAAACAAAGGAGAACAGGTGGTATTATCATTCTGATCTGTGTGCATATCATGAATTTAGCTTCCAGATGAAGAGTGATTCCACACCCTCCTACCATGAGGCATTTGTCAGTTGACACTTCGGGGTGGAGAAGGACATCATTGGCATCTACTAGGTAGAAGTCAGGGAGGGACACCACCCAACTCAGACAGCAATTCCCTTCCCTACTCCCAGAAGAGTTACCCAGCACATGTCAACAGTACCAGGGTTGAGAAGCGGATACTAAAGCGTTGGGTACGCGCATGATGCACCTGTTGGAGGGGCTACAGACACTTCGGCACGCCCCTGCTAGGAGGCATCTGTGTGCTGAATAAGCATCTGTTGGGTCCTTACTGTGTCAGGCCCTGAACTCGTGCTACGCAGTCTGTCTGTAGCTTATTGGCGGGCAGAGCTCACCAGGGGCCTGAGAACAGGTTGGGTTGGAAACCTGCTTCCCACCCCCACTGCCACAAAGAGATGTCACCGCATCGTCAGCGGCTGAGGAGACCACTAGGAAGGGTGCTGCTGGCACCGTGGTGCCCAGAGTCTCCTTAGTATCACAAGCCCATTCGTCCCCTGTCATGATGGACAATTTTTAAAGATCCCGGGGCAGGAAAGAGAGTTAGCTTCATGGTCTCCTTGTGCTCAGAACACCGTCGACGCAGATGCGTGGCTTGAACTCGTGGCCTTGGAGTAGAGCCACAGAGTTCTGTGCACTCGCTACACCTCTGTGCCAGCGGCTGTGTTCATCTGGGAAAGAGCAACATACGATTCCAGCAAGCGGGTGGCAGCCACACGTGCTTCAGCAAGAACCACACTGAATTTATCACAGCAGTCCAGGAATTAGAGATGACGAAAGTAACACTTATCTCGCCTCGAGTGGAAACAAAAATCTGTTTTCTTAAACTACTTCCTGTCATCAATGCTTACATCAAATCGCAAGCAAACAGAAACTAAACTTTGCATCATGTCAAGCACAACTTAATTCCCCCTTACAGCACTATTTCAAATGTACTTTGGCCCATTTTAGAATTCCCTTCCTTCAGAGGACAGACAGGTTTGGGAACTAATCTTTCCCTTCTGAGTCAGAGCACGGAATAGGGCCTCACCCAGTCTGTCCAAGTGCTTCACCCACTGAGCTATACCTCCTACCCCAGAAGAGCACCTTTTCAAACCAAAGTGGGACCTGCTACACAGACTTCCTAAACTGGCCAGCAGCTTTCAAAAACTAGGGTGTGGTTAAGTCCTACCCGGGTTCTCCTTCCCCGGAGAAAAGAGTGTGGTTCAGAGCTAAGGCGATTTGCCCAGCAACATCTGGGGAACTCTGTGACAGAGCAAGGAATGCTCCCCGGTTTTCTGACTCAGAGCCTAGTATTGGTCCCATAAAACTTGGTTCTCCCTCTGCTATGGGTCCCCTAGAGCTGCTGGCAGACAACCATGTGCATGCCTACCTCCTGCCGAGCTCTCAGACCCGTTCGCTGTAACTCATTTAGGTATATCGTGAAGATGATAAAGGGTCTGCCAAACAGGCTTCTCCCAAGCAGTCGTGTCTTCTGAGACGTCCCTGGTCATCTAGAATTAAAGGGTTCAGTCATCAGATTAGGCTGGAAACACTGACCGGTGCCTCAGTCTGTTTTCTGTTGCTAAACCACGATACCTGTGCCTGAGGAATTTATAGGGAGGTCTGTGTCCCTCATAGCTCTGGAGGCCGAGAAGCCCGAGAACATGGATCTGCTCTGCATCTGGTGAGGGCCTCATTACTACATCCCACAGTCGCAAGGATATCACCGGTGCAGCAGAGCGCGCTTGATTCCTGGGGCCTCTCTTCCACAGCTGTACTGTGTGAATGCAGTCATCCTCCCCAAGTCACCCCCACCAAGCACTGTGAGCGGATCTGTCTAGGGATGAAGTTTGCAACACATGAACTTTTAGTTGTCGTTTGTTTGTCTGTTTGTGTGAGACAGGGTCTCACTATATAGTTCAGGCTGGCCTTGCACTCGCTGTGTAGCCCAGGCTGGCTTTGAACTCACAGCAATCCTCCTGCCTCAGCCTCTCAAGTGCTGGGCTTACAGGTGTGCACCGCCACGCCCAGCCAATGCATGAACTTTCAGAGGACACACTCAAACTCCAGTAACCAGGTTTAACAAAGTTGGACATTCGTAAATATACGTGTGCCCCAAGTGGGAGAAGTAAGTGTGTCGTTGCTACTTCCTGGGCCCTCTTCTTGAAGACCCCCAGTTACCCTCCCTTAGGACCCTAAAGATCCACAAAGTACAAGTGCTCCCCAAGCCCTGGCACGAGGCACATGGGCCTGGGGCTCGGCGGGGGTGGTTGATTGCAAGCCTCTCTTTCCTTTGGAGCGTTAGCCTTCTATTTTGGAGGAGAAGTAGATAATAACAACCTTGAAGCTAAAGGTGATGGATTAATTATGCTCTTTTGCAATCCAAAGATGCACCCTCAGATCACCTCTGAGAACCGAAAACACAGGCGAGTGGGGAGATACAGCGAGCTGTTTTAGGCCCCACACAGCCAGGCCTGGTGGAGCTGGAATTTTGGTCAACACCATGCAGGAAGCAACATCTGCTCGGTGACCCAAAGCAACTGTCCAGTGATGCAGGCAGCATCTCCAGGGAAGGGAGAAACACTTGCTCCAGAACTCTGCAAGTTGGATAGCAACAACCCAAATGCAGAGTTTTTCCCGGGGCGTGACAAATATCTATAGCACTGAAAGGGAGGGCTGTAAAGTCAGAGACAGAGGTAAGGAAAGCCAAGAACCGAGGGAGGAGCTGGGTCCCGAGCAACCCTTGAATAGACGGGACTGTTCCAAAGGGCAGGGGTTGTGTCATCCCCAGAATTTACCATGTTGCTTGGCTCACAAACACTCAATAAATCTATAACTGAATGGATGGATGACTGGGTAGATGGATGGATGGTATAACAAGCGGGGATTGGGTACAAGAAGATCTTCAAATGGCTGAGAGGGAGAAATGAATAAGACAGGCAGGAGATAAGATTCACAGATTCTGGTTAGCATGGAAACGCTGAGTTGGCAGTCACACAAGATAAGTTATGGTACGGGGAAGGGACAATTAGTAAAGGATCTTAAACACTGCTTATTCACTTATTCATTCCAATAATTGTTGAGCTGTTGTCAGATTCCATTCCAAGTACTAGGGATACCGGCAGTGAACCAAGCATATGAAAATCTCTGTCCTCAGAGATTAGATTCTAAGTGGGGAAGCAGAAGAATGGAGAGAGAGAGGGAGAGAGAGAGAGAGGGAGAGAGAGAGAGAGAGAGAGATGGAGAGAGTTGGGGGGGAGAACAAATAAAATACACAGTGTATCAGTGTGATAAATACTAAGGAGAAAGTAAAACCAGGCAGGGGGCAGAGAATACCAGCAGGAAAGGGTTTGCTATTATTGAAGCAGACTGAAGGATTTGTGACTTTAGTTTAAAGAAAACGACAGAGAATACAGCAGGAAAGGGTTTGCTATTATTGAAGCAGACTGAAGGATTTGTGACTTTAGTTTAAAGAAAAGCTACAGAACACTTTTATCAGTTAAAATTATTTAAAGAAGCTACAAAATAATAGAATGAACCCAGACATGCACCCCGTAAACGATTTTATCTACTTATTTCAAAGGATAGATTTGGGGGGGGTGGCAAAACAAATGCTTCCTGGCTGCTTTGTAGAAGCTCAGTTGGCATTTGTTTGCATTTGTCTATTTGTATTCTGGAAACTGAGAGACCAGACTGTAAAATGTTGCATTCTTGTAATGATCGATTGAAAAATGGAGGCCGAACAGAGAACAGAGAGGGACGGGCACCCGGAAGGCAGGTGTACTTGGTCATGTGGGGTGACTCCGAGGCTTCGGAGCCCCTGGAGCCTTGGTGGAGGTGTGAGGGTTTGGGGGTCCTGGAAGACAAGAAGGCGAGTCACATCAAACCTAGGAGGATCAGCAGTGAGAAGTGAGTGCCAGAAACTCGGTGAGGATGGGCCTGTCCCTGCTGTGTGCTCCAGGCCACTCAGGGGTAGCTGATGGTTATGTCACATCCCTGTCTCTCTGCTCCCATGGAGCTGGTTCCCTGACTGACACTGTCCTGTGTGTCATTGTGTTTGCTCTGTGGCTGCCAGCACTGGGCCTCTGCGCTCAGACAGACCCCGTCAAGGAGCGAATGTCCGAAATGCATTCTCTGGGCGGGATCCGATGAGAGTCTCTATAAAATAATAATGTGTTTGTTAGCTGTGTTGGATGTTACCTGTCTACTTAAATGCCAGTTCCGTCAAAGAGCCACGATTCATTCTCTGTTTCTGCAAATATTTGTGAGGTGCCTCCCGTGTGCTGGGAGTTGGAAATGCAGAACAAAAGTCAGAAACTCCTGCCCTCAAGTTTCCCTTCTCAATGTAAGATGCTAAATAAGTCAAATATACAGAATATTCAGGTAGTGATAAATGCCAAAATAAATAAATAAAGCAAGGAAAGGGACTAGGTTGTGGACAAGGGGGTGTGGAGATGTAGCTCCCAGGAAAAGCCTCAGTGAGACTTTTGAGTAAGGTCCTGCAGGAAAGTAGAGGGGAGCCGTGCAGGTACATAGGGTAAAGAGCAGAGGCCAGGAGCAGCTCGGCCTGGGGCCCTCAGGACAGCAAGGACCTGGAGAGAGACAGGATGGGGAGAGGTGGAGATCGAGGTACCTCAAAAGTAGGTGTCTCAGGGTGACCCCAATTTAGCCCCAGATCAATTAAAGTTAAATACGTTAGCATCTTGGTTGGCTCTCAAAGTAATCTGGACCATAAGTTAATCTGGGTTTACTTATCCCATCATTGGTTTTCACTCTGAGTGGTGGAAGCCGTTGGGGTTTTAAGCAGAAGGGCGATGTGCTCGATTTTGAAGAGGATCACTCTGGTTTGTACATTAAGAAAAGACCAAAGAGTGTGAGGGAGACCTGTTAGAATGCTGTGGCCATGACTCAGGCTAGATCTGGTGGTGTGTGGACAGAGGGTCGCAGTGGGAATTCTGCGAAAATGGATTCTGGATCCCTTTGCCATAAAAAGCCAACGCTAATGGCAGCACAAAGTTTAATCCCCTCTGACCTTGGATCTCAGCCCCTCCTCTTTCCCATCCACGCCCACTGACTTCATGATCTCATCCAGTTTTTATAGCTTTAAGTACCCTCTGCACTGAGGTGACTCCTAAGGTTACGTATTCTGTCCAGACTTCTCCGAACTCTGACCCCACGGATCGTTGGTGTATCCATTCGGCTCACTACTAGGCAACAGGGCAGGCTGGGTGCAGCGTGACAGAAAGGGGGGAGGGAGTCTGCAGCTTGAGCATCTGCAAGAAGCGGGTAGCCGCTGGCTGGATGGAGAAGCCCCTGGGGGAGGCGGCTTGGGGAGGAGCACGGGAGCTCGGTTTGGATTTGTTAAGTGGACCTTGCCTATCCAGGTGGCAATACCAAGGAGGACGTCAGATCTGTGGGATCAGAGGTCAGATAACCCTGGACCAAATACTAACTTTGAGGGTTGGGATTTATCTCAGTGGATCTGCCACCTGCCTCGAAAACATAGGTCCCATGTTCAATCCCTGGTACCAAAAAATAATAATTATACCTTTGGGAGTCACCAGTGGAGGGAGGGTATTTGAAACTGAAACTGGAGGAGATCCTTGAGAGAGTGGGTGTGAATAGGAAAGAGGAAGGTCTGAGACCCGAGGTCAGAGGGGATTAAACTTTGTCTGTTGATGCTGTCATTACTGAAAACACTTCTAAAATCCCAAGTAGCATCCAGAAACCTATCTCACTTAGGGGTCTGGCTATTCTAATTAAGCAACACACAAGTTGAATACCATTGAGTTGAATTGCCAGAGTCAGAATGGTGGGTGTAAATTCTAAAACGGCAAGTGAGAGGGAAGTGGGAAGGACCAGCGGTAGCTTCTCAAAAGAGGAACCAAAACAGGCCCAGGGATTGAGCTCAGTGGTTCCACCACCTGCCTCACAAGCCCAAGGTCCTGAGTTCGATCCCGGTACAAAAAAAAAAAAAAAAAAACAGATCTCCCTGCTTCCTAGAAGAGGAACCAAAACAATCAGAGAGCAGGGAAAACACTAACCATAGAAATGAAAGAGGAAAAGGGTAGCGGAACAAAGATTGAGATGCTATTCTGTAGGGGAAAGAAATCTTTGAAAATACCATGCTGAAAGAGGAATGTTGGTTTTTGGGGCCCTCTGATTTTGAGGGCCCCATATTCTGTTTCATTTTGACTCATCTAGTTTCTCATCCTTTTCTGACTTTCAAAATTCCAATCTTTAGGAGTAATTTTCTGGAATGTCCCAGACCAGCCTACTTTGGGGGAAAAATTAAAACATAGCACTGTGTACATTTTCCTGCCTAATCTGATTTCCAGAATGTAATGTTGGAGACCACTTACTTAAAGTTTGCAGGGTAGACAACTAGTCCCATTTTAGTAAAAGTGTTTGCATTTGCTTCAATTTGCATCTATTAATGCTGAGTTGTTCTGTTAAAGAGGAGAACAGAAACCCACATTTAGAGATCTCTACAGAATGTACCGGCTTTTGCACTGGGAGTTCTGCACGGATCTCTTTAACTCTAAGGCATGCATTCTTTTCCTGGATGATTTCTCTTGCTAATGAGCAAAGAAGCAAAATGGCAGCCTTCTTCCTGTGACATTTCTCTTCTCTCACTAATCTACCTGCAGAGGAGGAGTCTTCCTAGGCCCCAGCTATGTTCACTGATGTTACTTTTACACTTCATGATCATAGTTCCTAAAGCAAAAAATAATTACGAAAAATATTCAAATGCTTTCTACATGACATCATGTTCATTTGTGCAAATGTTGTGTCTTTTGGCGGCTAATGAAAAGGGCTTCTCTGTTTGAAAATTGAAGCAAAGAGACAAAAAGTGGTTGACTCTCTTGCACCGTTTAGTGCTGCTACCTACATTTCTCTCAGACTCTATGTTCCAATAAAAATCCCCCTGGGTCCACTTCCCACCCCCAGATAAAAACTAAGTGTAGATCAAGGAGTATAGCTTAGTAGTACAGCATGCCCTGGTCACAAAACAAAACAAAACAAAGGCTAGGCTGTGTGTGGTGGCACGTGCCAATAATCCCAGCTTCCAGGGAGGCTGAGGCAGAAGGATCACAAGTTTGGAGCCAGCCTGGGCAACTTAGTGACACCCTAATTTTTAAAAAATGCAGTGAAGATATAACTCACCAGTGCTCCCTGACTTCTATCCCCAGCACTAACAAACAAAACACAAACAACTCCCCCTCAAAAAAGCCAAATGTGGGGCTGAGGGTGTAGCTCAGTAGTACAGCAAGTGGCAGATGTCCAGCCCAGGATGAAGTAGAAGAATGAGATACAGTCAGCCTCCAGAATCCTCAGCTTTGTCGTCTCTGTCCCAACACACCCAGAGGGGTGCAAAGCTCACCGTTGCATAACAACAGCACCCTCTTTGCTGCTTACCAAAGGGTAAAAACAGTGTAATAAGCCCGGTGCAGTCCTTTTAGAGGCAGGGGAAGAAGGGGGTTGTATGTGTAGCAAAAACCAAAAACAGGTGACTGACAACCCTGGCTTCCCAACCCTCATTAGGCATAACAACAGCACCCTCTTTGCTGCTTACCAAAGGGTAAAAACTGTAATAAGCCCGCTGCAGTCCTTTTAGAGGCAGGGGAAGAAGAGGGTTGTATGTGTAGCAAAAACCAAAAACAGGTGACTGACAACCCTGGCTTCCCAACCCTCATTTCCCATGTACTCTTGATGGTTCTTCTTTCGTTTTTCACGTCTTCCCTCAAAGCATCTAGTTCCATCCCAGTAGACTATTTACTTTACCTTGCCTCTGACTCCTCTTTCTCTGCAGAAACAGACATGATCCGAAGCCTGTCCGTGGTTTTCTCTCTGGCCTCTTCTGTTGGTTCTCAGTCTGTATAGCTCATCTTTCTGCAGCATCCTAACTCTAGATCAACACTAGTGCTCTCCTTCTTGCCGCCTCGCCCAGACACCTGAACTCTTCTAAGGAAAACAACAACACAATTGTGCTGAGGTGGATTCCTCTACAAATGTGTGTTTTTTACTCTCCATTTGGCCTTCCAACATTTCTCAAGTCCTTTGTCAGCTCTTTCATTCCTTAGTGACTCTCATCAATATTACTATCCTCTCTCTAAGACCCCTCTTCAATCCCCCTATTCACTCTCAGCTGAAAAGCTAGACTCTTACAAACTTCTTTAACAGAGATAAAACATATAAAATCGGCATCGGTGCCCAGTTCAGAAAGACCCACTGAGGCAAAAAGCTGAGAGTCATACTCCTGTCCTTCATTCAGCTGCTAATATTCTCCCAGTCCTTTCCCACTGAGTCGCTATCCTACTTGAGACTCTCTTGAGAGACTCTATTCCTGCAGACATTTGTTTTTCTTTGGGGGGGGGTGAGTGGGTACTGGGGACTGAACTCAGTACCTTATGCTTGTGAGGCAGGCAGTGGAACCACTGAGCTAAATCCCAGGCCCCCCTCCAGACATTTAGTACGTGCCAGCATCATTTTCCATCTCTGTACCTTCTTGCAATGTCTACTAAATATTCTCTCTATTCTGCCTCACTTGCTCCCCGATCTGTTTTCTGCACTGCACTCTGAAGGATCTTTTTAGAATACAAAATGTCACTTCCTGGCTTGCATGGCTTAAGACTCTTCCTTATCTACTGCCTGTCGCCCCGTGATTTTGTCTCATTCTTTACGGTGACAGGCTAGGCTGGTGGTGATGAACCTATACCTACTTACTGTGTTTTTCTTTTGAGACAAAAAGTGTGAATGGAGGGTCATTTCTTTTCTAAACTAAAATTTCAGTATTCAGGTTTAACTGGAGTGTTGGCACTTTGCAATAAAATAAGTGGGTCTTGGGTTGCAGTTTGGGCTTTGGCCCCTAAAAGGTTCTCTGTCACTGGAGGTTACCCACCTTCATTTCTTATCACTGCCTCCTACTCTGCAGCCTCCAGCTGTGTCTGGGGAATTTCTTGACCTCTGACAGACACTTCCTTGGCTTGAGCAGCTCTTCTGATCTCCATCCCTCAGTTGTACCTCTCGTTCATTTAAACAGGTTGTCACTCAAATATTTTAGATGGATGGATGGATAGAAGGAAGTATGGATAGATAAATGGCTAGGGTAATTCCTGTTCATACTTAAGGACTTTGCTTAAACTTCACCTCTAACAAAAATTTTGAGTTAGGTTCACTGTGTGTGTGTGTGTGTCACATGCAGGCACCCATAGTTCCCTACATTGGTTTCCATCACAGTGCCCATCCCGTCCTTTTGTGAGCTCCTTGGAGTCATGCAGACTGCACCTTGAGAAACGCTGCCTTACCCTCTAACACTCTGCCCAACATGTTCTTTATCACATAGATGAGCTCTGAGGCATTATTAATATTACTGAAGATGACTTTTCATTGCCTTCTTCACTGCCCTTTCATCACAAGCGTATTAATCAGTATGTCTGTGAGACAACTTGTCAGGCCCCGCCTCAGTTGGCCCTTTGGGATGACAGACCCTCAGGGAGACAGTCATATAGATAAGATACCGTGAGTCCCATCTTTTCTGAGCCCAGACCCCAGGCTCTGCCCCTAATCTGCAGAGACCTGGTACTGAGGGCTCCTGTCCTGAGGGCAAGTGCATCTGTCTCCACTCCTTGGAAAACAATGCGAGGTGCACTTAAAGGTTCACTTGGGAAGTTTAATTTGTCATCAGTATCATTGGGAAAGATAGAAAACGGAACCTGATCTTCTGCAGTGTTCCCAAATGGCCTTCTTGTCACAGTGCTGTGTTGGCTGCAAGAATGGCTATTTTGTGATTGTGAAAAACAGTCACCTCACGACGCTATCGTTGGACAAGCCTGTGTGGCTGTTTGGTTCCCTGGAATAAAGTACCAAACTTTATGATCCCTCCCAGAGAATTGCTGTTTCAGGTACCACATTCAGCTCACCTGATTTTCTAGAGCTGGGAAGTGAAACTAGTAAGGGAGAAACTTTTGCTAGAGAAAGGGGCTTAGGTATCAGGTTTTTAGTCAAAACAAACTGCAAGTTTTTTTGCAAAAATTATAAGCTGGGTTTTTTTGCTTATTACCTTCACATATCCTCTTCAAGAAGTTGAGTCTAACTGGGACTCTTGAACTGCTGTCTCTTAAAAAATGGATAAATCACTGAAGGATGGAAAGGATAATCCCATGGAAACATGCACATAGTGAAGTCGACCTGCAGAATGGCTGGGGACGGTGGTGCGTTGGGCACTGGGGCAGAGAGAGGGGTGAGGGAGGAGGTGAAGCTGACCTTGGAGGCTCAGGGTCTTGTATGCCAGTGACTTTGGACTTGCCCTCGTGGGTAGTGGGAACCCATCCACGTTCTCCTGGGTAGAGACGACATAATCAGAACTGCTAAGAAGGAAGAGGTGTGACTTGCCAGCTCTTCATGTGAAAAAGACCTAAGAGTTTTAGTTGACTGTGGTTTCAACGTTGAGTCAACAATATCATGACTGCCAAAAAAAAGTGAATGTGCCACAGGCCCGCATTAGCAGAACAATGTTCCAAGCAAAAGAGCAAGTAGTCCTTCTGTTCTTTTCTCCAGTCCATGCATAGCTGGAGTACTGTGCTTAGGTCGGGAGAGTACTGTTTAGAGAAAGCTGCCCAGAGCAGGGAACCTTGTTGGTTATATAATGAACAATTAACTTGGGATATTTCGCCTATGAGAGGGTTTATGGATGTTCAGGAATTGCTAGCATTCTTCAGATGTTTGAAGAGGGATTAAGTGGACTTTGATGCCTTCCGAAGGCAACAGTATGACCAAAGAAAGACTTTCTGAAAACCCAGATGCAACCAAAGACAAAGGGATCTCTCTCCAGTTACCCATCCCATGAAACGTTTCAGCAAAAGCCACACAAACCCCAGTGAGAAGCGTGCTAGAGAAATCTCATTACAGAATCAGAGGTGCGTCACGACCCTTTCGTGCTCCATCCAACTCTGAATAGACAAGTTGCGATTTAAGAAAATCCTTCCCACACAGCTATAGCAGTGAGGCACTGCATAGCCAGGTCAGGGCTTCCTCCTGCTGGCTCAGCAGGAACCCTCATTTTGCGGGTTACTAGGTGGGGGATCTTATTTCTTGCTACTCCAAAAGGAGCTGCCCTTCCTCTCAGCCATTTAACAAACGGAAGTCACTTCATTGCCTGAGAAAGAGAAGGTGGGAGGAAAAAGTAGAGTCCCTGCTCCCCGCGTCTCCTCTTTGTATTAATGGTTGACATTTTAATCTCTGTATTATAACATCACCAGATGAAGTGTGGCAGAGTGCATATAGGAGCAGGGGCCTCACATCCGTTTCATTCCCAGGTTCTGGCAGTTTTCACTCTGACATTCCTTCTCAACTCCCACTCCTGCACTCCAGTTCCATTCCTGAACTTCCAAGGTAGCCAAATGGCTATCTCCTTATTCTAGTACCTTCACTTTTAAATTGGGTCAGTGTGTGAAACACCAGAATAAGGCATATGTCAATGTGTTTTATAAATGGCTAAGGGCTATCGATATAAATACTAACTACTAGGAATAAAGGCCCATTACATTCATTAATACTGAAGGAGATACTTTGGGCTGGTTCATCTGGTCATTCAAAAGGTAGCTGGGTACCCATGATGTGTCTAACACTCTCCCAGGCTTGGGGGGACACAAGAATAAACAAAATAAATGGAAAGTACAATCTGAAATCCAGACAAGGAACCTACATTTTTAGAACACAAACCAGTTGTAAACTGGAAACTTCTTGTATTAAGATCATCTGTCAGTGTTCCCAACAGTGTCGAGGACTTGCCTTTGTACTTAGAACTTTCAGACATGCATTCAGTTATCAATCTCCGTCAGTTAATAGCAGATAAAGTGAACATAAATAATTGTATGCTTTTTATTAAAGCGGTAGCCAAACTACATTCCTAGACAGGCAATAACAAAGTGAGGTGTTAAATTTAGAGAAAAATGAACAAATCAGATGTGAAAGGTTAATCCATGAGCCTTCGATCTATATTTAGTTGTACCTATCTGTTGTGACTTTTAAAATTCTTTTAAAATTATACTATGAATCTCAAGTACAAGATAAGGAATTCCCTTCTTGAAGCTATTTTTGGGTGGCAGTGTTATGAAAGAAGTATGAGCGTAAAATGAGTCGTCTAATCAAAGCTGAAAGAAACATATTCACCTACACCTTGCTGGTGTTTCAGACTCCTGAAGGAATTTCCAAGTGATTCTATTAAGCGATTGCTCTATAGTGTACTTGGGGTGAGCAAGCAGTGTTGGGTTCCTGGCCCTCATCTCAGTTGCCTCTGTGGATTTTTCTTTGTTCTTTTACGACAGATACTTTCTGCAATTGCATGTGGCAAGCTTGTTAAGATTAATGAACCTTTCCTAGGTGTGGTGGTGCATGCTGTGATCCCAGCACTCAGGAGTTTGAGCAAGGTTGCAAGTTCAGAGCCAGTCAGGCAACATAAATGAGTTTGAGGCCAACCTTGGCTACCTAGCCAGACCCTGTCAAAAAAAAACTGATGGACTTTTTAAATAACATGGCTTTAAAGATCTCAATTAAGTCTTATTCAAGCTGTTTCAGTTAGGGAGCCAGAACCGGTTTAAAAGATTTTCAAATTTGCAGATCTCTCTGTAAACACCCACATTCCCATCCACACGTGTACTGCTTTCTGCCTGCAATCTACTTATGCTTCTCAAAAGAAAAATAAAAGGAAAGAAAGAAAGAAAAAGAGGTGATCAATCTGCAGCAATGTAACCAGAACCCCCACATACCTGTCTTCTAAGAACTTTATAAAACATGTACCAGGCCTACATGGAAATTCCCGGCCAGGAGTTCAGGGATGTATTATTTCTGCTTCTTTCTAGCTTTCCTCTTTTAAAAGCCCACTTAGTAAAGCACTTAGCTACCTCCAGATGGCCCAGCAGATGCCACGAGCAGCCTGTGGGACTGTGGCTGCCGTAGGAAGTGTGTTCCTCCTGTGTGGAGCTGAGCCCCAATAATGCGGTCAGCTGGTCACTTTCTCCACTTCAGGGGAACTCATTCTGCTCAGTACTGAATATGTAGACTGCTGGGCCCCTACCCCGTCACCTCAGCCTTACCTGCCAGTCTCACCGTCCATTTAGACAGCATGTGGCCAGAAACATTATGTACCCATGGTTTAGTAACGCAGTGACAGGTGTGATAGAAATACACAGATGCTTTCGTCACACTGACCCAGATGTAGGAGCCCCGCCCCGGAGCATTCCTGTTTCGCCGCACCAGAGGTGACATAAGCAGCGGGTCTTTTTCCCTTCTCGTGCCACTGGTTCCACTCTGTTCCTTCCCAGCTGGCTGTATTGAGAATACTAGAGATCTTTTCTTCTGAATATTGCTTAAGTTCTGCAGAAACCCTTTGAAATGCATGTGGATTAAAAAGAAAAACTGAGGAAAAAATGAGAAATAGAGGTGTGAATTTGCTTGACATTGTGCCAGAGAAAATACCTAGAAAACACTGTCATCGGTTGATGCATATAAATAAAACAGGCCATTTGCTACTCAGCCAGGGATGGTGAATGGTTTAGAAACTATGAAACACCACAGATATTTTATCTAGAGAACAAAAGTTGAGTCAACGACCACCCTTAAATATTTGAAAGATTTCCATGTAGAAGATGAAACGGATTTATTTTGTATAGCTCTAAGGCCGACGTTAGGAGTTACAGGGGATAGATTCCAGCTTAACACAAGGCTTTTTAACAATAATGATTCATTATTATTCATTTGTGAGCAGAAGAAAACATAGACTAATTTTATAGTATTTATTGTTTTCCTACCTGTCTTTCAGTAGAATTGATTATACTTCAGTACATGCAGGGCAAGGTAGAGAAATATATATATATTATAATTGTAATATACATGTGTCTTTTAAAAGACAAATTGCTGGTCTTTATTTCCGCAAGTCTTTCTTCCTGATTTAGGTTTCAATTCTCTTCCTTAATTCTGCTCTTGAAATTAATCCTCATACTTCAGACTGAAACTTAATGGTAAAAATATGAGATTAATCTCTAGAGGGAAAACTTTCGTGCTGGTGACTAATACTTCTCCCCAAGGTCTCCTACAAGTGAAGGATAAAGTACTTGGGTCCTGCCTAGTACTACGGTAATGGCAAATATTTATCTGTGGCTTAGGTTAAATCGGGAGGGGCCCTTTGAAGTCTATTCCTTTGATAGGCGGGATCGCCCCACTAGGTAACAATGTATAACACTTGCTTTAAAAAAAAACTTATAATCAGGTTGCTTATAAACTTATAGTTTGGTTGCTCTTAATAAAGTTTCTTTAGTGAAAATTTAAAGCACATTTTAGTGGAAGTTTCCCCAATAGGCCCATACATGTTCAACAAGAAAACTAGTTTTAATGTCAACTTAAGGTGCGACAATTGTGGCTTTCTATGCCACACAGGCCAGGAAAATGTTTATTTTCTACCATATATATATATTTAACTATTTAATATCTTTATGAAAACTAAAGATGATTCTTGAAGTGCAGTTCAATTAAAGAACTACCTCTCTTATCCTCTTACTCTCTTACTGTTCACTCTTACTGTTCGCCTAACTTTACATTATGCATTAAAATATTCCAATATTATAGTTGCACGACTGAGGCACCAAAGAAAGTGAATAGCTTTATTTTGATTGTGTTAAATGATAGCAAGGCCATAATGAAAACCTCAGAACCTTAAACTCAATGAGTAAAATTTCTGCATAGATCTGCTATAATTTTCCTCTACTTTGAGGAAAAAAAGCAGGATCTACAACACTATATAGACACTAAGTATGGCCCTAATACAAATTATGTAGAAAGCAATTTCTGCAACTTGCATTCACTCCAGGGAAAAATCTCAAGTAGAGTCCCCCTTTGGGGAGAAAGGGGAAGTGGAAAATGGAGGGAATAGGAAAGAAAAAAGAATTACATTGACACATTCAAAGTGGTGTTCTGAAAATCAGCCAAGTTTTCCAGTTTGTCTCATTTCTAGCATTTCATAAACTGCAGCAGCCTAAAAGTTATCAATTTGGACTGGGATTTCTGGCTCTGTCCATGAAGGATTAACAGTTAGAGGCGTTATCCTTCTACCGCTTAAAACTAGAAAACCAGGCAAACTATAAGATAAGGTTGTCTTGAGGTATTGGACACAAGTAGTCCAAGACAGATCAAAGAAGTAAGAGACAAATATGGTGAGCTCTGTGACTGCCTCAGATTACTGATGGGGACATTTCTAAGCCACAGTGGGAAGGGAGATGCAGAATCCAGTGGTCTCACTGAGTGGAGCATTTGTGGGGCAGAATCACAGAGAAGAGGGAAGTCTAGTGATCTACACAAAGTTCTCCTCAACTTTTTGGCTCAATACTCAGCTGCGCCTACGTGACCTAAAAATCTACAAGAGTGGAGGAAGAACCCAGAATTAGTAGTTGAACTATTCCTAGTATTTCTGTAAGACTTGGAGTAATTCACTTTGGCATCATCCAGACTGGGAAGACCTCATCATGTAGAGGCACCAGGCAGCATCCCCAAGGGGTCCTCAGGAAGCCTTAGCAGTGGAGTTACAATGGCCCTAGAATAAAGACTACATCATATCTATCCTGACAGACATTAAGAACAATCCTCAAGAGACTCAACCTATACCATGTAAATTAATTGCACGTCAGAATGAAGTCTAACCTTTCTTAGAGAAATATATCTAAATCCAGGAAGCAAAAATATAAAATTCACAATGTTTAATGTCCAAATAAAAATTATCGGGCATGAAAACATGCCTCCTAACCAGGAAAAAATTTCAACAAATACAAATATCCCCAGAAATGACACAGCTGATAGAATTAGCAGACAAGGCCATTAAAGCAGCTATTATAAATATATTTCACATGATCAAGAAAACATGAACATCTTGAGAGAAATGAAAGATATAGAAAATGAAAAACAATATCTGAATAAAAAATACACTGCAAGAGATAAACATCAGATTAGATGCTTCAGAAGAAAAGCTGGTGAACTTGAATACTAATATTAGAAACTATAAATTAATGAAGCGCAAAGAGAAAAGAGCATCGGTGAACTGGGGGCAATTTTAAGTATTATAACATTTATGCAATTAGTGTCTAAAAGAAAAAACAGAGGACAAAACAAACAAAAACACAAACATTTGAAAGAATGACAGGAAAACTTTCTCCAAACTGTGTGAAAACTATAAACCCATAGAGCTAGGACCTCAAGCAAAAGGAAGATAAGGAAAAGTACGCCACACAAAGTTGCCATGGTAACTAAAGAAAGAAAGGACTTTTTTTTTTAAACAAATCATTCTGGAATAATTACGCATCCACATGTGGGACTTAAAAATAATAATGCCCTCAACAGTTAGTTCATACCATGCAGCAAAATTAACTTCATACAGAGTACAGATCTGAGTGTAAGAGCTGAAAGCTAAATTCTCCAAGAAAATACACAGGACCTTAAGTTAGGCAAACGTTTCATAGATGGGAAACTAAATGTACAAGCCAGATATGGAAAATACTGGGAAGTGGAACTTCATAAAATTTAAAATTTTTTACTTTAAAATACTGTCAAGGAAGTAGGTAGATTTTTCTCACATGGGAAGGGGATCAAGAGATGAAGGAACAGGCCGGGGATTTAGCTCAGTGGTTCCACTGCCTGCCTTGCAAGCGCAAGGACCCAAGTTCAATCCCCAGTACAAAAAAAAAAAAAAAAAAGAGAGATTAAGGGAGGAGAAGGAAAAGGGGACTTAAAAAAGAATGAAAATGTGTGATGAACATGTGCCAATGCCACACAGGAATATAATGTAAACATTATATACTGGAAATATGGACTAGTGGAAATAAATAAATGAATGAAGACATATGGAATTTGATTGCTATAGTTCAGAAACTAAATCTTATAGACATATAGAATTTTACATCCAACAAACAGAAAATATTTTTTTCCAAATGCCTGTGGAATTTTCACAAAAACTAATCATGTATTATGCTACCAAGACAATCCCAATGAAGTTCTTGAAGTTGAGGGGAAAAAAAAAAAAAAAAAAAAAAAAACAAGATTAGGATAGCAGTAGGGATGCCAGTTCAGAAGCTACTGCAAAAACTCAGATAAGTGGACCAGGAATGTAGCTCAACAGCACAGTGCCTGAGTTAAAATCCTAGTACCAAAAAAAAAAAAAAAAAAAAAGACCAGAAAAAGGCAAGCCTCCTACTGGAAGAAAATATTTGCAAGTCATGTCCCTGAATAAACTTTATATATAATACTTCATAAAGAACTCATAATTCTATAAGAAAAATAAGAATAAAATAGGTGAAAGATTCAAATAGACATTCCCCGCAAGAAGATGTATGTCAAACACATGAAAAGATGCTCGAAAGGAGACTGCACAGTGGACATCCCTCACATTCACCATGAAAGCTGAGGTTAAGAGTCTGGTATACCGAGTATCGGTGACAATGAGTAGCATCTCGCATGGCGAGCAGAGATGCAAAAGCGTACAACCCCATTAGAGAAAAAGCTTGGCAGTTCCTTAGAAGCATGCGTTTACCATGTACCCTAGCGATTCCTCCCCTAAGTACCATGAAAAGTGATGGCTCCTGCTCTTCTCGTGACTGTGTGACTTTCTTGGTGTTTTATTCACAACAGCCAAAACCCGAAAACAACCCGATGTCTGCCGGTGCCTATAAACCAACTGCTGACATTCTTCAATCGTTTCTTCTTACTGCTATTTCCTTGTCCTATAGTCTTTTCTGAAACCTTACAAACTGTCTCTTATTCTCAGAAGTATTGTTATGCAGCCAAACTCAGCAAGTTTTCCATCTTCTGAATTGCATTTGCCAATTCTCACTTCTTTGGGCTTCAATGATTATAAATCTTTGAGTTTTTTGCTACATTGGTCACTAATCCTTTTTTGTATCTTTTCTCCTCCCCTCTTCACCGCTAGCCATGGTGGCCCCCAAAGCTTAGCCTTAGCTTTGAGCTTTGGTTCCGACATTTGTTTCTCTGCGTTTTCTATGCAGCCACTCTTCCCCTTCCCTACCTCTTTCACTTCCTCCATTTTTCCCACCATGGTTCAGACGCTGCGGTGCTGACTCCTGAAGGGAGGCTTCGATCATTTTCGCCTCCCTGATCACCTGCTCAACACCTCCAGGAACTCTACAGCCAAATGAAGTCGGGGTGAAGTAGCTTGGATTCCAACCACTGGCTACCATGTTTCCCCCCAAATCAGACCCAGCTTTGCAGAGTCACCCCGGAGCAGGAGAATAGGGACGACAGGGAAGGAAAATAGGCTCATTGGGGCTGGCATTGTTGCTCTCTGGTTTTCAAGGCTGATTATTACCCATCTGGGTCTTATCTTCAGGGAAAGGGTAGATGAACTTGGAGAAGTTAATTAAATTTTCCTAGAGTTTCTATATCTGAAAAATGGGAATGAATAACACTGTCTCATAGACCTACTGTAAGGATAAAATGAGATAAAAACAAATGCATAAAAATATAAGCCATTATTAAGGGTGACTATGAGTTTTCAACAAATACATATTTATTATATGTGCTAAGCATTGGCTGAGCAGTGGTGGGCAAACAGACAAGGTCCCCAGAGTTCATGGACCTCCTAGTCTAGAGAGGAATACGGGCCATTAAACAAATTAAAAAATAGGGTGGATTCTAAGTCTTGGTGCTCGGAGTAGCACTTCCGTTCAGTCCTTCCCCGACCCCTCTGTCTCTCAGTCCTCTTCCCATTTGCAAAAGATCGAGCTCCCTGTTTCCTGCAGCCCATCTTTCATTTTTTCCTGTATTATAATTTGAGTTTGTCCTATAAGAGAATGTGAGTCTGATTAATGTCACTGAGACGGTCTCAAAGTGCATCCGTTTCCCTACAAGTGGCTCAAATTTACCCTTCTTTATCTAACACCTCTTTAAAAACTCCGCATCCCTGCGGATGGCAGGAGCAGCCATCGTTGCTTTTAGGTTAGGGTACGTGGAATGAGGAGATGAGTCATGTGTGACACTGCCTTTAACCTCGTGTTTTAACTCTAATCTGGAAATGGCTGGCCACAGAAGTATAACCTGGGATAGAAAATGCACGGTCATAAATATTTTGCATACCTAATATATATGTGGGGACGCACATTAGGCTGGAAGTTAAGAAACCGAGTTCTGATGGGTTGAGCTTGGGCACGTGGAGGAATCTGGCCAGGCTCAGTGTGTTCCAGAAGAACTGGGTCTTGGATTCCTTTCCCTCCAACTGCACAGGGCAAAGAAAGGGAGAAGGAAAAGCTAGGAGTCCGCATCGATTGGGGAATTTAAACTGTATTTTTGTCCCCAATATTTCTTTTTAATTTTAGTTTTCTGGTTTTTGTTGTTGTTTGGGTTTTTGTTGTTGTTTGGGCTTTTTATTGTTGTTGTTCCTCCTTGAAGGTCTGCCCTTCCTCTTCCCCTTGAAGATATTTCAGAAGCAGCCTTTTGGTCACTTTAAACCTGTAAATATGCCCTTGAAACATGCAGAGAGGCTTTTGTGTCCTTACAAGCCGAGGTTATTAGCGTACAAGTGCGCCGCATTCCTCAGCCTGCTCCATTGAGAGTTTGCTTAGGTCATGAGGTCCCATCTCAGGAGATAAGGCTCCCACTTTAAAGGGGGCGATCTGATGGAACAGGGTGTCTACTGCTCCGCAGCGACAGCGAAGGGACGCTGGCGCTGCTCGAAAGACAGACACACTCCTCTAAGACGAGTAGGTGCTTCGCTGAAAGTGGTTCGGTCAAGGACAAATACTCTAAAATTAAACCAACCAGTTGCTCTGCTGTGGACGCCCACAAGGCAGTTTTACTGTTTTCGTGTCCAGCCTTCTCTTTCCGTAAAACCAGAACTCCCACGCACAGCCCTTTCAAAGCCCAGAATGTCTTTTCATTCACAGACACCTACCTTGCTGTGTAAGCAGAGTCTATTTTAAAGGGTTTTTTTGGTGGGTTTTTTTTGTTTGTTTCTTTGTTTTTTGTTTTTTGTGGGGTTTTTTGTTTGTTTGTTTGTTTGGTTTGGTTTGGTACCGGGGATTGAACCCGGGTCCTTATGCTTGCGAGGCAGGCGGCGGAACCACAGAGCTAAATCCCTGGCAGCAGAGACTGTTTTAGAATCTCTTGGGGGGCCTGGACGGAATGTGTGTTCTTTGAGTTTTGTGACTCCAGTGCCTAAACTGTCAACTCCAACAGACACTGGCTTCAGAAGTCCCCCAAAATCTAACTGTCCTTGTCAGCGAAGCGACAGTAGAAGAACTAGAGTGTGTCAGTCCCATATGTTTGGGAAACCTGAAATGCCTGAGAGATTTAAGTTTTTAAATAGCTTGATAAAAAGTAGAAATGGAGACGAATGTATCAGTGTCTGTCCTCCGCTTCGGGGGTGCTTTCGGCCTAACAGTAATCAGGAGAGTTGTTGTTGATGAGGAGAAACAAGCAACAGGTGACTGAATTAACCGATGCTGCTTGTAAACAGCCACATAAAACCAAGGATGGTGTTACAGTGCAATGGAAATGTTTCTCAGCACAGATGCCATTCTAGCCAGGCTTATATGGAATAGGAAAGAAATGTGATTTTTTTTAATGAAAATGTTTTTACTATAAGGTAATTTGTCTTTTTATTAGATGATATCAGACAGATGTTCCACCTCCCCTTAAATGTTTTATAGTCATGCTTGCAGTTGGTGTAAATTTATTACTGAAAATACGTTATATAAATCTGGCATTTTAAAAGTATTGATTTATATTGGATAATATTAAATCCATTTTTTCTTTTCAGGTAAAATTTTATTAGTCACACTGAACGGGGTACAAGATTAACATACAAGTAAAATATTTTGCAAAATGCTAAAACTTACTAAGATATAATATATTCCTAGTATTGTGTCTTCGAGTAATAAAATGTACATAAAAAATAAAATGCACTACACTTATGCACTATTTGTATATTAGAAAATTAAAATAAATCTGTATTAACATGATTCTATATTGACTCAATCATTCAATAAATAGCATTGAAGATTTATAAGATATTATATTAGAAATGAATGATATAAAGATGAATCAAAACATTGTGTAATCTAAAAATATATAAAATCAAAATTATAATAGATACCATAAATTATTTTAAAGCTATAATGAGGTTTTACCTATGAAAAGATTCAAATTACTAAAAAATAGAATTATTAAATCAACATACAAGATTTAAGTGTGTGTATACACACATATATATATATATATAACTTTTAAGAAAACACAAAAATGTCTGTACTAGTAAACAAGTGGGGTGTTGAGACAAGGTCTCATTATTATGTAGTTGAGACTGACCTGGAACTCACTTCGTAGCCCAGGCTGGTCTCAAACTCACAGGGGATCCCTCTGCCTCAGCCTCCCGAGTGCTGGGATTATAGGCGTGCACCTCTACACCTGGCTCTATATTATCTTCTTATTTCTTACTTTGATATGCCCAATAAGAAAACTTGTTCATTTTCATGCTTTGTTATCTACTAAATATAACCACATTTCTAGCTTTATTATGTCAGTTCTATACATCTATATATAAAAATAAAGATTGGGCCCATGTGTAGCTTCATAAATTGTACTTTATACAAATTAAGCTGTCTTGGAGTTTTACACCTCACTTTTCATCCAGAATGGAGTGACTGGGACAAGATTTGCTCCCTTTCCTCAAATAACTAAAAATCTGGGCAAGATGTGTGAAAAGCAGTTTTCAGGCATCAGACAACAGATGGCAGAATTTAGTAATTGCCCGAGAGAGGAAGCCACTGAGGGGTCCACAGGGTCACCTCCTCACTGCTAGAGAGCGTCAGGCTGCAGGGCAGGGAGGAAGAACCTAGACAAAGCTGCTGGGTTTCCTGAATTGAAGACCCGTTAAAGACTATGACTAATAAAATCCTGAATGATAGGAGTGTATCTGGGAAAGCCAGGTAGCGACTCCCAGGGGTGGAGCCTGAGTCACCCATAGGAAAATAGTCTTTTGTAAATGGGAAGGGGATCAAGAGAAGGAGCATGGGCACAGAGGAGCGAAGGGGAAGGAAAGAGAATCGAGGTGTGTTACGGACCTGCACCAACTCCCCACGAGGAATGTAACTGTGCACTGCAAACATGTATTAATAAAAAAGGAAAACTACCTAAGCCAGAGAAAGAACCACATAAAAGACAAAGAGAACACCCTCCAAGATCACACAGGACCGGGAATAGTCAGCAGCATGTAGCATATCATTAGCATAATTAGAAGGATCTCGCCTCAGTCTGGGGGAAGAAGGTGTCTTAAACTGTAGGATGGATTTGGTCCCACCTACAAGCCAGAGAAAGAACCACATAAAAGACGAAGAGAACACCCTCCAAGATCACACAGGACCGGGAATAGCCAGCAGCATGTAGCATATCATTAGCATAATTAGAGGATCTCGCCTCAGTCTGGGGGAAGAAGGTGTCTTAAACTGTAGGATGGATTTGGTCCCACCTAGCAAAAATTAAAAATAAGCCTCAAAAGGTTCCAGCTCTTTCCAAGCAATTTAACTGCACCTCGATAAAAAGCCCAAGAATGCCAAACTATTCGGCACCCAACAAGGTATGATTTGCAGTGCTTGGAAGCCATTCAAGACCAAAAATGAAACAGGAAAATACAACACATCATGAGGAGCAAATAAATCAGTGAAAACAGCCTCAGAGTGATATGAGCGATAGAATTAGTGACTCAAAACTTTGAAATAGTTATTATAACTCTATTCCTAATGTTCAAAAAGTGGAAGAAAGATAAGCCACATTAACCACAGTCCTGGAAAACATAAGAAAAATGCAAATTGAATGTTCACTGTTGAAAAATTTGATGCCTGAGATGAAAAGCACACTGAATGATAGTAGTATATGAGGTACCATGGAAGAAAAGCCCAGTAAAGTTCATTACATAGCAATAGAAATGATCAAATAGATGACAGGCACGAAAAAGCCAGAAAAAGAAACACAACATCAGCTACCTGTGGGATATCTTCAAGCAAATTAATATGCACATTGTTGTAGTCCACAAAGAAGATGAGAAAGAGATCAGAAAAAAAAATTTTTTTAATTGCTGGAGTTTTTCTAAATTTCATAACTACAAATCCATAGATCCAATAAATGCAACAAACTTAAAAAACAAGAAACAAGAAGAAATCTACCCTCAGGGCTCATCAAAATCAACTTATTTAGAAACCAGTAGTAAAGAGAAAATCCTGAAGAGGGGAAAAATACAGTATGTACAGAGGAACATAGGCTTTTCGTCAGAAGCAATTAAAGTCAAAGGACAGTGGGACAGAAACCTTAAAGTACTAAGAAAAAAAATTATCAATTTAGAATTCTACACCCAGAAAAAATATCTTTCCAAAAGTGAACTTGAAATAAAGAGTTTCAGTCATACAAAAACCAACAGAAAGTTCAACAGCTGCAGATCTATATTACAAAATATTAATGGAAGCCCTTCAGACAGAAGAAAAAAAGTTCTCTGTAGATCTGCAAAAAGAAACGAGTACCATTAAACATAGAAAACATGAATATGTGGTCAAAATCTTTTTTTCTTATTTTTAAAATCTCTTTAAAGATAATTGTCTTTTTAAAGCAAATATATCAACTATGTGTTTGAGGATTTATAATACATAAAAGCAAAATCAACAAAAAAGCTTGGATGGGGAGATAGGAGTACACTGTAATAAGTGTCCAGTATTGGGAAGACTGTGATAGGTCAATAGCTCAGTGGCAGAGAGCTTGTCTAGCATCTCTGTGGTCATAGGTTCATTCAGTCCCTAGCAAGGCGGATGGGGTATATACCATAAACCCCAAGCAAAAATATTTAATAAAAAAGGAGATAAGACTAAATCATTCAGCCTAAAGAAAGACAGAAAAAGAAAGGTAAGGGAATATAAAACAAGTAGCAACATGGTAAATTTAAGCAAAACCATATCAATAATCACATTAAATGTAAAAGATGTAAATACTCCAATTAAAGGTCATCAGATTGGATAAAAAGTTTTGAAAGGTCAGCTTTGCTGCCTTCAAGAAACCTTTAAAAATAAAAACATAACTAAGTTAAAAGGTGAATTATGAAATAAGATATACAATGCTAATTCTTCTAAAGAAAGTAGAGAATATCACCAGGGGAAAAGAAAGAGACATTTTGTACTGATAAAGAAGCCCCTTCATTAAAAGGATGTAAAACTCCTAAATGTTTATACACCCAAATAACAGAGCTTCAAAATATAAGAAGTAAAAGCTGCGAGGAGAAATAGGTAAATTAATCATTATAATTGGAGATTTTGGTGCCTTTTCAAGGACACAAGGAGCATTTCTCAATACGGACCATACACTGGGCCCTTAAAAAAGTATCAATAAATGTGAAGAGATTCATATCACACAAAGTATGCTTTCTGACCACAATGGAACTAAATTAGAAATCAATACCAAGAAAGTACTGGGAAGTTCCCAAATATTTGGAAATTGACATACTTAGAAAAAACCCATGGTCAAAGAAGAAATCCAAAAAAAACACAGAAAGGAGTCTTGAACTGAATGAAAACAAAGATCCAACGTCAAAACTTGCAGAATGTAACAAAAGAAGTAGGGAAAAAAGATCTTAGATCGGTGATCTCAGGTTCCTACTGAATGAAAAAAGATCCAACGTCAAAACTTGCAGAATGTAACAAAAGAAGTAGGGAAAAAAGATCTTAGATCGGTGATCTCAGGTTCCTCTTAAAGACACCACTAAAAGAAAAACAAATTGAACCCAGAGTAAGCAAAAGAAAGTAAACAATAAAGATAAAAGCAGAAACTAATGAAATATAATAATAGAGAATATAATTGAAGCCAAAAGCTGCTTCTATAAGAACATAAAAATATCTAGTATTTTAAATATCATTAAAGAACAAAGGCGGTTATGTTCCTAAAGCTTTCATTTTTTGTAAATAAGAAAATGAGGCCAGCAACCACGGACAAGATCTAATATTTGCATTTCTGTGGGTGTTTGCTTGTGCTTGTCAGATCCTTTTCTTTAAGGCTATGAAAAATCTTGTGTGCTACAGACAAGAAGGAATCCTTAAAGCCATTTGAAAATGTACGACATATTTTTACATAGGCGTAAATACACATGTACGTGCGTGCACTTGTTCCTCCTCGACAGTGCCCAACTTGCAGGTAGAGCATCTTCCTTTCTTAATTCTTCTAAATCCGAATCCCCGTTAGGCTTCTCCTTTTAAAATGAAATTTGAGAAATAGTCTATTTACTCCCGCAGTGGTAATTTGAAAACGTTAGAATGTGCCAGCCGCTGTGGAACATGCTGGGGGACACAGCTGTTAACCAAACAAGCTCCCTACCCTTGGAGCAGAGTCGAGTGAGAAGTGCAGACAAGTAAACAGGCACTAACAATAGACCAGTGTGCAAGCGCCGTCGGGGAGAGAACAGGCCCAAGGGCAGACGCGGGATGGAGAATCCACGGACACCAAAACAGCCCCCAAGCCGGGAGCTAAAAAGAAATAGTGGTTTTCAAAGCAGAAACTAAGTTTTTCGTAATTTCTTTTTTTATTGCTTTTCTTCTTTTCTTTTCTTTTGTTGTTTTGGTGCTGGAGAGTGAACCCAGGGACTTGCACACGCTAAGCATGTGCTCTGCCCTTAAGCTGTACCCCTTTCCCAAAAACAAGTGCTATTTGTTTTAGGGCCCAGCATATGGTCTATTTTGATAAACTCTCATTGTTTCTTGGATTATTATGATTCAATATAGGCAGTGAAATGTTAGGTGTGGAGCAGTAAGTAAGGTACGAGTATGATTCCTAAAGAACTCTTTGATGATTGTGTACCTAACATTTACTCCTTATCTAATCACATTGTGATTCTTGCTAAATTTCCATCTCAGAAAAAAATAACACATAAAAGGCCATTTTTAGCAATTCTCAGTGTTAACGAGGTTTTTTGTGAAAAGTCTAGTAAAGAAAGATTCAGTGGGCAGTTTCCTGGTGTGTAGCACTTGTCAGCCTTGCACATTTCCTCTAGAACCCAAGAAGTAGCAGAGCCTGAACAGAGAATCCGGATCCTCGGGCAGAGTTTCAGGGATCCCAGGCTCAGAGAAGTCAGACAAACCAGGGAAATGTGAAGGCGCCACAGGGTAGGTAGAAAAGATCCACGATTCCTTCAGAAGGTCAGATCTTTTTTAAATGATGCATTTGATTTGACCCACTAATTTCACATGTAGAACTGTGTCTGCAGGAAGTTGTGATCTGCGCCCACATGTCTTAGCTACAGAGCTGTTCGTTGTGGCTGGTTACACGGAAAAGCTGAAAGCAACCCAGCTGTCTGGCCTAGGTCCATGTCACATCCGTACAGTGGAATTCCAAGCAGGTTTTTAAATGACGCGGCAGTGTTTCTCAGATGTTACTGGGCATCCGAATCAGCTGGAGGGCTGGCTGAACCACAGATTTGGGGGTCAGACCTGAAGAGCTTCTGCTTTAGTTCTTCTGGGATGGGGCCCGAGAGTTCCCATTTCTCACGTGTTCCCTGGGGATGCCGTCGATCTGGGAGCCACGCTTTGAGGGCCACTTACATTTATTGACTTGGAAGAATACACATAAGGTATACAAAGGGGTTGACCTTGCATTTTATATGTGTAGATACAACAGAAGTTTAGCTAGGAAGATCTTATAGACCTCTTAACCCTAATCGTGTTTGGGGCGGCTCACGTTGTAGGTACTTACTGTCTTCTACATTCTAAATAAGATTTTTTCCACAGTGGGCAGACTATTACCCCTAGTGATAGTAAAATTACTTCACTTGAGGACATGAAGTACCAGCCAAGAACACGAACAGGCCAGAAATATCCAAATGTCAAAGTATGCTTGATCCTAGTCAAAACTTGATCTCTGGCTTTTAAAAATATACCCATTAGGAGTTCACTGGGAAGCAACAGGGGACAGAGAAATGTTGAGCCCATGGGTGCATCCAAGTCCTCATGGGAACAAAACTCAGAAAGGGCTGATGTACAGAGCCTTTCTACACAGTCTTACTTCATTGCATTAGCTCTGTGCAGGCTTCTCCTGGGGACGACTGAGGAAAACGTGGGTGGGACCCAAAGGGCGACCTGCCAGCTTTGGAAGCATCTGGATCGGCGTGTTCTTTGTTTCCTGATGCAGGCTACATCCACTGCCCAGGGTATCAGATGAAGGCGTCTCCTCTCTGGAAGAAAGATTTCACGGTTTAAATTCCCGTTCACTTTTGTGTCTGCGGCACTCTGCCGTCGAGTTTCCAGCCGGCAGCCTGGGGGGTCACGCTGCCCCTCCCCTGCTGATATCTGCGTGCCAACTGCGGTGTCATGCACACCAAGCACAGAGCCGCCATTCAGCCGTCGCGGCTGGGTTCAGGAAGCGAAAGAGCTGCTGAGTTTCCCCAAACCTTGACAGATCTTCCTTGAACTGTGGGTGCCCTGGACAGCTCAGGGTGCGGGAGGAGCAGGGTGGGGAGGGCTAGGGAGCTGTGGCAAATGTCAAGGGCAAATAAGTCACAGGAACGGGGAGACAAGCAGCTGCCGCCAGCGTTCAGAAGAGGAAGGGTGGGCAGGCCGCAGAGAAATGCCCAGAGACTTTTTCGGTGGAATCTTTATTTAGTTACCACTGACTGATTCTTTTCCGTGTCTTTGTATCACTGCAGCTGATAAAATAGGGAGTGGCCACATGATTTTTTCAAATGAGAGTTCTTCATGTGCATGAAGCCCTAGTGTTTGAGATGACATATTTTCCAGAAGTCCACAATGGACTCAATGTTTTGTGGGGGTTGTTTTTTTTTGGGGGGGTTGGGTCTCGGAGGAGGTTGTTTTTGTTTTTAGCATTTCAAAATATGAAACATGTTTCATTTCTGATTTCTGTCTTTAAACTGCTACACTGACTCTCAAATATGTGACATATTATTTGTGGGAGAATTTTATTCTCTAATACATCACTTTCGACCACTTTACATATGGATAAATGGGGCCGAATATTACTTAAGGTATAATATTTTTCTAAGCTTTGCAGGTTTAAAAACATCTAAAAATGCATATACTACTTAGGCATTTAGTTATTTATTACTGTTATTAGAATACAAGATCTTGCCTCTTACCTTCTAGTGCTTTAACATGAAATTCAGTTTGTGAATCTGCTTGGGATTCTGTATAAGGAAATTATTTTGAATGTTCACCTATTATGTAACAATTTAATAATTACTTATGTCATTTACCAAAAAATTATTAAAGACCTACTATGCTCCAGACACTGTCCTGAGACACAGCAGTGGCTGCCCTTGAGAAACTTACCTTCTATACTGGGACAACAGTAAAGGGAGGAAACAACTACAAATATAATGTTCAGTGGTAATAAGTACTAAGGACACAAGGGAAGCGCGGCCATCGTAAAGATTTTGTATTTTATCCTGAAGGACAGGAGAGGACTTTGGTGGGAGTAGGGGATTGCGTTCATCAGCTTTCCCGTCACTGGGATGCAATACCCAGCATCTGTAACTTAAAGGAAGAGAGGCTTGATTTGGCTTACGGTTGCAGGAGGCTCAGTCCACAGTTGGCTGGCTCTAGGGAAGAAACGCCGTGGGGAAGGGTGTGGCAGAGCAAAGCTCTTTCGTCCATGGTGGCCAGGACCAGAACAGGGGAGCACTGCCAAAGAGGAAGGAGCTAAGATCACTATACGGTGCCAAAGATCACACCTCCGCGACCCCTCCAGACACTCACAAGTACGGTTTACCAATGCCCTACTAACCCCCAAGCCAGGTAAGTTGACAGTCCACCTTAGCTGTCTCAAAGATTAAGCGAAGAACTGAGGCGATCCAACTCTTGACTACCGAGAATCAGTCGGGATACTGTATAAAGGCCAAGTATAAATTGAATTATTCTCCCTGCTCCGCTGTCATATTTCACTGAGGGACAGTTAAGTTTCCTTTAGAGTCCACCTATAACTTACCCAATAAGAAGACACCTCACATTTAACCAAGTGCCATTAACTAACTTGACCCACTGCTTTTCTCCCTACACACGGTTTTAAGGGACTGTTGACTAATTTCACAAATCAAGTTCACCCTCAAGGGAAATACATTCACTACCAGGAAGGCAATTCCAAAAACGTGCCACAAGCTTGGAAGGCAGTTCCAGAAAAGAACCAGAAGTCACTTGTAGCACTTGTAGCTTCAGTTAATAACTGATTGGTCTTTAAAAGGGCCAAACTTCATTCAGAAATATAAATTCCTCAATATTGATTTTGCAGTTGCTTCCTAACTGGTATTCCTGTTTATAGTCTTTACTATTTATTTATTTATGCAGGTGCTGGGGATTGAACCCAGGGCTTCACGCATGCTAAGCACATATTTTACCACTGCCTCCAGCCCTTATTCTCCTCCTTGTATGAAAGTAGAGGTCTCAGTTGTTGAAGATGTAGCACCCAGATCCGATCGCTTCTCTGCCTCCAGCCTCCAGTGGCTTCCACTAGAGTCGAGTAACTCAACCACGCCTTGTCTTTCTGCATCCATTTCCTGCCTCTCTCCCCAGCCACTCTTCCCTGTTCCTGGGTTTCCGGTCACACTGACGTTGTTCTTCCTGAAACAAGTCGAGCCTGACTCTGTGGCGGGGCCTCTAACCTTGCTGTTCCTTCCCCTAGGACTCTGCATGGCTGCTTTTGTCCCAAGAGCCAAGTCTCTGCTGGTTGCTCTATATACACGTCTTCTGCATCCAAACAGGCAGCACATCTCTTCCTCAGAGTAACGGCAGCTCTTTCCCGGATGTGGTCAAGGTCTGAAACCCTCGCATTATCACTCACAGATAACAAAAGGCATAAATCAAACTGGAACTACACTGGGCAAACAAATTCAGGGTTTGCACACAGTCCTGTACACAAATGGCATTTTTTTTTCTCTCTTTACAGGTTATTTTCCGAGCTTTGTCACCACCGTATGATGCAGAAAACCCTTACAGTGCCAAAGTTCAGGAGCAGCTGAAGATCACCAACCTCCGCGTGCAGCTGCTGAAACGACAGTCTTGTCCCTGCCAGAGAAATGACCTGAATGCAAAGCCTCAACATTTCACACACTACGCAATCTATGATTTCATTGTCAAGGGCAGCTGCTACTGCAATGGCCACGCTGATCAGTGTGTACCTGTTGATGGCTTCAGGCCCGTCAAGGCCCCAGGAGCATCCCATGTGGTAGGTGAAAGAAATCCTCCTCCAAGGAGAACAAAGCACAAGCTAGCTTCAGCTTTGGACACCAGTGATCTAAGTTCCTCGAGAATTGATATAGGCCTAATATATCTCTTCTGGTTTCTTCCTCTACTGGTGCAGTCTTCCAACTCCATACCCATCCTACAAAGTACCTGTCGACTTGGTTTTTAATCTTCAGTTTTACAACAAGTCCCTCGGAAAACACCCATACCAATTTTTATTACCATGACCTTCAGATATGAAGTGTAAAGTGAGCAGCAGTGAGGGGTAGGCATAATCATATTAGTGGTATTATCACCTAGAAGCCAGCTTTGATAGTAAGTGGGAACCACTGCTGAGTAGATTTTGAAGAAAGGAAAACAAGAACCTCAATATAGTGCCTGGTATCTTTGCTGTCCAGAGAATAATAAATCTCTGTGAAGAGCAGCCCTACCCCCTTTACCTAAGGCAAGGTGAACCCCTCCTTCTTCTGTGTTCACGCACCTCCTTGTGCTTTCCTCTGAATGTTTACTTGTCCGCGTCCCCAGGATATCATGAACTCCCTGAGGACAAGAACTGTATGATCTTTGTATCTTCAGGACAAAGTGCGTTATCTGAGCCAAGAAGGTGCTCGGGAGGTGTTTGATCAACTGATAGCAACACTGGAATAAGAGGATGATGAAAAATTAGTGTCATTGTTTATTTGTCCTCATTTCACCGTCTTCCAAAAACGAAATCTGGTGGCTCAGACAGCAAGCACCTTGTTGAGACTCATCCAGAGCTATGCATGGGGATGAGGCAAGGAGACAAGAAGTAGGACCGTGCTCTTACTCTTTCATTTTCTGTGTGGCTCTGGTATTTCTGAGCAAAGCAAAGCAGAAACAAAAAAGACATAATTTTAGAAAGACCTGAGTATCCTTCCTGCCTTTCCTCAAGGGTTCCTTCCGTGCTCTCTTCTTTCTCGGAGCCCTGATAATATGGGACCACCAGGGCAATGGTCCACTTAGCCAACAGGACAAGTGGGTGCTGGCTGGGCTGGGTTGGGATACAGAGCAGCATAGGGGTGGAGGAGGGGGTGGGGCTCAGATGACTAGGACAGTGGCCAGAGAGTAATGAAAATAGAAGCAGCCTGTTACTTCTGTAAGTGAATCTGGGGCTCCCAGAGTCAGAGAAAATGCCGCTGTTATGCAACAAAAATCCCTCCTATTCCCACTAGTTTCCAACCACCAAAGCACCTTTGAAATAACCCTGCTTCAAAAATAGCACTGCTTCAGAGAAGGGAATAATTTGGTGTGTCTTCGCTAATGAGCTTCCGGTAGGGCTCAAATAGAAAATATCCCAGATAGGCTAGAGATATGTCAACCTTAGACTATGAATCGTGTAAAGGTAGAATGCGCTTGGATTTCTGCCATTATACTGTAGCGGATTAGTGAAGGAGAGTGCACAGTTCCTCGACTGTGTCCTCCAATCCAAACCCTAAAGACCATGCCACAGAGACTCCTGAGCAAAAGGAGCCTAGGAGCTGCCACAGCACAGCAGCAGGTCGGCCCTCGGTAAGGATCTGTGGAGTGTATGAGACCACCCAGACATCCCTGACCAACCAGACTAAATTACCAGAGTTCTCAAGAGCCTTAGAAAACATTCAGGAGCGTGCATTTGAAAAAATTTTTTTTCAAATTTTTTGGTAGGGGGATCGAACTCAGGACCTTGCACTTGTGAGGCAGGCAGCGGAGCCACTGAGCTACATCCCTGGTCCCTAAAAGCAATTTTTTTAAGTAAGTTCTCTGTAAACTTTCAGAGTTACCAATGCTTTCTAAGGCTGTAGGGAAAAAAATTCCTGAAGTTTCTCTTCATATTATTAAATTCAACAAACGCTAAATAGTCAAAGTTGGAGACTTTTGCAGAAGCCCTAAAGTAAAATTACTCCATCCATCCTGCAGGAAGATTATAAACCTGTAAAGAGGAGCCGAATGCCCAAGTGAAAGCACAGCGAGTCTTTTTCCATTCTGAAAGGATGTTAACATGAGACTTCTCCATCCTAGAGGTCTCTATAGAATGAAAACCTCATTTTCTTATGCATCTCATGCTGTTTTGAAATGAAGGGCAATTTCCTATTAAAATAATGTAGTTTTCTGGTTCCCTTCTCCTCAGTTTCCCTACTGATTTGAACCTCTATAGCAGTGGCAGTAGCCCCGTAAGCCAGTACCAGAGCCAGGCCAAGCCCAACACAGAGCTAGGACCAGGTATAGGATACAAACAGGGTAAAGGGTCAAGCCTGGGTGAGCTTCTGGTGATCCAGTTCCACAAGAATCCTTGCTTTATCTACTCTTAAAAAAAAAAAAAAAAAAAAAAAAAAGCCTTTAGCAGTTGCAGCAGCAAAGCTATAAGCAGTTATACTAACCGAAGCAGAGGCTGGGGATGTAAGCTGTTCTGGTTTCAGATAGTTTTCCACCCTCCAAGCTAAAGTGCAATTATATTTTTATCTGTATCTTTTTCTGGATTATAAGGAGCTGGTACATTCTGAGTATCCCTTATTGAAGTGACTGCGGCCAGAAGTGCTTTGGATTTGGGGATTTTTTCCAGACACTATATATGAATGCTATCCTGAGACTGGGACCAAAGTCTCAACACAAAATTCATTTATGCTTTCTATACCTTAACTACACAGGCCAAAGATATTTTTCTACACTATTTTTAGTGGGTCTATATTTTGACTACAACCCCTCTCGAAAAGCCAGGGATGGAATCTTCCTCTTGTCCCATGTTGACGTTTCCGAAGGTGTCATGTTTTGGAACATTTCTGATTTCAGATTTTAAATTTGGAAAGGGTTGGCTCTTTGGAATACGCTGTTCTTCTTACAGCTCGCCTGGAACCACTTCTGTTGCTAGGATGAGGACTTAACAAAGTGACATCTGATTCTCGGGGCAGTCCTTCACAGCCAATGATGGCCAATGAAGGAAGCTAAGGGACATGACCGTGGGTCCATTTCTTTAGCCATCTGAGATTTTAGGGTCATTACCTTTCTCTGGTAGCAGGGAGTAGGAAGAGAGATCCAAATCTATAGCCTTTTACAGTAGCTCCAAGTCCCTCCGATTTCCCCTTCTTCAAAGATCTCTTCCTCTTAGCCTTCACCAGTTCAGTTTTTCCGCATCTGTTCCCTTTGCTGAAGGCAAAACAGTACAAGGACGAGGACCTAGCTTTGCCATCAAACCCCTGAATGTGGGGGCACCGACTCATCAGGTTACTTAATCTCCCCCACCCTCAGTTCCCAATAAATAAGGAGGCATCGGGCCGGGGATTTAGCTCAGTGGTTCCGCTGCCTGCCTTGCAAGTGCAAGGGCCCACGTTGGATCCCAGGTACCAAAACAAACAAACAAACACAAAAGAAGCATCTGCTTCTGTGGTTATGTGAGGACTGATGTCTGATGGTTATATCTGGGGTACGGTAGACCCTCTTCTGTTGCTGTTACTATTACTGCATATTTATTATCTCAGTTGCTCCTGCTGCTCCTCCCATTTACACTTCTTCCCCGGTAAGGACACAATAAATCATAGCTCATGTGCTCTTGACATGTTTACAAAGCTAGGGTTTTGTGGCGAGGAAGACTGTACTTTGACTCCAGTCTGCTGAGATCCCGGGAGTTACCTGACAAAGGGTTCTTAAGCGCTCTTCTCCGTGCCAGCTGTAGCCTGCTCATTTCGTTCTCTTTTCCAGCAGCGGGTGGTGATTTCACAGCTGTTGGATGATGGGCAGTAGTAAGAAAGTACAGTACATGGGACACTTCATTGTTTTACTAAAATTTCACCCACTGGCTGACAAAGAGGCCTCAGAGTGCCGTGGAGAATTGTCTCAATGCCTTGAGATACACTTGGGATGGTGGATTTTTCTTTGGCAGTCAGCAACTGATTAGAAAAGACTGTCAGTATTGCAACTAAGGCACTCCAAATCTAAAAGTTAACATGTGATCTGTGAAACCATATTAGTAGGGCCTGAGGATAATGTTACTGTATCACCCAGCTCTGTGACACAACTTTAGAATCATTCATACAGTCTTACTCCAAAAGTTTTTCCCAGCTGAATCTGAGTACACTTAATTATGTATTTGTTTGCACATCTCATATGTCTTATAAACTCAGAACTGATTTAAGACCATAATTTTCATTTTCTTTTAATAATTTCTTCACTGTACGGTGAATAAGCAAAGCATGTAATTAGAAAGCTTTTGATTCTTCAAGACCTTAAGAAAAAGGACAGAAGCTTTTAAAAACAGCGTGTCATTAAATAGGACCGTTAAATTAGGATTTTAAAACTCCTTATACATTAAAATATATATTCACCTTTGAAAAGAACACCTGTAAGCTAGTTTTAGATCTGAGCATAGAGAAATGAACGATCACAAATTATAAATGCTAGCAGTTACCCCTTATTAAATACTTACTGTGTGCCAGGTCTTGTGTACAAATATTGTTGAACTTAATCTTCCCTAGCATTTAATGTATTATCATTGCTTTTCTTTCATATATGAGGTTGAAGCTTGAAAATGTTAACTGACTTCCCAAAGGGTTGGGCTACACTTTAAACCCACCTGTCAGGCACCAGTGCTCTCTCTCTCTCACAGTGCTGTGCTTTGAAGGATATGGATGGAACCAGGGCTGACATTATACCAAGAGGAGAGGAAAGAGCAGGGAGAAAGGATGGGAGGAAGAAAAGGACAGACTCCAGGGACAATGTTCTGGATGGACCCCAGAACCTCAACTCCATAAGGACGCAATACGCAGAGACAATTCTCACCATTAAATTTAACTATTTTGTGTCTTATGAAGTTCTTTTTTCATGCGTTACTTCACTTGAGCCTTATAACCCTTATCTATTCTAAAGATAACGGAAAAGAGGGTACAGAGAGACTAGTGTATTATTTGAAATCACAGTTATAGAACAATCACACTCTGATTTCTTACCACTGCTCCTTTCCACCTCCGATAGACTACACTACCGAGAGAAAAAAAAATCTATTAAAAGGACTGCTTAGCCGAGGATTTAGCTCAGTGGTTCCGCCTCCTGCCTCACAAGCACAAGGTCCGGAGTTCGATCCCTGGTACAAAAAAAAAAAAAGGACTGCTTATAGGGATAGGCTATACAGATCATTTATTTTTAACATGGAGCCAGAAATTAATATTGATTCTTTCTGTCAACAATTAGTGAAATGGCCCAAAAAGAAAAAGAATGCAAGCAGTAACTTTGAGTAATCTGCAAAATAAATAACTCAGAAGTGGCTGTCTTGGAAGGTTCAGGCATGAGTAACTTTAGTTTTTATTAGAAGAAGAATTTTTGGATTTACTATCCTTTACTTTTACCTCTACTACTAACTTATTTTTTTGTTTTTGTTTTGTTTTTTGAGACAGTGTCTCATTATATAGTCCAAGCCAGTCTTGAACTCTTTATGTACCTGGAACTCACAGCGATCCTCCTGCCTCAGCCCCCCAAATGCTGGGATAGCAGGTGTGTGCCACCAGGCCCACATCGTTTTTGCTGGTGATGAAAGGTTGCAGCAGCAACCCTACCCATTTCTTTGTGACCGTAGGATCTGTAGGAGTAGGTAATCCTGTCACCAGCAGGGACACGATGTATTCCTGATCTTAACAAAACACGAAGCCCGCCAGTTTGACACAGTGGGTGAGAGACTGTCCTTAACTCATCGCAAGGCCTTCGCCTTCCTTTGTGAGCACTGCGGTGTTAGCTCAATATAGCTTTGCCAAGAGTGCTTCACCGTGAGTTGACTACTCACTGGGCAAGGAGCAATTAATTACTCTCTTTATGTGATGAGTTGAAAATCAGAAGGCTTCGGAACCAGAGGCACCCTAAAAAAATCTTCACACTCAGGGAAGGGTTCTTTTCAGAATATTTAAATATTTATGTATAGTCCTTTAAATATTTCCCAGAGAAGGGAAAGGATAAAAATACCTAAACGCTAAAGTTTTGGTGTCAGAGTTGATATCTCTGAAAGTAAAATATAAACCGGTGGAAAAGTAAGATCGGTTCTCCAAAATACTGTATTTTTCATTCAACATGCTTTGCGGAAAGTGAAGTGTATATATTTAATCAAAATGGGAGCATTTTAAAGATACACAAATGAATCTCTTTAACAGATTTGAACTATCAAGGAGAACCAACTTCAGTTGGACATTTTTCTTACTTTAAAGTGCTCCCATCAGGGTATGGAGAGCCTAGATCTCACTCTGCAGATTTTCTCGTAAACAGTTCCTTCTTGGTATAGCATTTTTAAATCCACACTGTGGCTATGGGGGAGCCTGGAGTCAGAGCTCTCTCGAAGACTGAGTCTCCCAATTTCATTGCTAATATAATAAGGCAGGCATAGGAAGAAAACGGCAAGGGAAGAGAAGAGCTGAGTTTGTGCATAGGTGTGTGACTCTGTTGCATCTCTGTAGTATTTCATTTGTGTCTTGCCAGTTTTGCAAAAGCTGGAAATACACTTAAATTTGTCCTAAAACAATGACACTCAGTAGGAGATAAACTGTAATTTAAGTCTTTGTTGCCTCACAAGAGGATCTGGATGAGGGGTGGATACTGGAGATTGAATCCAGGGCCTCACACATGCTAAGCAAGCGCTCTACCACTGAGCTACACTCCCCAGAACTTTTGTTTTGAGACAAGGCCTCACTAAGTTGCCCAGGCTGGCCTTGAACTTGCAATCCTCCACCTCAGTCTCTGCAATACCTGGGATTACAGCCATGTGCCTGGTAGGCAAGGAAAAATTTTATTGATCAGACACATAAGACTAACACACACACTCATACACACTTTATAGGAATTCCAGAAGATAAAGAAAACTTATAGCCATTCTAAATCATAAGGAAAACAAAGTCTGCTAATTTTAGCATTCAAAACATTGTTGCTATAACTGGCGTTACAGCTGCATTATATCTTAGCAATGTAAATATTTTAATGGAATAAAATAAAGCCCATATGGGGATCTAGAAGGACTATCATATTTTTTGACTCATAGTAAGATTTCTTTTAGTAATATGGAATTCCGATATCATTTTAGCTCTTCTCTAGTCCTTTAGATATAAAACCCAGAAAATTGATTTTAAAAAATAGCTTGTTAGCTTTAAAAGAGCTCACATTATTATAAATGATTATTTTTTACCATTAAATATTTTATATATGATGCTGACAGTTTTGATAAGAAGAAACACTGACCGCGTGTCTTTTGCCTTTTATTTTTGCATCCCACGGAATTTAGCTAGCCCAGTGAGCTCACAGGATCCTAAAGGGCACCGGTTTCATTGTGTGCCAGATGCAGTTTCCCCATATACATGAAAGGACAGGGAGTAGGAGACCCCATGTGCCCATATACTGAACACAGGGGAACTCAGTGGTAGCAGATCTATGTTTTCATTCTTGTCTATAATTCCACTTCACTCCTATATGTAACAAAAGGAGAATTTACCTGTGGGATTACACTGGAGTAGAAGAGAGGGTAGCTGTGCTCCAGACTCTGCCACCTAATTTCACTAACATCCCAAACAAAGAGCTATACAGCTTTTGTCAGTAACTGGAGTTTCAATGGCCCTGACACAGAATCCCAAGCATCCCCCACCTTCCCCAATGTCTCTCAGTTACATTTACCTCACTGCATGGTAGCTATTTGCTTACACATCCAGCTTTTCATATCTGCTAAAATATCTAACTGGGACATTCATAATGTGTGATACGTAATAGGTTCAAAATCTCCTGGGTCAATATGCAGAGGAATTAATTGGTGACCTTTTAAAATTAAGAGACTCATTTCAGATCTCTCCCCACCCCCCTTCTCTCTGGTATTGTGCATTGAACTCAGGACCTTCCCACTGACCTATAACTTCACATCCTGGGCCCTTTTTTAAACTTTCATTGTTGTTATTGAGACAGTGTCTCGTTAAGTCACTAAGTTGCCCAGGCTGGGCTCGAACTTGCCATCCGCTTGCCTGCAGCTCCCAGACTGCTGGGATTACGAAAGTGCACCACCACTCCTGGCCTATCATCTTTAATAATAATCATGCTAATAATGGTCTCGATTATGTCACACATCCATATACATTCTCTTTAATCTTCAAACAAATACATAGGTTCAACATTTTTATTCTATCTTTAAAAGTGGAAAATTGTTTTGCTATGAAGGATGTTGTCCAAGACGATTGAGAACCCCATGTATCTAATTCCAAAATTTGTTTGCTTCATGTCACATTTATTTCCATAATGCTAAGCAAAGAACCTCGGACTCCTTTGTGGAGTTTCTCTAACTACTTACTGTTTTCATTTGATGATCATTGTGATCTTATGAAAGCAATGAAGATGAATAATACATTTTAGCTTACATCAAAGAAAGGAAATCCTCTTGAACATGCTTTATAAATTGATGCAGTCATCCGAATATTAAGAAAGTCAGACTGATTGTTCTACCTTCACTCCAGTCTCACTTCTTCCAAAAAATAAATTGTCTACTGTGTTTCTTTTCAATTATTGGGTTTCTAAAAAGTGATGCAGTGGAGAAACACACAGATTGTTTTAGGATATTGCCATTTTTTTTCTTAAACTATCTTTCGGAGTATAAATGGCACAAAAGTTTTGGAACATGTTTAGTGTGATTTACTGGGTTGTAAGGAAATTCATTTCTATTCCACCTTTCTCAAATTTTAACTTTAAAGGGTCATTCTAAGGGCCGGGGATTTAGCTCAGTGGTTCTGCGCCTGCTTTGCAAGCACAAGGTCCCAAGTTCGATCCCTGGTACCAAAGGAAAAAAGGGCCATTCTAAGCTTAGCTTCTTTTTTCTAACATACAAAAATAATAATAATAATATGTAATCATAAAACATTATATTTATAATTAATATAGCAACTAAGACTTTTGGGGGGGTACCAGGGGATTGAACTTGGGTCCTTGCACTTGTAAGGCAGGCCACCAAACCACTGAGCTAAATCCCTGGCCCCAACTAAGACATTTTTTAAGTGACTGATATGTTACTAAATTGATTCTTTGCTGCGTGCTACATTTTGCCACCAAAGGACTTGATCAACAGGAGATTTTGGAGCTCACTTCCCCACGCATCATTTTCCTTCTGTCCATCAGGGTGCAGGGGGACTGAAACGAGATTGTCAGGGACTCAAACTGCTATCCTCAGTACCTTTCTAGGAAATCAAGGCCCTGCTCCTTGGGTCGACAGACACACAATTAGCCGGGGTGGTGGTGCCTGCCTGTGAACCTGGGATCGCAAGAGCTCCCACCAGCCTGGGTTACACAGTGAGGTCAAGGCCAGGCCAGAATCCATAGCAAGACCCTGTCTCAAAAAGCAAACACACAAAAGCACACAAGATGCTCCATGTTCTTAGTAATTAGGGAAATGCGAATCAAAATGACAATAAGACATCACTTTATGTCCACTAGGAAATGTAAAATAGCGCTGCTTCTGTTGCGGGGTGGGAGGGGGGAAGGTCTGGCTTCTTCCAAAAAAATTAATGTAGAGTTGTCACAAGACCTGGCAATCCTACTGCTGAGTCTATGCCCAAGTGAACTGAAAATGCACATCTACACAAAACTTGTACATGAATATTCACGGCAGCATCGTTCATAGCAGTGAAAGAGTTGAAATAACCCAAATGTCCATCAGTTTGTGAGCAGATAAGCAAAATAGGCTGCGTCTGCCAATGCAATATTATATAACCAGTACAGGGAATGAAGGGTCAAGTAGGCTGCCACTCAAGTGAACCTGGACTTTATGCTAAGCCAAAGAAGCCAGACACGGAAGCCCACATGTTGTATTATTCCTTTTATATGCAATGTCTCCAATAGGCAAATCCATACAGACAAAAGTAGGCTGGTGGCTGCCAGGGGCTGAGACTCAGGGACACAGGGACTGACTCCCTATTGGTCATGACTCTTTTTGGAGTGATGAAATGCTCTAGAGTTATTGTTAACGACCATATGGCGCTGAAAATAATGAAAACCACTCAACTGTACCCAAAAAAGATTTCGGAGATGAATTTCATGTGAATGTTATCTCATTAAGAAACATTTTTATATAGCCAAAAAAAGGAGACAAAATAAAAAATGCATAATGGGTTGTGTAGGAATTTTGCAGAATGAGTATATTTCTTTTCAATTCCCAGTCATTAAACTGACTTTTTTTAAACAAACAAACAAACAGTATCTTTGGATGGTTGGCTTTGAAGCAAACCGATGTTTTTAGTACCTGTGGCTGTTGAATGTAGACATACACAGGTGATCACAGATTTCTGGATAGCTCGCTGTTCTGATAGAACTGCATGCATAACATTAATAAATCCGTCATTTCTATCTTGGTCTTTCACACTCAGTAACGAAGAGTGTTTTACAATCACCTAGAAATAAGCAATGTTCAGTATGAAGGGAAGCATCTGAATGAATTGATTCAAAAGGAAAAAAAGAACCTATGGAGGAAAATATACCCTAGCAACTGGCTTCTTGTACTACAATCAGGGGCTCATTTATCTTAAACAAGTCAACTTTTGTAACACCCTCCGCACTGTATAGAACACTGAGTGACAGTCAAACAGAGCTGTCAAGGAAGAAGGAAAACAGTGGGAAATGTGAGCTAGAAGGAATTTTTAAAAACCTTCTAAGAAAATGCAAAGTAGTCTGTGACAAGGAATTTTCCTTTAAAATAAGCAAAAGCTATGTGAACACATTGAGCAAATGAATGTCAGTGAGGTGAAAAGTACTTAATAATCCCCACAGCATTTCTAATAGAATTTACCTGGCCCCCAACTAATTATAAAAACTCATCTAAATCCTAAAAGACATGGAACAAGACCCTACAAAACCTTCTGTCATTCCCATGTCCAGCCCTGCTTAATAGATACGTTGCTTACAAAGTGGGCTCCATTCATTTTACTTTCACCCCGTTTCCCAGGTTCTTAGCTAATATCTCATTGGGGCTTTTAATGGCACCTTAGAAATTATACATTGCTAATTCCGCCCTTGCAATTTCCTTCTCTGTTATTAAAATGAAGGAGGTATTAGGAGATGAAAACTGAGACTATAAGACTTTATTGTAGGTGTTTGTGAGGAGGGGACATAACCCCCCTCCATGACTCTCAGATGGCGTTTCTAATATTTTACGAGTCTTTTGAGAGTTCTGTGCCTGTTCTGTCCCTGATTTGTGGTGTGGCCTTGGAAAAGCCAAAGTATATAAGTTGAAGTGCAAAATGGGACCGAACTGAGCTTGAATGAAGGGCAGAGACGGCGTATACCGAGTGGTCCTGCAGCAGCTGCCCCCAAAACTGAGCTTAGTAACCAGGCAGCAGTTTGGCTTGAAAGAAATTTCGCATTAGTTAGCTGCCTACTTTGGCAGTTTCCTACATATGACTAGAGGAAACTCGAAATTTGCCTGTGGACAAGAACTTCAGTAAAAATCTGTGATGTTTGTCTTCTTTCCCTCTGTATTTGCAGTTGGCGAAACTGTGGCTGTTGTAGAGCAGAAAAAGAGCCCATTGATATTCTAAAGCCATAAAGTCTTACACACATGGAAGTTAAGTCTCTTAAAAATAACAGCGCTGTACTTTATTAACACGGTAGGGCTGCAGATCTGAAACCAAGGTATTTGTGCACACCAGCTGAATTCCCTTGTGGGACCTACTCAAATAAACTTCCTGTTAGACAGAAATCATTTTTCAAAGCCTAGAAGTCAGAAATAATTTTTCAAACCTATTAGAAACAGAGAACAAATAAAAGACAATCCTATGCAATTAAATAATGACAGGGAATTTCAGAGGTTTTCGCAATTTTTTCCAGTAGCGGGAATCTGATTTGTTAGGGACACATGCAAAGAAAGGTCATTCTGGTAGTAAAATCCTTAGGCTCAAAGAAAGAAAGATTTTTTTATTCTAGAAAATAATTTCTCCGGGTAAGAAAAGATCCTACTTAAAAATTACTAACAAATCCAACATTTAGATTTCACTGTTAACTTGCAAAAAAAAAAAAAAAATGCTACTGAGACAAAAGCTCATTGTAGAACAATGGGAATACCTAAAACCTTCTTTAATTTGGCTTTTTAAAATGTTTTTCAGTTGGATTTGTAAGTGAGGTTATTTTATAAACAATATGTTGAGGGTTGGGGATGTAGCTCAGTGGTAGAGCACTTGCTCGGCATGACAAAGTCCTGGGTTTGATCTTCAGTACTGAAAAGAAAAATTAAACTCAAAATGTTTTGCAATTTATTTGCAAGGCCCGACTAATGCTTGTCTCCACTGTGGAGCAGTTTTTGTCCTCCTTTCTAAAGAAGGCTGGATTCAGGGAGCTCTTCTTGTTTTTTCTTTCATTTTGCTTTGTTTTAGCAAATCATCCAAATTTACAAAAGTGGCCATGTTGTATGTTGAAAGAAAAGCCATAAAACTTGATTTAGTTCTTTGTTCTAGTTGTAGTCCTATAAAACAAAGCTGGGCTAAATCACAACTTTAAGCAGTCTTGGAATCAATGCCCACATTTTGCAGTACACAGATGTGGTAGCATTTGCAAATTGTGTGTGTGTGTGTGTACTTCTGATACTCCATCAACTTCTGGTTTTTTTATAGTAAATAGCATGCACAAAGACACAGATAAACTTTCATTTAAATAAATAAATGAAATTTCTGGACAGTCAAATTTTTGTACCTGAAAAAAAAATGGAAATAAGCCAGGCATCTTAATCTAAAATTTTACCTGAATCATCAGGGTTGCCCAGTAGTAATGTCACTGGCTAGTGTGGGCACTTGCTTCGGTAGAAATGGAAATTAAAACTAAAACACAAGGCCGGGGATTTAGGTCAGTGGTTCCACTGCCTGCCTCGTAAGAGCAAGGACCTGAGTTCAATCCCCGGTACCAAAAAAACACAAAAAACTAAAGCTGAGATTTACAGGAAAAGCTAGAATTTGGAGAAAGAAGACAGGAAAAGACTCGAGCTTGTGTAGTTGGAGGGATTACATTCTGATCCCTGAGTCAGACTGGCCCACAAAAGCTGGAAGTTGTCTTTGAAGGGCCGGCTCAGGTGGGCCAGGGTCCACTGGATCACGATCTCTGTCCGGGTCTGATGGTTCAAATTGCATCCTTGTGACCCGAGGGGCAATTTGGGTCCCATGAGAGGGGTCCTTATGGGGTGTGAACCTCAATCTCAGTCACAAGGCTCTGCTGGAATCCAGAGTGACCAGAGGTCTAGAGAATGGAGACTTCTGGGCAGAGGTGTTCTCAGTCTCGAAGGACAGTGAGCTAGGCTGGGTAGATTTAGGAATCATAGACAGACCTTCCCCAGATGACCACAGAGCCCAGAAGGACTGGACCCCGCTTTCCCAAAATGAAGGTCAAGCTTTGTTCTACTTGTACTCACCTATTGGACATGTGCAGGCCCGAGTGAAGTCATGGCTTTTTAATGAAAACCCCTTTTAAGTTCCTGGCTACCTTAAGAGTAAACTCAAATCATGCTTTTGATGAGTAACAGTTTAAGGGTCCAGGAGTTTGTCTGTCCTTTGTTCCTAGGGCAGCCTCCCAGCTGTGTCATGACTATGTCTGTCTCCTTTATTATTCTCCATAACCTAAAAGACAGCTGACGGTGACAGTCACCCCCCTCCATGGTGTTACAGTCCTTACCAAATCCTATCCGATAAGAACCAGAAGTAACTAAAGGAGGTTCTGTCCACAATGAGAAAATCTTCCTTTAGAAGCCCATTTACCTTCCTGTTGTCATCTCTGTTTGTAAATTTATTAATGGCATTTCTCATGAGGACTTGTTCATGCTTCCAGTGGCCTGGAAGGTCCCTAGGAGACATCAGAATTTTCAAAGCACAGCTAGAAAGGTTTTACACGATTCTGGTGAATATCTGAAAGCATTCTCTACCCTCACATCGGCTGAACTTGCTCGTGCCAGTCGTGGGACATTTGGGGTATCTTCCTGTATTTGTCTTCAACACTGCCAACCAGGCTTTGTCCTGAAGAGCTCCTAAAGGACAAAGTGGTTTGGGGTACACCGATTTCATCTAAGTATTGCCCTGAAGAGACTTGGTTAATGTGGATTCCTCAAAAGCTACTCTCCAGGGCCTTATAAAAGCAAAGAAGTTTAGTGATTAACTTGAGGACCCTGGGGTCAGACTGCTGGAGTTCAAGTAGCTCCACTCCTTCCTTTGGGCAAAGTACTTCCATGTTTTGGGTCCTGGTTTATGCATTTATGAAAATGGGCAATAATAATTATACCTGCCTTCAGGAGTGTTTGTGTAAAGCAAATGAGCAAATATTTATACCATGCCCAGAACTGCGCCTGGTATATCGTAAAAGCTTTACAAGATTAGTTCCTGTTGTTATTGTTACTGCTGATCATCATCTCGAGGACAGACACAGAATTTTGGACTTACAGAGATGCGCTTGTATCCTTTACAGGAAGTACCTGGGCAAAGCTGAAGGTGACAAACAGTCGGAGGATCGCAGTCCCACTTTAAAAGCAAAAGTAGCACTCAAATTTCTTGGCAGTGTTCAAAATGAGACCAAGCTCAGTAACTTCAGTTCTCAATGCCCCATTAAATATATATCAGCTGAATGAAGGAAAAAACAAACAAAAAAAACACACACACATATTTATTGAAAACCTATTATATGCCAGTTTGTGGGGATTAAAAGAAATTGAATCTAGTTTCTTCCCTGCCAGTGTTTACCATCTAGGGGAGAGAGGTATATCGCATGGTATTTGATCCCCATGGAGTATAAATGCTTAACACTTTCTTGTGAAATTTGCATTGGTCCCATCCGTGCTTTTCTCCAGATCTGTCAGTCAGCGCAGGGTCATGGCACAGTTTGTCTCTGGGTCTTTCTCTCTCCCCTTAAAATTCCCCTGCACCAGGAAATCCCTTTTCCTTCCTGAAGCCACCTGAGTCCAGGCACAGGCACAGGATTGAGGACTGGGGGCTGGTTATACTGCCTACTGGCGGGCATTTTCACTAGCAGTTTAGAGATTTGCCCCTTCATGAGGGTAAACGTATTTCTGTAGGCAGCTCCTGAACCTGAGGCACCATAAGAACTAAAGGAAAGAATCTCTCCAGGCAGAATTTCAGACTCCCAGCCAGATGGGGGGAGCAGTTCCACCCTGGCCAGTTTTCATTCTGTGACTGGATTTCCCCTTGCCCTATACTTTTCTTTATTTTAGTGTCCATCCTTTCTGATAGGAGCTGTTTCTCCAGCATTCAAACAGAGACTAAAGAAAAAACCATGGAGCTTTTCGGCTGTGCTTACTTTCTTGCTACCTACATTATTGGGCAAGGGTTTGGAAGGTTCGGCCTTCGCTCTTGTGGGCCCTTCTGACAGTGAGCTTCAAGCCTCCTTTCTCATCAGACTCCATTATTAGGCGTCCTCTTCACCACAGAGCTCCTGCTTCTTCTGTTAAATTAAAACACACAGCCTTTAATGGGAAAAAGGCGTATTTTCTCACTAGTGAAAAGGCATGTTTTCCTCACAGTGCTTTCCGTTGGAAAGTTGGGTGTAGAATTGTTGCACACGTTTTTGTCCTGTATAAGAGCAGGTTCCAACAGGCGAGGCTGTTAGTAGAATTTGTCTCGTTTTGTGCATAAGTTCATTCTTTTCAAAGTTAATCCTTTCCTCTAAAAGGGACATGCTATCTCTTTAGAAATTAATCAGTTTTTGCCTTCACATTAGGTCTTAAATTGCCGCATGCCACTGTTCCTCTTTCTAAATCATTTGTGATAGCGAAACAGGGGCTTATGAAACACTGCAGCTGCCTTTAAATGGGCATTTTTCTCTGGCTCATACACTAAGCACTGTCTATATCCTCTTTTCACAAACATTTTTCAAGTTGCAGCGATGGTCCGAGAGAATATTCTTCTTCCACTGGAATTCAAATTTGCAGCATAACAGGGATAAAACCACATATATCTAAATAGCAACCACAGCCCAAGGGAATTACTCAATTTATAAAATTCACGGATTTCTGAATACTAAGCCACAAAATAAATCGATTCTTTTATAAACTTTTATTATCATTTTTAATAGGACCTGAACAAGAGAATCAAATAGTTGTTCCCTGGGCCAGGGAATTAGCTCAGCAGTTCCGCCACCTGCCTTGCAAGCTCAAAGGCCCGAGTTCGATCCCGGGTGCCAAAAAAAAAAAAGAGTTGTTCCCTTGGTTCTCAGAAAGCAAATGTGAAGCAAATTTTATCAGACATTCCTAAAAGAATTGAGTTAATATGAGTCCTCCAAACATTCACTGTCTTGACATCTTGCTTTGGAATTCCGTTACTGTGACCAACTGGGGAGAATGTCATCTCTGGGTGACAAAGTGCATTTTTATCTGAAGGAGGAACTAGAATAATATTTAGCCTAACTAAGGTCATGCTAGCCACAAGCAAGGGGAGCCATGAAGTAGAGAAGGAAGAAAGCAGAAAACAAAATAAAGAGTGGAGGGGAGGGGGGACAGGAGTCATTTCGAGTTATTAATTGAAAAATGAAGTAGCAATTCTGTGCCTAGTGGCTTTTCAGTGCACTCACCTCTGATAGTGACTTGAATTCCGTATGTAAAAAAGGGGTTAGTGAGGGGCTGGGGATTTTTAGCTCAGTGGTGCCGTCGCCTGCTTTGCAAGTACAAGGACCCGAGTTCCATCCCCGGTACCAAAAAATAAATAAATAAAAATAGAAATAAAAAAGGGGTTGGAGATATTTCATTGCTGCTAAAAATGGCAACTCCTTCTGTGTCCTGTTTTTTGTTTTGTTGTTGTTGTTGTTGTTGTTGTTGTTGTTTTTCTTAAAACTCGGTGTACAAGTGGATATTTGGATACAAGACTTTACTGTAACAAATGAGAAAGGTGTTATGTAAAACATGCAAGTTGGATATAAAGTTCTGCTTTTAAAGAGTTGAGTATGGCTAAACATCTATATATGCAATCTATTAAAAAGGACATATTTCAGCTATTAACGAAAAAGAAATGAAGAGTAGAATTTATTTTAGTTTAATTATAGCCACTGCCTGTATAGACAAAAGTCCGTCTCCAGAGACTGTTAATGTTTATTTACCTTTCTATTTGTGCCACAGTGGGTAAGAAAGAAAAATATTCTTGAGGCTCTCTCTTGTGTGATTTTCCGTGATTCTGCATTGCAAGGTGGAAAGACCCGTTATCGTTATTGAAGTCTTCTCCAGTAGCCTAAGAAAGGGTTATAGGTAATTGCCTGTAGTCTACCAATGTCAGTGACAGAGAGAAGTGGGCCTTTAAATCATAGACCTGTAACACTAAAAGGATCCCAAGGATTAGCCTAAGCCCATCTTCCGTCTCATACTTAAATATATTCAAATAGCATTTTGATAAATGCTTGCCCATCCCACATTCCTGACATAGTCAGTGACCTGATTCTACAGCCTCTGCTAGGGCCAAATCCTACTACACAACACAACAATTTTTAAAAATTTTTTAAATAAAAACTTTTCTAGGCAAGAGCTATATACCTTCCGACAAGGAATCTGAAAGATAATTTGCCTGATTTGGTCCCCCACTTAAATTCGTATGTCTATAGCTTCAAATATGAAGAAATCAGTCTTTCATATCTACTTGGCTTCACCATAGAATCAATATTTGTGACAAAAGTGGGCAGCTCTTAATGAATATGGTGTTCCAATAATTCTCAAATTACTCTTTGAACGTTTATGTGAGTTCCTTCCGGTAAGATAAATGCGCTAAAAATGACTGGTGAGTTAATATTAGTAGCAAATAAACTCAATTAGATGTGAACATGAAAAATTTTGACCTCAAAAGAGAAAGTTAGGCAGGGGATTTAGCTCGGCGGTTCGGTGGCCTGCCTTGCAAGCGCAAGGACCCGAGTTCAATCCCCAGTACCAAAAAAAAAAAAAAAAAA
>NW_022900927.1:56673318-56682166 GCF_012274545.1 Fukomys damarensis | reverse complement strand
AAAAAAAAAAAAAAAAAAAGAGAGAGAGACAGAGAAAATTACTTTGAGCATTTGCAAAGAGGTGTTTGAAACTCCGAGAACGTCTAACATACTTCTGGGGTGATTAGTCCTTGCAGTTTTGCTGTTCGGTTAAAGCTCTCATTTTCCAGTTAGACAAAAGACCACACTCCCCTTCAGCTGACCCTTCCGTGCATAACTCCATTTTCCTGCTCTTTCCCTACCAATCCAGAGCTATGCTGAACTTGTTACTAAAGCTTCCTTTTTCTGTTTTGTTTTGTTTTGCTTTCCAATGAAGACCTAGTTTCACTTGCACATTTTTCACGAGCATCAAATAGCAGATGATCTTTCAAGCTTGAATAGCAACAGTTGTATTGCTGAGGAAGGATTTCTTGTTTCAAACTGCCTAGGTAATGATTTATAGCTATTTTAGGTAATTCTCAAAAATGACAGCTCCTTGAGTTTTTCCGTGTGCAGAAAAATTTGCTGGGCTAACATCTTTCAGACCCTGGGGTGCTCATCTCGGATCTTGGCATGTAGGAACAAGGAAAGGCTCCGGAGTCCTTCTTGCAGAAGGAACTGACCTGTGCCACATTACCTTGGGATACATGTGAGTGTCTGAAGAGGCCACCCCGCATGTCTGTGGCCTCCTCAGACCTGGATTCTTCGTGCAGCAGAATGAATCCATGAGTTGGATGAAATTATATGTCGACCTTGGGCCAAACCTGATCATTAGTTCCTCTGAATAAAGCTAGCCACTCTTCCCAACATCGATAGATGTTTGCTAAAAACAAGAAAGGATGCAAAGGAGTGAAAAATAATAATTAACAACCTTTTAAAATTCTGAACGTTATCAGAAAACATGTGGGTGCCCCTGGCTATTGGAAGGCATAGGCTGGGTGTGGAGGAGAAACAGAGAAAGAGGAAGGAGAAGAAAAAAACTAATAGGCAAGAAAGGAGGGAAGAGGAAGGGAAGAACAGATCGTGTTCCTTTCAGCTGCTTCCAGACTCAAAAATCTCAATGCGTCTGCACCACCTACAGGATAAATTTCAGCCTTTTAATGGTTAGAACTTCGTAACCTGGACTGAACCTTCCTCGCCAGTGCTTCTCTCTGGGTCTTTACTTCCTGAAGAAAATCTTGTGTACACTCAAGACTCAACCTCAGGGCCAACACCTAATTTCAGATGGTTAGCACTTAAAGGCCTTGTTCTCCATCACATTCGCCTTTACACCTTCCAGTTTTCCCTGATGCCTCCTTCCTTGGATGGTCCTCCATACAATCCCTCCAACGTAAGTGCTGCGGGACCGTTAGGGCTCTAGAAACCCTGACTCTAATTCTATCGAATTGCTATTTTGTGTGTATGTTCTGCTCAGTTTTTTGTCTTTGATACATGAGGTTTAGACAATTTACCAAATTGCTATTCCTGCTCCTCTCCAGTGTGTTACCTCTATCAGCCTTTATTTTACAAAACTCTTCAGACTGGGGCCATTTTTCCTACAGTCATCTTCCCCCCGCCCACAAAGCCTTCATTGTGTTGGAAGTCAGGCCCTACTACTGCAAGATAAAGCAGTGAATCATCAGTCTTTACTGAGAGTTTTAAAGAAATTTACCATGCAGGTGTGATTTGGTATGGGTTTCTATTTTTTTATGAGAGAAAATGCTTAACAGAAAATATTTAATAAAAGCGGTGAGACTGAAGTGCTTGTACTTGATACAATGTATATCCCTGGATGCACTGGAAAAATCAAAAGTCTCAGAGCTAGGGTGAAAACACCTCACTCTCATAGAGCAGAAGAATATGAACACTTCTCCAAGTTGAAATGCAGATTTATCTTTAGACCCTGCCCAGATGCATGAGTGGAGGTGTGGAGAGAACCTTCATAACTCCGTGGAACTTGTGTATATAAACAGTTTATATCAGAGGCAGTCATAAAGAGGAACCCAAGAAGATAGATCACTGTAACTCAACACACACTTGGGCATTCCATGAAACTAATAAATTAAGCCTATATCAGTTGAATTTCCGTAAAGAAGTTTAACAGAGATGTTTGCAATATCAACCTACTCCAATGATCCGATCCCATTACTTTTTTAAAAATCCATGTTCTCCCTCATTCCTATGATTTAAAAAAGACTGCTCTTGTTTTCATTAAGTATTGAAACATTATAACACACTGAAATGTTACAGAAAGCAAGATGGCCAACAAAACATTACTCGTTACATTTTCCAGATTAGAACTCTTAGGCACCATTGGTCCATCACAAACAACCTCTAAGCCCTGTGTATAATTTTTTCATTTGAACGTTATGTGATCGTAGCACCCACACCAGTCCTAATGCTCACTTGAATAATGCACATACCATTTCCAGGGTGTCCCTTCCTATGGAAGGAGAGGTGCATATGCTTGGAAAGTATGCGAAGAAATGGGGTCCTGGAACCATGACAACTCACTCTAGTGTTATCTTAGGGCAAGCAGTAATTTAGGGGGTGGGTACCGGGGATCGAACTCAGGATCTTGGGCTTGCGAGGCAGGCAGCAGAACTACTGAGCTAAATCCCCGGCCCCAAGGCAAGCAGTAATTTATCGGGGTATTTTTGTGGCTCTTTCCAGGTGTGCAGAACTTTACTCTAGGGACTCATTTTGTTTGTTTGTTTTTGTTTTTGTTTGTTTGTTTTGGTGCCGGGGATTGAACTAGGGTCCTTGCTTGTTTTTGTTTTTTGAGACAGGGTCTCATTATGTAGTTGAGACTGACCTGGAACTCACTATGTAGCACAGGCTGGTCTCGAACTCACAGCGATCCTCCTGCCTCAGCCTCCCGAGTACTGGGATTAGAGGCATGCGCCACCACGCCAGGCCAGGGACTCATTTTGAATTGGCCTCTCTGAGTCCTTGTCATTTTTAGTAGCTCCTTTTTTTGCTGCAAAATATTTTAGATGCATTGAAATCAACTTTGCTCCTAGTCTTCTTCTACCTTGGCTCACTTTGCTTCCACTTCCTCTTCCTGGAAAGCTTCTTCCGCTCCAGAGACACTGCTCACCAGTTGGGTCTGCCTCACAGCCCACCCCTCTCGCCTGCCCCCCACACCCGCGAACCACATCTGCATCTTGTGACTGCCGGCATCATTTGGGTTTTTAGGCATGTATTTATCTCATCTGTTATGTTTTCCTAGATAAATCTTTTCTCTCTCACTCCACTATATCCTTCTTCAAGGCAGGTAATGCTTTGTACACCAAACACAGTCTCACATGGTGACTGGCCTTCACCGATGCTCATTAAATATCGGTTGGCTGGTTGATATAATTTGTTACCTTTATGCTGAGTTGCCTTAAACAGTGCCAAGAAAAAACAAAACCACCTGGCTTCACCACTGTGAACCCCATTCTGAGCTGCTTTGCAAGGATTTCGTATTTACTGTGGTGATGTCACTGTCCATCAATGCCCCCAAATAACTGAGTCCATGGTAACTCAGTTACTATAAGATAGTTCAGATGACCCAAACTATTAATTTTTATAAATTGTCAGTGAAATAATACCAAAAAAATACATACTCAAATCCCTGAGAATTCTACTAACGTATTCCTTTCTGTGAAATAATCCTTCAGGTACTCAATTGTAGAGTCAAAAGAAAATGCCCAGGAATTATGACAAAGTGCATTCAAAGCCTTAACAATATGTGTATTTTGGTCCCTCAGTTTTACCTCTAGAGCACATGCAAAGGAAATAAAAATATATGCCTATGAGGATATTCATGGTGACACTGAATATAATATATAAAAAGGAATTAGGAGCCTAACAATGAATGCAACAAGTAACAGATTAAATGAATAGTACCACATAATAAATAGTACATCATACAAGAGAGCCTTAAATACCTGTTATACAAGAATGTTTAATGAAATGGAAACATATTCTCAATAGATTTTGGGAGAAAAAGTCCTAATTACAATTGCATTTTTAAACTCCTAGAAATGTATACTCCAAGTATAGAGACCAGATACTACTTTGTGATATTACAGATTTCTAAGTTTCCTATAGTGAAAATGTATTGTTTTTGTGTAAAGAATGAAAAATGTAAAGGCCTTCAATTTTTACTTAAGTGCTTTGCCTGTACCACCCATACTACAGAGTTCCCCATTAGGGTCATACATCCCATAGCCAAGAAAAGTATTACTCAGTCTCTTGAATTAATCACAAGGCTAAAGAAGGAGTCTCTGTTCCTGACAGCTAATGTCTTTAGGCAAAGGAATGAAGGCCTGGCGACTGTGGGGAGGATGTGCTTCCCTGGCCTCGTGTGTGCCTGCAGCTCTCTCCTGCCCTTGCTTGCAGGTCCACGGGAAGTGTATGTGTAAGCACAACACAGCGGGCAGCCACTGCCAGCACTGTGCACCGCTGTACAACGACCGGCCCTGGGAGGCAGCGGACGGCAGAACGGGGACCCCTAAGGAGTGCAGAAGTAAGTAACAAGTCCACGACACCCCCAAAGCCTTCTTCATCATAAAACAAACCTAAGTGTGGGCCCTTTGTTGACTCTAGAAACCCGACATAAAATGGTGGATGGCAGACACGTAAATCTACATGTTTAGTTCGTATCACTGCCCAGCATGTCCCCAACCACTGGAAACAGCTGCTGTTAGCAAGGTTGCCAAGAGGGTGGATTTGCCAAGACTGTGTTGCCTGTGTACTTGGACCCTTTGCAGGCTCTAAGCACCCGACTAGAGGATGTGTCATAATGCAGGCATGAGTAGACACGAGAGCAACTTCAGATTGTAGTGTACAGTTACGGAGTTATACTCATGAAAATAGCTATTTTGAGTTCATCTCTCAAAGCAACCCAGGAAAGCAGGTGGTGTTGATCCCATTTCAGAGATTGGGAAACTGAGGCTTGGTAAGATTAAGTGTGTTGCCAAAGTTAGTAAATGAAAGACTTGAGACTTGATCCAAAGATTTCTGACACCATATCGGATATTTGTTTCCATTATATTATAATGCTTGCCTTTCGCTTAACAATATTTAAAATGACAGATCAGGTTTTAAATTAGACTAGAAAGTCAAGAACGAGGTTGCTTTACTAGGTCTAACTTTGGGTTGGAGATCGAAGATTAGGTAGGAGAGGAAAAATATGAAAACATGAACTATTGATCTTCGTAATGTGTTCAGAGAATTAGGCCTGCCCATTATACTGTCTATACTCAAAAAGCCTATTTTACAAAGATTGAAAGGCACGTATGGTGAGTAATGTTGTGAGGAGTCTCTTCCTATACCCAAGGAATCATTATTGATTCATTTTGTTTGTTTGTGGGAAATGTAAAGGATTTCCTCTAAGTATAAATCTTAATTATCTTACAATATGCTTTCTAAAGATATGAATCGGGTCAAAATATCATGACACATCAAGGGAACAATGAAAAACAACAGCATACATATTTCCAAATACAGTTGACTTTGATAAAAGAGTCCGGGATTCTTATTTTAAATCTCTCATGAAGAGAATCTCAAGAATTTCTCCTAAATTCCTCGAGTGCCATTCTGGTCCTTTCCACAGAAACCCAGTGCATATCTAAACGCACAGAATTCAGAGATGTGCTCCTTGGTGCTATTGACTGGTGATCTTAGAAACGCCACTGAGAACTTGTTACATAAAAAACATGGCAGGCCTTTTCTCTAAGAACACGGAGGCTTTTATAGCAGACTTACAGCAGACTGCCTTATCGTCAGTACAAGAACAACAGCTGAGAACAGTATTTCGTGAAAGATAAATTGAACTACTTGCAAGTCACTATGCCCTGTCCACCAGAAGTTTCTTTCCCAACTCATGAGTGAGCATGAATTCAGGTTCATATCTGCGATATAGATTTCATTTTCAAATAATGCCTGGCAACTGTGGCTTTTCTTAACAAGGTCAGGAGACTCAAGGTGACGCCCCTTGGGCAGTAGCAGGAACCAAAACAATGAAGAGAGAAAATAAACCAATGGACACTCAAATATCTTCCCAAAATGAATGCCAACCCCAGTTGACAGGATCACCAAGATATCTCTGCCTAGCTAGACAAGTCTATATTCTATCGGCTTTCGTGCATAACCTAACACTTAATCTTTTAAATTAACTCTAATACAAAAAAGAGAAGGAGAGATAAACTTTTAAAAATGTAGTAACCTACTGAAGACTGGAGGGAAACAGGGTAAATGGGTGTGGAAAAGCTAGAACTCTCAGAGCACACCTTCGTATATTTTCATTTTGTAGTTGTACACTATATCAAAAGCTATAAATAAAATAACTGACCATCAGCTTCAGCTACGCTAACTACTGGGATATTAGAGAACGTGTTGCTGTATTTTTCATCATGTGTGGTCCTCCTGCGCTCCTCTCTTCCAGCCTGCAAGTGCAATGGGCACGCGGACACCTGTCACTTCGACGTCAACGTGTGGGCCGCGTCGGGGAATCGCAGCGGCGGGATCTGCAGCAACTGTCGGCACAACACCGAGGGTCAGCACTGCCAGCGCTGCAAGCCCGGCTTCTACCGCGACCTCCTCAGACCCTTCTCCGCCCCGGATGCTTGCAAAGGTGAGTGAACTCATGGCACCTAGAAAAAAAAAGATGCTTGCGCAAGAGGCCAGTCCGTCCTTCCTTCATTCCGCTGGCCCAAGGGAGAGAGGGCAAGAAATTCTCAAACAATGAGCTCCTGGACATCAGGTAACTTCTTCCTTGATGAGGAGCAAGCGTTTTCAACTTGTTAGATGAAAACAGTACAGTATTCATAAAGGTGACCTTCTTTTCTCACTCCCGATGCAGTAAGGTCATTTCCTGGAGGGAGTGATGGGGAAACAAGATGACTAATAGAAGAGAAAAAGGAATGGTGAATAGGGAGCTATCTTGAAGATGATTTTAAGACTAAATATGTGAGTAAACTTGGGGAAGTTGAGGCAGAAGGAGGAAGTTCAAGCCCAGCTCAGGCAATTTAGCCACTTAGAGATACCCGATCTCAGAACAACAAATAAAAAACAGGCTGGGGATGTAATTCAGTGTGAAGGCACTGGGTTCAATCCTAGAGTGAGAAAGAAAGAAGAAAGAAGGAAGGAAGGAGAAAAAAAAAAAATATATATATATATATATATATATGTGTATGTATGTATGTATGTGACATAGCTTGTTTGAAAAAAAAAAAAAGAATAGAATTTTCGAAGATCTGCCTAATTCGTGTGACACTCCTTCAGTCCTTGCAACCTGTGAGTATGAAAGCACATGCTAGGCTTACATCCAGTGTGGTGCAGCTCATCTAATTACATCAGTATCTACTCGTTATTGGCTCGGACAGCGTAGACAACAGAATCCGCTCGGTACTGTTCATGGAGATTGATGACCGTGCCCTTCCTTCCCCTACCAAGGACTCCTTGTTCTAGCTCAAAAGCAGTGACAGGAAGGGAACAATACAATGGCAAATGAAACCTTGAGGGTTTGGGGATGTTTTTAAATAAAAGGTCGAATTGCTCTTTAAAATACACATTTTTAACTTCAAGGAGAAGATATGAAAACTGTCTGTGCCCTTGGAATGGGACCACTTGTTACCAACTTTGTCTCCTACATAGTAGAAGGGAGAATATGGCCTGGCTCATTTTCAGCATCAGGCTCCAAATCTAGATTTGTAACAGAATGCTTCTTCAAGGATTCTTTTTTACTCCAGCTCCCCAGACTTTCGCTTTAATAGGTTTCAAACGTGTGTAGACTGGACACCCTCGCTGCTACTCACAGTGTGCAGAACCCTGGGCCCCTCGTTGAGGCTCTGTCTTTGGACTCTGAATCCCTTGTATGTAAAATTCCTCCCTGTGATGTTATACTGAGAACTAAGACATGGCGTGCACATAAGATCACATACTTAGCACACTGCCTGTCGTGTAGGAAACCCTCAAGAAACGAAAGCTAACATTATAATAAAAGTTGTCCTATGAGCTAAGAACTGGGTTGCTGTAATGTTTCTACTCTTTTTCTTTCTTTTTTTTTCTCATTGAGTTTATTGGTACATTTTAGGTAGACAGTACAGTTACATTCATCACTGGGATCTTGTACCTTTACATGACCGGTCTCAGTTCTCATTTTTTCCCTTGTCCCTGCCCTCCCTTCACCCCCTCCACCCCTCCCCATTTACAAACACTTTACTTCCATTTTTTCATTTTCTCATATATTTTTCTTTCCCCTTATTACCTTTCCCCTACCCTTCCCCACTTTCCCTACACCTTTAGTCCTTTTCTTCGGTCAATTATCTCATTAAAATCTTATGTACTATTATAGTTTTTCACACCAGAGAAACTATTTGGTATTTACACATGTGTGACTTATTTATTTCACTTAGGAGTATATCCTCAATAGTTTCTATTCCTTTTTTTTTTTTAATGCTGTGGTACCAGGGATCGAACTCAGGACCTCATGCTTGTGAGGTAGGAACAGTGCCACTGAGCTAAATCTCTGGCCCCAATAGTTTCTACTCTTTATTGATTAAAAATTCCATATGTCAAGGATGATTACCTCTTTAAAATCCACAGTACCTTCTGGACTAAAATAAAGGGCCTTCATCTTCAGAGGGTGACTAAAGGGACCGCTTATAAAGATAGCTTCAAATTGGAACAGATTCAGTCCGAACACCATTTTGCACAAGATGTGTTCTAGTAGATAGGTGTGTCTGTCGGTGCATCCCATAGTCCCTGACCACAAGCGCAAGTGTCTAATCCTCAGAAGATATGAATCACCATGCTGAGAAAAGAAAAAAAGGAAAGAATTTGTCACTGAATAGCCTCGATGAGTTAACGATCTTGGAGCACAACAGGTACTATTTCAAGAAGATTCTTTTTTTTTTTT
>NW_022900927.1:56659110-56672388 GCF_012274545.1 Fukomys damarensis | reverse complement strand
TTCTTTATATATCCTTGATAATAGTCCTTTGTCTGAGGTACAGCTGGTAAAAATTTTTTCCCACATTGTAGATTGTCTCTTAGTTCTGCTAATGGTTTCTTTTGAAGTACAGAAGCTTTTTAGTAAGATGAGATCCCAGTTGTTGATTCTTTCTGCTAGTTCCCGTGCTACTGAGGATTTGTTCATAAAGTCTTTTCCTATACCAATGTCTTCCAGAGTTCTGCCTAACTTACCTTCCAGCAAGTTTAATGTTTCTGTTTTAATATTTAGATCTTTAATCCATTTGGATTTTAATTTAGTGCATGGCGAAAGATAAGGGTCTAATTTTAATCTGTGGCAGGTTGACATCCAGTTTTTCCAACACCATTTATTAAAGAGGCTATCTTTCAAGAAGATTCTTTTATGGAGCATTTGCTTGAAGCAGTCTACTGTACAGTACACCTAATGTAGTCAGTCATCCATTCATTCTTTCCTTCAGTGACTTTCAACTGACTGCCTGTGACGTCCCCAGACTTAGCATGCACCAGGGAACAAAACAAAGATCCTTGCCTTTAAGGAGTTTATGTTCTAGCAGAGGGGACAGACAATAAATGCACTTGATAAGGGTACAGTGTGTGAGAAGGTGATAAGTGCTGGCTTCACTGAAGTAGAACAAATGAAACAAGGTGAGAGGGACCAGAGGTGCCAGGTGCGTGGGACAAGAAGAGCACTGGCCAGGTGCAGGTCTGACTAGGACGACGGGGCAGCATGGGGCAGATAAAATCTGAGCAAATCAGTGAGGAACTTAGCCAAGTGTGTAACTTGGGGAAGAGCACTGTAGGCAGGAATACCTAAAGCAATCCTCGGAGACAGGTGGGTGACCAACAAGTCAACAGGGGAACGTGGAGGTCAGTATGGCTGCATCAGCAAGGGCATGGGGAGCAACAGGAGGTGAGGCTAGAGGGGGGAGTTAGAGTGGGATTGACTGGTATGTCACTGCGGGCCACTGTAAAGGTCAGCTTGCACTTGGAATAAAAGTCCATGCAGCGAGGCCTTTGAGGAGAGGAGTTGGGTGATGTGACTTGGTTTTTAAAGGATCGCTCCTGTTTTGTACAAAGGCAGTTGATTCACACTGAACTTGCAGTTCTACCTTTCAACTTTAGTTGATGTTTACAAACTTCAGAATGTGGTTCCTGACCCGAATCATCATCTTCACCTGGAAAATATGTTCATCGGGCCCCAAGGAAGACAAACTCATTCAGAAACTGTGTGGATGGGCTCCGCAATCTGAGGTCTCACAGGCCTTCACAAGCCTTTCACTGTGATTCTGACGTGTGGTTAAGTTTGGGAAACACCTTTTTAAATGATGCCCCCAATTTTATAATGGGTAAAGCAATTTCTAACATTTCGCTAGGGCTGGAGCAGCTACTTTGCACTGAGAGAGCAAACAGTTAGTCATTTGCATTAGAGAATAGAAGACCGAAGGGAATAATGAAAGAAAACATTAAAAGATTTCCAAGGGCCTTGACTGGTATCTTTAAAAATACTAATTTTGGGGCTGGGGATTTAGCTCAGTGGTGCGGCCACCTGCCTCGCAAGCAGAAGGTCCCGAGTTCAATCCCTGGTACCAAAAAAATACTGATGTTTCTTTCCTATGGCGCTGGGACCACTGCGATAATTTAGAGAAGTGTATATTTTAACGACGTATATAGTTCAGATTAATTTGAAACCATTGCATAGTATCACTGCCTTTTGTTTTACTTATTTTTAAGTGCCTAAGTCTGACTTATTGAAAAGAGAAAGAGAAAAAAGAAAAGATTTACCGGCAGACTTGGAGCCACAGTAAATACCTTTTGTTTGTTTGGGTTTTGTTTTATTTTAGTTTTTGTTACTGTTCCACATTGAAGCTGCGGTTCGTAGTCCTACTAAATGTAGAACAGTTGCCAACTTTGGCTTTTTAAATCCTAGGTTACTCGCAGCCACCATTAACTTGTATAGCTCGTCTAGGGCTTTTCACAGAGGAGGTTTCATAGGTTTGGCTCCACAGACTGTAAGTTTTATGAAAGACAAACACAATGCGAGAATATAGCTGAAACTGATGGGCCACATAACTTTTTACTATTTCTTCAGCCCATGAAGATATCTGAATGTTTTTCCATGTCAGTGCACTTGAACACTTAGGATATGTTTAAAGCTTACTCTTTCACTCAGTAAATTCTTACTGAGCACCAAGGAATCCTTGTTCCTTGAAGTTATCACTGTGAAGAAGAGGGATGGTTTCCTTGTGTGTTTATCTTTTGGGTTTTTTTGTGGCTTTTTTGGTACCAGGGATTAAACTCAGGAGCTTGTACTTGCAAGGCAGGCACAGTGCCACTGAGCTAAATCCCCGGCCCGTAGAAGGAGTTTTCTATCTCTAGTGTGTATACATACACGTATATAGGCATCTAGTCAAACACACACACACGCACACACACACACACACACACACACGCACCATCAGTGTTGTGCTATAACCATCAAGGGAAGCACACAGAAAGAGAAATTCATCCAAGTCGTCCTGAAGGAGGGCTCCCCTCAGAAAGAACAGCCAGCGCGAAACAAGGAACAGGGGAAAGGAAGAAGATAGCGCATTCTGTCAACCAAGAAAGATTCGGGTGGAGTAAACATGAGTGGGGCCAGGCATGGCGGTGCATGTCTGTAATCCAAGCACTCGGGAGGCTGAGGCAGGAGGATCACTGCAAAACCGAGGCCAGCCTGGATTGCAGAGCGAGACCCTGTCAAAAAAAAAAAAAAAAAAAAAAGTCAGTGGGAAGGACAAGTAAGCCCTGAAGATGAGCAGCAGAGAGGAGGAATGGTTGACTGTAGGTGCCTTCATTTGGAACCTCTCCATCAGTGAGCAAGGGTGACTCAGGGATTGAGCTACCACAAGTAGTGGGCAACGAGCCAATAAGCATCCTTTGGTATACTTGCCTCAGACCTGCCAAGCTGATATGTATAAGTAATATCCAGTATTAGATACCAAGGCTATTCTAATGAAAACTATACCAAGAGCACATTAGCACACTCTACAAACAAAACAGAACGCCTTACGCAAAAGAAGGGACTTGTAGCATGGTTTGTCTGAATGAGTTAGCTCTTCAACCTCTTGTGTTGCCAGGCGGTCCACCTACATCTTGGCTACTGCAAGACTTGAAACTAGAAAGTGCTATGAGTCAGTCCTGCAGCTCATCACTCTCAGCTAAAAAAAGAAAAAAAATGCTTGCACAGTTCTTAGTGCAGCACCAGGTGGGGAAATGACAAAAATAACTAGTGCCGATTTATTTTATGAGCACAATTTCCAGCGGATGATGAGTCAGTAGCGATGATCTGTATTTCCTTCTTTCCTTCCTTACACTGGGTCAATAGCTCAGCGAAGGCCTGCAGCCATCTAGTTCACTCTGGGGCAAAGATTCCTGCATCTTTTCTCTCCAACAGTGGAATAATTACAAACAGAATATTAACTAGGCCTGGGCCACTAGCAATGAACGTGTGAGAGCTCTTCTCTCCTTTCCTGATTTTCATCTCCTCAGAAGTGGAAACCATTGAAAACTAGAAGCAGCAGTCCAACCAAATGTACTAGAAGTATATAAGTGCTCAGTGTAGTCCGGAAAAAACATATTGAGCATCTCCTCCACAGCAGGTACCACAGTAAGGACGGCTCCGTAAAGATGAGAAGGCCTCCTTCCCTAAAAGAGCCTAGTTCTAGCTGGGGAGAAGGCTGCAGTGACAGGTCCTCTCCTTACAGAGACAGTGAAATGGCAATGGCTGGCGGGTATTGAATGCACAAGGCTCACTTACAGCCCCGAGGCCTGAGTGTGCCAGCCCAGTGTCATGATCCCCGGGGAGGACGACCCTGAGATGACAGGTTACGCCTTTGAGCGTGCCTGTGGGGCTGGAGCGAGAGTGATGGAGAAAAGACTTCCTGAGACAGCTCTTCTTCTAGTCCTTCTTTAAAGATGTTTTTAGGTTTTTTTCCTCTTAAAGTGCTGCTCACTTACAGCCCCGAGGCCTGAGTGTGCCAGCCCAGTGTCATGATCCCCGGGGAGGACGACCCTGAGATGACAGGTTACGCCTTTGAGCGTGCCTGTGGGGCTGGAGCGAGAGTGATGGAGAAAAGACTTCCTGAGACAGCTCTTCTTCTAGTCCTTCTTTAAAGATGTTTTTAGGTTTTTTTCCTCTTAAAGTGCTGAAGTCCAAAATGACAGAGAAATGGCAATGGCTGGCGGGTATTGAATGCACAAGGCTCACTCACAGCCCCGAGGCCTGAGTGTGCCAGCCCAGTGTCATGATCGCCGGGGAGGATGACCCTGAGATGACAGGTTACACCTTTGAGCGTGCCTGTGGGGCTGGAGCGAGAGTGATGGAGAAAAGACTTCCTTAGACAGCTCTTCTTCTAGTCCTTCTTTAAAGATGTTTTTAGGTTTTTTTCCTCTTAAAGTGCTGAAGTCCAAAGTTGGTCTTACTTTCCAGCCTCAGTGATTGCTTTTGTTGCCTTTAGTGACTTGATCCAAAAATGAAATGCATTGATGACTATCTTCGTAGCCTGCCCACCGTTAAGTGTAACGGATTTCCTGCCTGGGCACATTATTGCATTCAACAAACACACCTCGGGGCTCTGTTTACACTTAGGTACCCAGCTTCCAAATAAGTCAAGGACTTGCTGGCCCCAACTAGTGTTCTAAGCTGTTTTTTCCCTCTCAGGCTCATGATAAGCCATATCCCAAATTCTGTAATCCTTATGTGTATGCTTTGAGCAATGGTCATAAATTCATCAAACCTGAATAAACAGGGCCCTAAACCGAATCTCCCAGCCCATAAATTTATTCCTGCAAACGATTAAATCATCTCTGTTCTTGCGTCCTCTTTATTTCAACCTTAACCAAAATCTACTGTAGGACCCAGACAATCAGCTACGCATTTCCATGCCAAGAAATCACTTCTGAGGATTCTAGAAACGTTGTCTGTTTGTTTTTTAAGACAAGTAGAGATCATTGAAACTGAATTTATTCCTACAAAACAATCAGCTACGCATTTCCATGCCAAGAAACGTTGTCTGTTTGTTTTTTAAGACAAGTAGAGATCATTGAAACTGAATTTATTCCTACAACTCACGAAAAAAATAATTTTAAAAGACAGAGCATTTAAGGTCTGTAAACCCAAGGGAAAATGTGAATCTCTCCAGCTGAATCTGGGGCTGAGAACAAAAAGGGAGGCTCAAACTGGCTGACTATGAAGGGACAGAAGGAAAAAGGGAAATTAGTTCTCACTAGATACTGAGGTACTTGGAGTGATTGTGTCTTTCTCTTATGAAAGAGCATAATCTCTTTTAAAGGATCTCATTTGAAACCTCTAGTTATTTATATGGCTTTAGTATCTTACAACCAGAGTAGATTTTTCTACTGTGAGTGTATTAAAAATGCAAGACTGGACCAGGGATTTAGCTCAGTGGTGCTGCCACAAGCCTTGCAAACACAAGGACCCAAGTTCGAACCCCAGTACAAAAAAAAAAGTAGGAAAAATGTAAGATGAACCCTACCAGTATTTTGCTGACTTTTACCAGAGGTGTTGGTGGAGTGTCATAATTTGTAGCATTTGCCGATTTCTGTGGCTTAAATATTTCCAGCACGGCCAATTTCAAGCTACCAGACCACTTTGCATCAGAAAATGAGACTCTAAGGCAAACAGTAGAACTGTTTCTCACCTCTGGATGAAGCCAGTCTGCTTCACTGATCTCGAGCACTGCTCTCTCTGGTCATTGGTTCCCTAACCTGGATGTGGACTGGAGTCACTTGGGACCATTTACTGAAAATATAGAATCTCAGAGCCCTGACCAAGATTGCTGACCCAGAATCTCCAACAGAACATGGACCAGAAACCTCCATCTCCTTACAGGCTTTCATTGGTAGTTCTGATTCAGCTTTCTGGTCTCCTGATCAACATTTGAGAACCAGTTCTCAGTGAGTTCTGTTTGCTTTCATCCTTGGATGAAAGATCATGAGATAACAGTCATTTGTGACTCAAATTTACTCACTGATTAACAGTATCTCTGGTAGAAAATCCAGAGGGGTTACTAAAATGCTAGCTAGACACTCCTTTTCTGACTCACTGATAGATGTAAATGCTACTGAGCATTCATGTTAGTTATCCTCTCCTATTTAAGAATGCCTAACATGAAACCTCTGTTTTTCTCCAAGAAGATTTCTGGCAGAAATTCTATGATGTGTGTGTGTGTGTGTGTGTGTGTGTGTGTGTGTGGTGTGTGTGTTTTGGTTTTGTTTTGTTTTGTTTTTATGTAACCATTTCCAAATAAATCTCTGGTTATTTCAACAGAGAAGTCCTTTTTATTCATGGTACACAGATTTTTTTTTACCACAGATTCCTCATGGTCTAAAGTGAATGATTGTAATGAGACTAGAGTTTGGAATAAAATTACCTTACCAACACACTGACATGTACTATTGCTTAATATTCACATATTTTAGAACATAGCATTAAACTACAACAGGCATGATATTGTGTTATTTAAATAATCATTGAACCCAATTCAGAAAGTTTCTCCTTTCTCTCTGTCCTTCTGTTGATATGAAAGGGTATTTAAGTGCTGTTTGGATGAGAAATTGATTTCATATGGAATATTGGTAATTATTCTGACAGTTTTCAATAGAAAAATTCCCCCCGCTTTAGTAGAACACATTTGAAATGGAATTGCAGAACAGACATAACCCTCTTTTTAAAAAATAACTACTTTAAAAAAGTAACTCGTTACTTCCTTTCCAATAAATTTGACTTTATGACAAGACACAATTTTGAAGTATTGCATAGTGTCTCCAAAATTATAGGGGGAAAAAAAGCAGCTAGAAAAGAAAGAATTCATTCCCCATCAAAGTAAACAACCTCTGAAAAGCCTGACATGCCCTCACTTCCTCCTTGGTGGGCCAAAGTCAATATAGTAGATTGCCTTCCAGCTAAGAATGAATAAAAATGTACTTGGTCCCTTTCCCCAAAGCCTAGATCAAGTGCTTATCAAGAGAGCACCTCATTACTTGGTTGTAGTTACTCTAACTAGCCAGCTCTCTTTGTGAAGAAAAGGTTTTAGCATCCAAGTCTCTTTTTTCCTTCTTCCTTTCTACTTTCTGGCTTCGGTGAAAAGTATTCAGCCAAGGGCAACACCTGTGCCTTCACGGTCCACTCAAATAACATCTTCTCCGACTCTCTCACAAGGGATCTGTACGTGGGCCAGGGACAGAGCTTGTGCCTAGGGTATGGGTTCGATCCCCAGTACCACCCAAGAAAAAAGAAGAAGAATCTGTATTTCTCTGTTGACTTGTGTCTTTATCAATGGCTTTATTCTAATTAAATCCAGAATGCTTTATCACAATGACACATTTGGAAACCCACAGGCATCTTCCATTTTTCATTCTTGTGTCTGAGTCCTGCCCATTGTTTCCCAAGGATCACTAAGGTCTCTTCAAATAGTTACTCAGTGGATTATTTTTTCTTGCAAACTGTACTTTTGGCAAAGCAACGTGAGTCCATTCCATGTTGTATAAACAATGTAGACATCTTTGTTTTATACTGAAAGCAACTGTGAAGGGTTCCAGCATAGAATCGATATGAAGTAACTGTTTTTGAAAAGCAAACTTGAAATAGAACCAGTAACTTGGCAGTAATAGCTGGGAAACTTTAATCTTAGAGGTTTTTTCCCCCTGAGCCAGGAAGGAAAACTAGAGACTTAAAAGCGAAAAAGATAGAGAAAACAGATATGCTATTTTAAAAAATCATTCTAAGGCACTCGTGTAAAAAGATTGAATAATACATTAAAATTCACCCCCTAATAAGGAGAAACTTTATTAATTGATAACTAATAAAAGTCAAATTTGGGAAGAGACATAGACAAGGTCATAAAATTCTCTGAAATGTCTCCCTCTCCAACAGAAAATGTAGTTCACTAAAAAAATAAGGTACCATTCTGCAGTTGGTAAGGACGAGCATTAAACTATCAAACCTTAAATTATGGAATATCAAAACCTTCAGAAAATATGAAAAAATATCAGGAGGGGCATCAAGAAGCAGAATTTCAGGCCGAGGATTTAGCTCAGTGGTGCTGCCACCTGCCTGGCAAGCACAAGGTCCCAAGTTCAATCCACAGTACAAAAACAATCAAAAAAAAAAAGCAGCATTTGTTGAATGACTTCTGTAGCAGGCTCTGTGCCGGGCGGTTGATGTCAGTTACTGCATTCCTTGGTCTTTCAGAGTTGGGTGGTACCCTTTCTATTTTACAAATGAGGACCCTGAGGTTTCCGTGGATTATAGAAGGTGTCCGGGCCTCACACAGCCAGTCAGCGAAAGTTAGAAGTTCGAGCCGTGCTTGGTTGACTGCAAGGCCTTGACTTGTGCGATCAATGACCTACAAAGATCCGAGGAACCATACTTTACATGGCGGCCAGGTAGAAACCAAAATAAGAAAAGCAATGGTAGAAATAATGAGACTTGTATTCTACAGCCAAAAGTAATTTGTAATGGGCCTAGATTTTTTTTTTTAATTGTGGCATTTGGTTTTGAATAAAGGCCTGCTTACTGACAAGCAGCTGTGTAAAATCTGAGTCTAAGTAACTGTGTTCATCTAAATGAATCCTAGGAGAAGGATGGAGGCGACTAGAGAGCGTCCCAAATCAGGAGGTAGGGGGCAGATACTAAGGATAAAATGTACTCAGGCTAGCAGGGAAACTTCTCAGGCAGAATACAGAAAGTTTCTACAGTTACCAAAGGCATAAGGTGATTTTTTTTTGTTACTTCTGTAGAACAAAGAATTATAATTAAGTATAACTAGATGAAAAGAGGACAAGGAATTTCAGACTGATTAATGTGAAAAGAAGTTGATTCAAATGAGAGGCTTTTATGGCTGGAGAATGTCTCCTGCAGAGGGACAAGAAAGAGCTCTTATTACAAATAATAAATAATAAAACCGGACTCAGTGAAGCATTCAGTGTGGAAAATAGTCATGCCCTGATGACTCTGAATAATTCGCTCTACACTGACCATTTTAGTCTACCTTAGATTTATTGGGTGTTTTTTTCTGTTTCCAGCATCTCGGTGTTAGAGCTAAGGTGCTGGAAAACCTGTGAAAGTAGTAGCATGAGCCTTTTAGAAGGTGCAGCAAAACATAAAACTATTCCACATTTGTTACTTAGTAAGAAGCTCATTCATTCATTCAACAAAGATTGAGTAAGTTATTAAAATACATCAGGCATGATCCTGGGCTTGCAGATAAAGAGACGAAATGAGGTTGTTCCCAGCTTCCAGGAATTACAGTATATTATAGAGATGACAGCAAGGCAAAAATCATAAAGGCATCACTGAAGACTGTAAGACCACCATCATTAAGAAATATTTGCACTAGGTGTGGTGGCACACGCCTATAATCCCAGCACTCAGGAGGCTGAGGCAGGAGGATCGCTGTGAGTTCGAGACCAGCCTGGGCTACATAGTGAGTTCCAGGTCAGTCTCAACTATACAGTGAGACTATCTCAAAAAATGTACTTTGAAAATTGCAGAATCGGCTATCACTGACCACCACATTTATAACATTTGAAGGATCCACAGAAAAATGTTTCCACAGATAGTAAGAGGGTAAACATTTTGCCTTTCACGAAGTTCATTTGTAATTTTCCTTATTTTGGGTGTCTGTTCATCCACTAGCAAAAATAGCTGATAGTCAACGAAAAAGAGAAAGCAGAATAAAAAGAGACTTCATCGCTTTTTAATTTCACACTCAATATATGTGTGAAAGCTCGTGCACCCTCCTTTCTACTTGAAAAGCCACAGATTCACATCATCTCCAGCAAGTCCTGTTTGCTCTAAAAACCTCAGCAGGGGGCTGGGCCACTTTTGAAATGACTTTGCTGTTAAAAATTCCCCATCAGCTAAAGGTGTAGGGGAAGTGGGAAGGGTAGGGGAAAGGAAATAAGGGACAAGAAAAAATATGAGGAAAGGAAAAAATGGAAACAAAGTCTTTGTAAATAGGGGAGGGTAGAGGGGGTAGAAGGAGGGCAGGGGTAAGCGAGAAAAATGAGAACCACGACCTGTCCTGTAAAGGTACGAGAGCCCAATGATGAATGTAACTGTACTGAATACTTAAAAAGTACCAATAGCCAGGCGTGGTGGTGCACGCCTATAATCCCAGTATTTGGGAGGCTGAGGCAGGAGGATTGCTGTGAGTTCGAGACCAGCCTGGGCTACACAGTGAGTTCCAGGTCAGTCTCAACTACATAGTGAGACCCTGTCTCAAAAAACAAAAAACAAACAAACAAAAAACAGTACTAATAAACTCGATAAGATAAAAAAGATAAAAGCCACAACAACAACAAAATTCCCCATCGGAAGTTCTGTGGCGCCTTGGTCTTTCCAAAGGAAAACGACGTTGAGAGCCCGGGATACGCGGGTGAGGGAGCGGTGGTCGGCAGTGTCCGAAGGTCTTCAGCAGCTGCTTCTTTCCCAGCTCAGGGCCTTGAACTTTGAGTTTTGTATTTAGAAAAGCTAAATCAGGAGCAAATACTTTCAGAGCATCTTGCTTCTAAGGTAGCTTTTCCTAAATAAGAGCAAAAGCGAGAGCCGTGATCAGGTAGACTTACAGGTGAAGACCTGAAAGAGGCCGAGATTGACGATTGTTTCTACTGCCTTTGGCATCGTAGAAAACCGTCCTGTTGAAAGATACACAGAACGACTCCTAGACTTCCAGCGAGACAGCCGTGCTTTCCCTGGACTCCGTCACCGAATGCACTCAGCACACCTGTCAGAAGAAAGGCAGCCGTAACAGTTCCGGGCCATTTTGTACTCAGATTTGCATAGTTTCTACTAAAGTTCACGCAGCTGTGAATCTGTCTGTGTTGCATTGTTGGGTTCCTCCCTATATGCAACAGGGCCACAGATCGCACCCTCCTTTTTCCCAGCACATTCTTATCTACAAAAAAGCGACCATGGGTTGATTTTTTTTATTCAAGAAAAGGAACGTGTAACTTCGGAGTAACTGACTTCTAAAAGTCAGACTCATGGGCTAGGGATTTAGCTCAGTGGTTTGGTGTCCTACCTTGCAAGTGCAAGGACCTGAGTTCAATAACCGGTACCAAAAATAAATAAATAAAAATAAAAGGCAGACTCATCAAGCAAGCTGTGCTCCTTTTTTCCACCTCAGGTCTTGCAGGTACAAGGCAAGGAGGCTGTGTGGAAAGCCAGTTAGACCATCGATTTCCTGAAGAAAAAAAAAACCAATCCATACCTGCAGTGAGGCAGTTGTTCTTCCTGTGTTCTCGCAGATGCTGGACTAACTTGGTTATGTTAGCTATTTTTTTGGTGTTTGGAGGGTGCCAGGGATCAAACTCAGGCCCTTGCACTTGCAAGGCTGGCAGCAGAACCTCTGAGCCAAATCCCCAGCCCCGCTAACTTGGTTATAACACTCACTCTTCTTTATGTGTTTGTCCACCTCTTTTCCTTCCCTCACTCTGTATGTGTCTGTCTCTTCAGTCACTAGCATAGCTCCTGTTAACACTAAAGTTCAAGAACTCTTTGGCAAAGGTGCACTGTATGGGTGGATGGATGGGTGGATGGCACTTTGAAAACTGTTTCGATCAACTAAAATAATTAACTAGTATCAGTTATTTCTTGAGCATTTGGTGCTACTAAACACCTAACACATTGGAAAATACATCCATTACCTCATTTAATCCTCAAAAACACCTCGCGGCATAGGTTTTGCTCTTCTTACTTCATTAGTGAGAAAACTGAGAGTTGAGAAGGTTAATTTCGTAGTCTAATTTAGAATAAGCCTTGTAACAAGAACTCTAAATCACCTAGATTGACACTCAAGTTGTGTTCTTACCAACTTTATTACACTGGCTCTATTTTATTCTGTGTTTTCCCAAGAGATCGTATAGGCAGTTTCCAAACAGCTGTATTTATTATCAGCTTTTGTGGTCAAAACAAATATTAGTTTTAGAGGCTGTGCATGCACAGGTTGTTTGAAAGTGTGTCCACCTGTGCCTTTGTTACCACTGTGCCTTCTGCTAGATCCTCCGGAGAAGCTTCACATCCTGATTCTCCCTATAATTCACGGAGGGGCAGTGATTCATATGTGGGTGTATCTCTGCAAGCACCCCCCTGTAAATAAAGTTTGCATCACACTCAGAAATTGCCTAAAGTCATTGCTCGGAGGAAACCTAATGTGAAATCTCTTGTACCCATTTCTTCCGTCATCTCTGAAAAGTTCTGCACTATGACTTTGCATTTTCTTCAAATTCATTCTCAAAGTAACGAATGCACTCTTTACAGGAAGTCGTTTGCATTAAGGAATGCTTTGGGCAATATTTGGAAATTTAAATTACACTCGTCATAATTGTGTTTTGCTGCTGTGGTTGCGGGGTGACAGCAGGCTAAGACAAATAAATGTTTTGAGAGGGAAAATGATGATGGCAATATCGAATGATTTGTCCCCTAAACGGTCTACCCATCTCCTAGATATTTCAGGCTGCCACTTCACCTTTTAAGGACAGTTCACCATAGCTGTATACATGAAAATCTATGATGAAAAGAATAATTAAGTTCAGCAGCGCAGTATATGATGATTGTCCAGTCTTCCCTACCAGGTTCATATCAAGAAGACAAAGCTGGAGTCAAGGACTTCTGTCACTCTTAGGCACAACTTTGATATTCATTGTGAAGAAGTACTTGCATTGTATTTTAGAATGAGCAATCGGGCAGAAATATATGTTGGGGACTCAGAGTTGAACCAGAATCTTAGGCACTTTCCACCCCGCCCCCATTCCAAGCAAAAGAAAATATATTTTCGGGCCGGGAATTTAGCACTCAGTGGTCACCCGCTGCCTCGCAAGTGCGAGGACCGAGTTCAATCCCCGGTACCTAAAATATATATATATTTTTTTTTCCTTACTGTGAGCCTTGGTGTACAGTCTGGAAAAAAGAACATCATGCAAGATGTCAGGGCCTTTTGCCTAGAGCTAGTCCTGCATAGTTTCATGTGAAGAAGTACTTGCATTGTATTTTAGAATGAGCAATCGGGCAGAAATATATGTTGGGGACTCAGAGTTGAACCAGAATCTTAGGCACTTTCCACCCCGCCCCCATTCCAAGCAAAAGAAAATATATTTTCGGGCCGGGAATTTAGCTCAGTGGTCCCACCCGCTGCCTCGCAAGTGCGAGGACCGAGTTCAATCCCCGGTACCTAAAATACATATATTTTTTTTTTTT
>NW_022900927.1:56656545-56658995 GCF_012274545.1 Fukomys damarensis | reverse complement strand
AAAGTCACACTGGCAGAAATCCATTGCCACGTGTGATAGAATCACTTGCTCTTTGGCCATTCCTGAAATGTATGTAGGGTTTAGAATACAGGTCCTGCCGAAAATTGAATGCTTAGAAATGCTCAAGTTTTCTATTAGAAGAGAAAATGTGATGGTGGGAGACCATGTGTTACGAGAGATGGAGGTCCCAGAGCAGATCTGTCTTCTGGCTAAATGGCCCCCTACTGCTGTCAAGAACCAAATGGCTTCACTGTGCAACAGGTGACTGTTGGTTTCCTCATTGCTTTTGAATGTGACTTTATTCAAAGTCATTTCTATACTGTTTTGAATATAATCCTTCTGCTATATTCATGTTACTGCATATAATCCCTCCAAACTACTGTGTGGCCAAACTCAGATGACAAGTCGCTAATCTTAAAGTGTCAGACTACCCTAAGAGAAACTGCCTAAATGTCTTCATTTAGGAAAAAGCAGGAGATTTTACATAGAAACATCGTAAGTGTGAATTTAAATGAAGCTGTTGTCCTAAAAGCAAAATGTTTTAGAAGCAATGTCTTTAGTTTTCTGCTTGTATTAGATCTTTTTATAATGGAATAGTTATTCTAAATGGTGGATCTCTTCAAGAAGCAAGACTATTTTATTCAGTCTGTTCATAATTTAGCACATAATGGCTCATTGAATGTTTGCTGGATAAGTGAATGTTGCCTTACACAAATTCACATACAGTTCGTCTTTCAAACAACTGTTATGTTTACTTTCAAAGCCCTTGATGTTTTCAGCAATTGCCTTTTGTAAAAAGTTTTCATCGCCTTTTAATCCAATGTAGTGGTTATTTTTTGAGACTTTCTACTCTCCCATTTGCTAGTTGCTTATTAAATGCTAGAGATATATAGTATCTCCCATTTAATCCTCAATAGGGTAGTGAAATAGGAGCGTGAAGCCAAGGAAAGTGGAAAGTAAGCACTGGGAGGGAAAAGTGAGCAGGACCCTCACAGGGGTGGACAGACTGGTGTGACAGTGAGAGGAAAGGAAAACGCCCCCTGTCTCTAATGTAAAACAGAATGAAAGAAAGGATAAATTATAGTTAATTGTGTTGGAATACGGAATAGCTTCTAAAAGAGGGCAAATCTGCCCCTGAGTTGGGAACTGGAGCGGCTTCCCCAGGGTGACACGTGTGGGGAGTTGGGAGGGAGGGTGGAGCGAAGGGTGCCGTACTTGACTTCTCTCTTCTGAATGTCATCATATTTCAATTTCAAACGTTTCAAAAGAAAGTCGCCAACAAAGCACCTACCTTGAGCACTCTCCCTACCCCAAATGATGTTTGGGATAGATCTTGAAGGATGTGTCGAATTTTGAAAGACAGGTGTGAGAGATTAACAAAGGCACCAAAACAGGAAAGATGTGGGTGCACCTAGAAATCGCTAATTTAATAGAACAATTAGAATCAGGGCTATACGCAAAAAAGTAACGAAGGCAAGACTGGTAATGCAGGCTAGCACCACAGTAGGAAGGACCTGAAATGTTTGGCTGGGTGTAGCAGCGTGTTATAAACTTTACAGACAGAACTGCCAACCAACATTGGCTAGCTGAGCGAATGAATAAATAAATGAATATGAGGTCCTTCCTAAGATAATTCATACCCTTTGCCGAAAAGGCACCATTCTGTGCTCTATTGTAATGATTCTCAGCAAGAATAGCACATGCAGGGCTGGGGATTTAGCTCAGTGCCACCACACCTGCATCGCAAGCAAAGCATCCTGAGTTCGACCCCGCTACCAAAAAGGAGCACATGCAGCACTGCGGATGGAATGTTAACCAGAGGAAGGAACTTTTCCAAACTTCACACAATCATGCTGGTTTAAGAACCACTGCTCTAATGACTAAGCCTGAAAGAAGTCCTGAACAGAACAGAATGCCATCCATGCTGGTAAATCTCCAGCTCCTGTTCTCAAAACAGTCACCAATGACCTCCTAATTGACCCTGTAACTGGTCCATTATCAGTCTTATTTGACCTGCATATTCTGCAGTGTTTCACCATGTGAACCACTTGAAACTTCCTCATCCTTTAGCCACCATAACAGCGCTTTCTTGACTTTTGTTCTTCCCTACCTGGCCCTTCACCATCAGTTTCCTAAGTTAGTGTCCCTGCCACTGCCTGTACTACTATGTGATCTCCAGTATTCTGTCCTTGGTTGTCTTCTCTCTCAAAACACAATCCCTGGCAAGTCTTGTCTAACCCTTTCCACTTCTATTATTGTCAGCTGGCCCTAGTATTTCTCCTAAGCGACAGATGATCTTCAGTTACCCATTACAACTTAATGTCATGTCCTTCGAACGTCAAAAAGTTATTGTTTCAGGCCGGGGATTTAGCTCAATGGTGCCAGCGCCTGCCTCAAAAGCGCAATGAGCTGAGTTCGGTCGCCAGTACCAAAAAAAAAAAAAAAAAAGA
>NW_022900927.1:56653921-56654582 GCF_012274545.1 Fukomys damarensis | reverse complement strand
AGCACATGCAGGGCTGGGGATTTAGCTCAGTGCCACCACACCTGCATCACAAGCAAAGCATCCTGAGTTCGACCCCGCTACCAAAAAGGAGCACATGCAGCACTGGGGATGGTATGTTAACCAGAGGAAGGAACTTTAGCAAACTTCACACAATCATGCTGGTTTAAGAACCACTGCTCTAATGACTAAGCCTGAAAGAAGTCCTGAACAGAACAGAATGCCATCCATGCTGGTAAATCTCCAGCTCCTGTTCTCAAAACAGTCACCAATGACCTCCTAATTGACCCTGTAACTGGTCCATTATCAGTCTTATTTGACCTGCATATTCTGCAGTGTTTCACCATGTGAACCACTTGAAACTTCCTCATCCTTTGGCCACCATAACAGCGCTTTCTTGACTTTTGTTCTTCCCTACCTGGCCCTTCACCATCAGTTTCCTAAGTTAGTGTCCCTGCCACTGCCTGTACTACTATGTGATCTCCAGTATTCTGTCCTTGGTTGTCTTCTCTCTCAAAACACAATCCCTGGCAAGTCTTGTCTAACCCTTTCCACTTCTATTATTGTCAGCTGGCCCTAGTATTTCTCCTAAGCGACAGACGATCTTCAGTTACCCATTACAACTTAATGTCATGTCCTTCGAACGTCAAAAAGTTATTGTTTC
>NW_022900927.1:56632813-56653906 GCF_012274545.1 Fukomys damarensis | reverse complement strand
ATCGTTTGACCCTGAACTCCTTCTTTTCTCCATACCTCCACGCCAACATGGCTCTATCTACCCCAACCTTCTCTAGCCCTATATTCTAAACCCTTGTAAATCATGTCACGAGTCATTTTCACAAGGTAGAAACCCTGAAGTCCTCCTCAACTTCTGTTTGTCCCTTAATGTCTTCCTCCTCATCCAGATGTCTCCAAACCCTATCGATTCTATCTTTGACAAAAAAAAAAAAAAAAAGGTTTCATATCAAACTTTCCTCCTGGTCTCACCTCTACCGATTTAGTCATTTCCTGGTCATCTCTCATTTCTCTGCTTTCCCTTGTAGCAAAGGCAACACCACCAGCGTGTCTGTCAAAGTTAAATCGTAATGACGTCCTAAGTCTGCTCCAAAACTTCTGTGGTTCGCTATGCCTATGAGACAAAATTCAGCTTCTTAGAATAGATCCTTCCACGACCTCAAATCCTACCTCAATTCATCATTTCCTGGTCATCTCTCATTTCTCTGCTTTCCCTTTCCAGTGTAGCAAAGGCAACACCACCAGCGCGTCTGTCAAAGTTAAATCGTAATGACGTCCTAAGTCTGCTCCAAAACTTCTGTGGTTCGCCATGCCTATGAGACAAAATTCAGCTTCTTAGAATAGATCCTTCCACGACCTCAAATCCTACCTCACCCCGACCTAACTCTGTAGGTTTTTATTTTGTGTACATTCAGACTAAACGCCCTGAACACTGAAGCCCTCACATTCCCCACACGGCCGTACCTTCACGTACAATTCCCACAGCCTGGAACGGCCTTCGGGTCCACACCACAGATGCTTATTTAGGCCTCTGCTATCTACCAGACACTGTTCTGGGGCCTCAAAGATGAAATGAAGGGAGTTGGAGCCCAGTGGTGAGGGAGATGGGCGTATCAACAAATGACAAAAACGTGCTGTGATGCCAGAAATACACACAAAGGTCAGAGGCCACCCAGAGAGGGGACAGTGGCTCACTGGAAGAAGCGGGACAAGCAAGCATGGCAGACTCTAGGTGCTCACGATGAGGAGCAGTGAATCCACAGCCCAGGGTGCCAAGGGGTGCAAGGGGAGGTGCTGAGAGCTTCCAACCCATCCAGAAGCACGAAGTGCAATAGGGGATCGAAAAGGGATAAGATGGTACATTTTGTGGTGTTTTTAACCACAATTTAAATTGTTTTCTTCTTTTTTTTACAATGAGCAGAGTATCTTAAAAACCATGTTGGAATGAGCAGCCGCCCCACCTTCCCCTCCTTTCCTCTCCGACGTTAAGTTCTGGCTCCCGTGTCTAAAGACTCCTCCACTGTGAGTGCTGTGTGGCCTGGACCTTTGTCTCTGCTCGCAGAGCACTTCATACAGACCTCTTTGGAATACCACCGGGGGGATGGGGACTTAGCTCAGTGGTGCAGCCGCCTGCCTCACAAGCACAAAGTCCTGAGTTCAATCCCTGGTACCAAAAAAGAAAAAAGAAAAACAAAGGTGGTGCTAGCATACCATCACGTCTGGAAGTTTTTGCTTACTTCTTTCTTCCCTCACAAGAATGAATTCCTTCTGAACTGGCAGCATTTTTCATACAAGCATAGATCTTATATTGCTATAAGAATTTTATTGCATTCATTGGTTAATTTAGTATTAATAAACAATGACCTAGCATCACATTAATAGCCCTGCATACATGACTTCCTTTCATCCTCAAAACTGAGGACAGTTGTAGTCTTATGTTTTTATAGATGAGGAAAAATGAGATGAGAAGCTAAGACTATTTTGCCAAAAGTTTTGTAGCTGCATAGTAGAGATGTAAAGCAAAATTGAAGTTTCTGGGTTTTGTTTGTTTGTTTGTTTTTTGGCACCGGGGATCGAACTCAGGTCATTGCACTTGCAAGGCAGGCAGCGGCACCACTGAGCTAAATCCCTGGTCCCAAATTGAGGCTTTAATAACAAAATAGTAAATGGAGTTTCTCAAGGGGGAAAAAGAGGGTGGGATCTAGGATTTTAGTTCATAAGACAAGGCAAGAAGAGTTGGCCTATTCAGCATCAGGCACTACGCTACGCACTTTGCTGAAGTGCTTTCACTTAAAATAACTTCAACCTCATGAGATAATATCCACACACTGTAGATTTCACAGTGAAGAAACCAAGGTCCAGGAAAGTTAAATGTCTTGCCCCAAATCAGAGCTAGTGAGAGGCAAATGAATGAACTGTGTGTGATCCAGGACCTCTGCCAGCATTTCCTCTTTGATTCTTGGAGGAAGTGGTGAAAAGATGCAAATAAAGAGACTGTGAGGAGAAAAGATTCTCCAGAAGACTCGTCAGAGAATCTGAAACATCAGGCAAAGTGGGCAATTCCAGGAGGAGGCAGAGGGCTGAGGAGGGCTTGCAGAAATGCTCCATGATACATTTTTGTCAAAGAAGCTGGACTTAATCCCACTCAGGTTAAACCATTGGCCTCCTGTACCAAATCTCAATTGTCGCTGTTACAGGCGACTAGAGGAAACAGCCTGTCTGTCTGGGGACACTACAGATTTATGGCCGCTAACCCCAAAGGTGGCCTCAGTGCTGCCTGGTGATTAATTGTACTTCACCTCCCAAAGGTCTCATTCACTCTTCCACTCCTCCTTCTCATCCGACAATCTCGCTCCCCGTTTCATCCACAAATGAAGAAGCAGAAGAAAAAGCCCACCAACTCCCCCCAGCCTGCTTTGCAGCTGTGTGCTGTGCCCGACCTCCCATCCTGTCTCTAGGAACCGACCGCGCCCCTGCCTAAGGCTCACACCTTCTCTCCAACAGCTCCGCCCCCGTTTCCGTACTCAAGTGTCCGCAAGCACCAACCCAACAATTTCCTCGTCTGTCCTTTGGTCATTGGCTTTTCCCTCTCTGCTGGATCATCCCCATCAACAAATAACATCAAACATGCTATAATTTCTCACATCTAAAACAAACCAAACAAGAGCACAACCTCCCCTTGAGTTCCTATCTCCAGTCGGGTGTAGACACCACCACCTTACGGCTGGGCCCAGAGGTATCTGTGGTCACGCTACGGTTCCTCCACTGCTACCTCTCCCAGGTCCTCTTGAATGACATCCCCTGCTCCCTGTTATCCCGAGGAGGACACCGGCAGCCTTCACCGCGTTAGATGTCATCATCCATCTCCATTCCATATCTCCTTGGGCCTGCCAACATTTGATACATTTGATGTTACGCTCTTCCTTCCAATTTTCTTAGTTGGCTTCTGTATCACCATAGGCCGCCGACACCCGCAAGTTAGGAGGAGAGGTTTCTTTTGGCTCACCGTTTGTAGCAGTTTCCGGTGCAGTCAGATGGCTCCAAGGTAGAGCAGCGCGGCGGAAGAGGAACAGTCCGTGGCGTGGTGGCAGGAAGCGGAAAGCGATCGAGGGAGGAGGAGGGAGATGGACCCTGCGGGGCAGGCCCTAGTGACGGCGGACTCACCCAGCGACGCCATGGTCCAGGCGCCTCCAGAAGCCCACCTGCGAGTGTGGGGGACGTCCCGCTCCCAGCCGGGCACATGCTCTCCATCTCTGCCCCTTGCGGAACGCGCCTCGTCTGTCTTTTTCGCTGGCTGATCCTCATCATTTCAACCAAAAGGCTTTCCCGCTTACACGCCCTCAACTTCACAATGAATTACGTGCCGCTTTTCCCAGCTGGAAAACATCTGGATTATCTGTAGTTTCATCAGCTTTCACTGTTAAGCGGGGCCCAGCTGGCTGAAGAGGAGGACTCTGAGACTCGCGGGTGGAGAAGGGAGGCCACTGGGGGACGGCTGGGCCTCGTGTCCAGACAGATGCGTCAGTCACGTCCCCTCTTCCTCTCTGCCTAGCCTGTTCCTGCCATCCTGTCGGATCAGCGGTCCTTCCGTTCGGCTCAGTGATCTTCTGTGACCCCAGCAATGGCGACTGCCCTTGCAAGCCTGGGGTGGCAGGGCCACACTGCGACAGGTGCATGGTGGGCTACTGGGGCTTCGGAGACTACGGCTGCAGGCCCTGCGACTGTGCGGGAAACTGCGACCCTCTCACAGGAGACTGCATCAGCAGGTGAGCGCCGGCCCATCTGCGGGCACATCAGATCCTATTGAAGATCTAGGGGTGACTGGGAAAATCTCGCGTGAGAGGAGCAGAGATCTATTCGCACCTCCCTTTGCAGAATGTTTGGCAAATTGCAGTCGAATAATTGGTTCTTGCAAGTTTCTAGAGATCCTCTATCTTGTTTTGCAAAATAAACTATTTTTCAAAATAATTTTCTTGGGCCTGGGATTTAGCTCAGTGGTTCCGCCGCCTGCCTCACAAGCGCGGGGACCCGAGTACCAAAACAATAAAATTTAAAAAATAAATAATTAAAAATTCTTAAAGCACTACTGCTTTCTAGAAAGTGAAAGTTCAGGAAGGTAGAGGACAAAGTCTGTATCTGTGAATACACTGATTTCTACTCAAGTTCCAAAATACGCCTTAATAAGTTCTTTGTCATTTTATTTTATTAGCAACGCAGACATAGACTGGTATCATGAAATTCCTGACTTCCGTCCGGAGCACAACAAGAGTGAACCAGCCTGGGCCTGGGAGGATGAGCAGGGGTTTTCTGCACTTCGACACTCAGGTGAGGCAGCCATAGCTGGGGCCCCATTTCCTGGTCTGGTCCGTGAATGAGCCAGGGCACCGCTGTGGGGTCCTGTGAGGGAACTCTAGTTCATACGGTAGTGGCCGGCTAAGCCTGAAACAGGTGTAGCTGGGGACTATCTAAACTAACTCCGGTTTGCTTTCTGTTTGTTGGGGTCATATGTAGTTAGTATAGAAAATTTCAAAAAAGAAACAAATGACCTCAAATCTCATCAACTCCACTGTGAAGACTTTGAAGTTTTCCACCTCTAAAACCCACTGTTTCACACAATTAAGAGCTAACTGAGTCAGGCATGGTGGTGCATGCCTATAATCCAGGAGGCTGAGACAGGAGAATCGCAAGTTCTAGCCCAATGTGGGCAATATAACAATTTAGGAAGACCATGTCTCAAAATGAGAAAAAAAAAGGTTAGGATGTAGCTCAGTGTGAAGCTCCAGGTTCAATTCCCAGTATGAGACAAATGACTGATCGACATAGATGATAGATAGATGATTGATTGATTGACAAATAGACTTTTTAATTCTTAACCATTCAGGTTTGCTTTTGAATGAATTTCCTACCTGTAATTGACTTACTAATTTGTAGGAGTTCTTTACAAATTCATTAATCATCCATCCAACAATTTTTTTTTCAGTACTGAGGACCCAACCCAGGGGTGCTCTATCCTTGAATTACCTCCCTACCTAGTTCCATTTTTCACTTTGAGACAGATTTTTTCTTGCTGCTGAGTGACCCAGGCTGGCCTCAATTTGGGATTCTTCTGCCTCAGCCTCCTAAGTAGCTAGAATTACAGGCAGGCACCACAGCACCTGGCCCCAACAAATGTCTTTTGAATATCTATGTTGTGTGGCAGTGCTGTGAATATAGTAAGTGAACAGAACAGACAAAACTTGAATTCTGATGAAGGGAAAGCAGTAACAAATAAAATACTTGTATGATAGGTGTTTAGTGTGAAAGAAACAACAAAACAAGGATGGGGGATACAAAGTGCTTGGGAAGGTTATCCTTTTTTTTTTTTTCTTTCAATACTGGGAATTGAACTCATAACCTTGCACTTGTGATACAGGCACAATGCCACTGAGCTAAAGCCTTGGCTCGGGAGGGCTATACTTTAAATGAAGGGACCAAGAGAGCCCTGTGAAAGGTGACATATGAGGGAAAAACAAACCTAAAGAAGGTAAGGGACTGAGCCACACAGGCAGCAAAGGGAAGAGAGTTTAGGCAGAAGAAACAGCAAGTACAAAGGTCCTGGGGTGGGATTAAGGCTGATTTATTCAGGAAACCGCAGGGAGGCGGGGTGGCTGAAGCAGAGTGAAGCTGAAGAGGAGTGTAGAGGGGATGAAATGGAGGCTGCGGTTTCTGAAAGGACTGTGCATGTGACCTGGAGTCATTGCGGAAGCCTCTGGAGAGTTTTGAACAGACACGTGGCATTTAGAAATAACCAGTCGGCGTGCTTGGATGTTTTCTTTGTCACATTCCACACCATGAACGTAGGCCAAACCCAAAAGTTGGGTTTAATCCAGGTCCAGGAGAGTGAGGGATTGAGAGGGGGTAAAGAGGGCTGTGAGGATCGGCAGCCCGCGGGGTTTCAGGGGACTGCAGGGGAGCTGAGGACGGGGTGTAGAGCACGTCAGTGGGCTCTGCTGGAAACAGACAGGAAGAGCAGCAGCCTCTGATGCGGTCACGGAATCCGTAGCTGGGACGGTTGTCTGTAATGAGCCTCGATATCTGATCCGCTCTTCTTTCTTGAAGTTATCTGAGCTGTTGGCTCTTCGTTGTTTCGGGTGCAGGTTAGATGAAGCTAATTAAGCCCCATAAAAAGCTCTGTTCATATATTTATTGCTGTTGTTGACTTCACAGGTTATTGTACAGAGCAGTCGCTTTATAAGCCTGAGGAGTCCCAAACATGACACGTCTCTGAAGGAACACCCTTTCCAAGGCCTCTTAGCAGCATTTTGTCACTTTCCTCCAGAAAGGCTTTACATGTGTTAGTTATTAAATTTACAGACTTGAACCTACTCATTTTATTCAGTTTACTCCTGAATGCCTTACAGATTTTATTGCTATTGAGAAAATGATCTTTCTAAATGACTACTAACGGTATACAGTAAAGGAGTAAGGTTTGTTCGTTGTATTTCGATCCTGTATCCAGAAACCTTGCTGAAGTTGTGCCGTAATTCCAGTAATTTATACATAATCTTGATTTTTTAAATGTAGCCCATCGTATCCTCTGCAAATAAGGACAATTTTGCCTCACTTTTAGTTTTCATACCTCATTTTTTTCTTGCCTTATTACATTGGGTAGAGCCTCCAATATAATATTTCCCAAACCTGATGGAAACGTTTTGAAAATTGTATCAGTATGATATTTGATAGATTTTTATATATAGCCTTTATCAAGTAAAAGCCAGTCTATTCTAACTCCATTAGTCATGAGTTTTGTATTGAGCTGACTGCATTTTCTCTTTTAAGAAAATCATGTGGTTCTTCTCCTATGATAAATTAATGCTTTATATGAAATAAGATCTTCAACATGAAGTTATTCTTTTTTGGTGTGTTATGGGCAATCAAATCTAGGGCCTTGGCACTGAGCTACTTCCTCGGCCTTCTGCTTAGTTTTATATTGAGACAGGGTCTCACTGAGTCAGAGTTTCCCAGGTTGGGCACAACCTTGCAAGTCTTCGTGCCTTAGCCTCCCAGAGTGCTGGCTTGCGCCATCACACTTGGCCTGAAGCTCTTCTTCCAGTCCGCAGATGAACTGCTTTGGTCTCACACACTGTGGAATCTGATCTGCATAGTGTTTTGTTTTTGGTTTGCTTAGGATTTTGCTATCTTTGGTAGGCTAACCTATATTTGGTTAAGTTATAAGTTCTCTTCCCCCTTTATTTTTTCTACTCTCTGTAGTAATTCATATAAAAATACAGTCATGTATTACTTCATGACAGATATGTTCAAAGAAATGCATCATTGGGTGCTCGGTTGGGCAAACATCACAGACTGTATCTACTTTAACATAGTGAACTGTCAGCTCTGACTTCACTGAGCAGTAGCTTCTTATGAAAGCAGAGTAGAATATACTGTCTGCGATTCACCGTTCACAGAAGCATCACTATTTGGCACATTGACTGTAGAAGCATCCTTGGATGTTTATTCAAATTCACTTATAAAATCCTCTTGAGCTGCGGATTTAGCTCAGTGGTTCCACCACCTGCCTCGAAAGCGCAAGGTCCCGAGTTCGATCCCCGGAATCACCACAAGAAAAAGTCTTGATGTGGTGTTTGTGAGTAGGTGGAAACAGTCAATTTCTAATTCCATATATTTAGTACAGTGGACCCTCAAGTTACAACCAGACTGATATACAGACAACTTGGGTTACAATCGGAATTTTAGTTTTAACTTATGAACAGAGTCTTGAGTTACGATCCAAATTCTGGCCACTGTGTTTCCAGATGGTCTCAGATGTAGATTTAACCCTTAAAGAGTTCTGGAAGGAGCATGACAACATTCTTCCTGTGTGGGGTTGAGGAATCCTGGGCCTGTGTCTCTCTAAGGACACAGAACTGCCTGTGTACAGGAGCCAGACACTTCAGTTGACCAATTTGAGTTACAACCAGTCCTCCAGAATGAACTGAGTTTGTAAGTCAAGGTTCCACTGTAGTTACTTATTTTATTCTTGAGTTGGGGTTGATAAAGTTTTCTAGAAAATTATCAATTTCATTTAATTGTTTTAAAAAATGTTAAACCTTATTAGCATAAAGTTAGACATAGTATTTGCTTTCTAAACTTCCTAATCACTCAGTAGTTAGGTCTCCTTTTTGCCCCTAACCTGATTTCTGAATTTTTTTGTTATGATCTTAGGCAATATTGATGATTTTTAGCTTGCTTTTCAAAGAACTTTTGATTAAACTGATCTAATCTCTTTTTCCACTTACTATAATCTCAGGACAATTCCCTTAATGGTTTTATTTTAATTCACAACAGGAAATAAGGTAGGAAACATATGGTAATATGAAATTGTCATATTTACCTTTTAAGCATTTGAACAAGAAAACAAATCTTTCCCATTGAATTTTTTGCCTGAATGCTTATTAGTTTGAACCTTTTTTGCCTTCATAGTCTGAATTTTACAATTTTAACTTCAACAGCCACTTTAAAACTTTTTAGTTTACTTTTCTAACACAGTCGCGTTTTTATAACTCTCGGACTTTGTCCACTAGACCAAATCTGTACTAAGTGGGTTTTTAAGGCTATTGGACCAGTCGTGCCTGCTGCCAGTGAGGACCTGGCTGCCTACCATTCAGGCACATAGAGTGCTGGACCAGGAGGACTCCATACTCTCATGCCCACCACAGTGGTGGGGTCAGCAGTGTCCCCAGAGAGCCTCATGAAATCCGCGTGGATGCTCCCCAGACACAGGCGACTTTGTTCGGTTTCCTGCTCAGCAGCAATATTCCCACTGCATAGAGGACAGTGCTCCTGGGGGCCTTTTTTCAACCAAAAAGTGATGACCAGTTTCTTAAGAAAAAGAAAGTTCATCCTGAAATCTAGATGCCTATTATCTACCTTAAATTTGCTTGAAAAACTTTTCGGCTCGAAGTATAATGCACTACCATAGCAGCAAACTCCCATTCATTTCTCTCCTCTTTTCAGTGCTGAGGATCAGACCCAGGCCTCACACATGCAAGCGCTCTACCACTAAGCTACACTTGCTGCCTTTAACACCCTTAGCTTCTACCATTTCTCGGGGGATACCAAACACCAGATGTGAAATTTCACTTCTTGAATAACAACACTGGCTCTAACGAGTACCACAGAACTGTACAAGACGCTCATTTTTTTAAAAAATGTGCTAGTAACCTAGTATAACTAAACAGGGTTTTCTCTTCTTCCAGATTTGTCATAAGAAAATACATCTGGTAATTAGAGAGGAAAACCAAACTCCCCCTGAGGCCCTAAGGAACCTGATTCTGGGGAGTCAGGCAGCTTTCCGTACATGCGGTTAGCTTGTGTGTGTGTGTGTGTGTGTGTGTGTGTGCGCCAGGGATCGAACCCTGGTCCTTGTGCTTTCAAGGCAGGCAGCAGAACCACTGAGCTAAATCCCCGGCCCCACTGTTAGCAATTTTGTAGGTAGATCAGTGTGTGTCGCTAAGGGAAAACCCTATACCAAGGATGGCATTGGCCTGAAAATAGTTTTTGCATTAGGCTGGAGTACTGGATGGAGACGTTCACATTTGCACATAATTTTAGAAATACCGATCAATTTTGCTCTTACAAGAGGAGGGTCAAGATGCTAGAATAAAGAATACCAAATCTTCTAATAAGATTACTGACATTTAGAAATGGGAAGAAAGGAGCTAAAGGTGTAGGGAAGGTGATTGGCCTGAAAATAGTTTTTGCATTAGGCTGGAGTACTGGATGGAGACGTTCACATTTGCACATAATTTTAGAAATACCGATCAATTTTGCTCTTACAAGAGGAGGGTCAAGATGCTAGAATAAAGAATACCAAATCTTCTAATAAGATTACTGACATTTAGAAATGGGAAGAAAGGAGCTAAAGGTGTAGGGAAGGTGGGATGGGTAGGGGAAAAGTAAAAAGTTACAGTTGGTCGAGATTAACCTCCTTAGAAAACAATTAGTCGGTGAGATTACTACGGGTGGAAAGGTTGTCAGTAGAAGTCTGAGGCTGATGCTGTTGGCACAGAGGTGACACCAAATCACCCAAGTGCCAGTGTCCTTTGTGTGCTCATTACTGCGTTGTTGGACAGTGAGTCCGTAACTTCTTTTAGGCGATCGGTATAAATTACATAGTAATTGTGGTCACTACATTAGCGTACGTGACAGGAAGGAATGCAAAGGGCGCAGAATTTTGTGTACATATCTACTATAGCAGGTCTAGAAAATGCATGGGGACAAGGACCTGGTAGATTCACTGAGAACCCCATTAATTTAAGATTTGTGTTTGTTTGTTTGTTTTATAAGCGTAGCACTCACCAAGTGCTAGGCTTTGTTTGAAATGTTTCTCAAATATTGATTTGCTTGGTTTCCTAAACTGTATGAGGTAGATGCTGTCATCCCAGGACTCTGAATGGGGAGAGTGACGTGAGGCTCTGTAGGCCGTGTTTTTCACCACTGTGTCATCCTATCCCTGCAGTGATACGTTTTGTTGTTGTTCATTGTTTCTGTAGTAAAGATTTGACAATAAAACTCCAGAAAATCTTTTTTAAAAAAAAGAAAGAAAAACACATCTGGGAGGCCGGGGGTGTAGCTCAGTAGCAGAGACCCTCCTAGGATACCTGAGTTTTGGGGTTCAATCACCAGGACTGCAAAAACAAAACCCACAAAATCTTGCTTGAGCCCAACCCCCCCAAAAAAAATAATAATAATAATTTTTTTGAGCCACCGTCTCATTATGTTACCAAGGCTGGCCTGCAGTTCCAGAGCCCAGGTAATAGCTGGAACTGTGGAACACAGTACCGCATTCCCCAGCCTGACCCAGAAATGGTAATGTTTGAGCTTTGAGCATGTTAAGAAGGAGTACTGAAAGGCAGCCAAAGAAAGACTCTCACGTAATAGACCTTCGTGTGCTCCGAGAGGCTGGAAGAGCCACACACAGCACATGCCATTTGGAGCTGCACTCGGGTCTACAGCTTGGCAGTTTACCTTGCTCTCCTGCTTTCACAGAATCATTGAACGCACGGCTGTCCGCGTAGGGTACTACTATTTCTGAATAAGTAACTCTATGCTTAATTATAGGCAACGTTATTTACTGAGTCACTGCAACTGGTTTTAAGCGCCCTTGGTTTCTCCTTTGCACCATTTCATTCCGCTGTGGTTTTTCCATTTGTAAATCTCATTCTCTGACATGTGTAGCAGCTCCGTCAGAGTCTCTGTGCCAGTGTTTTCCACACCTTGGCCTCCTCCACCGACCCAGTTTCACCAGAATCGTACTCTCTGAAAATGACTTCAGTTCATGACTCAAGAGTGAAACTTTAGAAGAGACTCTGATGGCTCCTGCTACCTGGCAGTTCCTGTTCCTGCCAGTGCTCTCCTGATCCTCTGTTTCTCTGAGTTCTGGTTCTTTAGCTGCTTCTCCTCTCTGGAAGTTGCCCCATACCCTTGCAAAAAGGAAATTAGAAAACTGATTACCGCCACCAACCTTTACACATGCCCGAAAAGCTCTCCTAACTTCCATATTTTTGATAGTGGCACAATCCTGTCACCTTCGCTGAAAACTTCCTTCCCAGTGTTAATTTTCATAGTTCCTGTTCCCTTGCCCTCATTCAATCCTTTGAAAAGATTTGTACTCAAACTCTCAATCTCCCTTGATTTTTTTTTTTTTCAGTACTAGGGCTCGAGCCCAGGGTCTTGGCACTAAGCATCATCCCCAAGCCTGTTTTAACTTTTTATGTTCAGACAAAATCTCACTAAGCTGCTAAATTGCCAGGCTGCCCAAAGAAGCCTCAGTCTTAGGATCCTCCTGCCTCAGCCTCCCAGAATGCCAGGATCATGGGTGTACGGCTCCCACACCCAGTTTACATCTTCCTTTCTTGACCCATGGCTACCTGTCTAGTTAGACCCACCTTACATTTGGTTTAGAAAAACAGTAGGATGAAAAGATTAGGACTTCAGAGTCTCCAAACTGAGACTTAAAAATCCACTTTCATGCTTGTTAGCTGTGTCGCCTTGAACAAGTTAATTAACTCCTGTGACCTTCATTTCTAAATGTGTCAGTAATGCCTACCTCACCATATATGCTAAACAGGATTACATGGGCCAAGGTCCTTTATGGATTATTGTTGGCACCCAAATTAATTACCTTGCTGTTGTTACAATAGACTCTTCTAACTTCTAGTATACATGTGTATATGTTTTTATTCATGTACCTTCTATAAGCTGAGAACTTTAAAAAAAAAAACCCCATTATCTAACAAATTAAAGTGAGGCCCTAACTGCATATTAGTCAAGGTCCAAGGTCCTACATCGTACCTTCTTCTACTCCTCCCTGGAATAAATAGGACCTCTCACTGTTCCACAAACACACTCGACCTTTTCTTTCTTACATTTCTTCACTCGTTCTTCCATCTCTATATCCCTATCAAATTTCTACCAGTTAGCGTCTTAGGGAGTAAGTAAGGGTAAAATAAAACAGGGAAGCTCAGCGGTAGAGCACTTGCCGAGGATGCACCAGGCCCTAGGTTCAATCCCCGGCACCACACACACACACACACACACACACACACACACAACGTTTTTTAATGTTTAGCAATGGTGTAAATGTTCCTTAGTAAGTGCTACATACTTTACCACTCAGTGCTTATGAAATGCTCGGTATGAGCCCAGGAAAAGAGCAAAGAGAAAATGGTAAAGATTGTTTCTAATTGTTAAGTCTGTAAGGATGAAAATCGTATCTCTTCTGGATCTCAGAAATATAAAGCTGAATAAAACATAACCGCTGTGTTTGAACTCTCTTTTTAACTTGCTCAGTGTCTTTGTTTCTAAGCCTCCTCTATGCACCTTCAAATGACATTTTAATAGATATTAGCTTGGGCCAGGGATTTGGCTCAGTGGTTCTGCTCCCTGCCTTGCAAACGTAAGGGCCTGAGTTCAATCTCTGGTACCACCACCAAAGAAAAAAAAAGATATCAGCTTTATTTTAATAAATGTCCACCCAAAAAAACGTAACTGCTGTCCTCAAGAGAGTAAATATAAATGAGTGTGAGAGATGCTATCTGTAATCTATGTACAAAGGCATTTTGAAAGTTTTAACGGGACCTGGAAAATCTCTTGCACTTAATAATTTTAGTATATAACTCCAACTATTGAGAGAAGTATCCTTCCTACTTTTCCTGTCTTCCCAGAATGGACCCTCTCACCCAAGCATGTTGTAGTGGTTTCAGACCGCTTAGCACCTTTCTGTGCATTGCTTTAATGCTTTGCAGGACTGGAAGCCTTAGGCACGAATTGGACCCTCCGCCTCTCTATGTTTGTGAAGGGTGTAGCGCTCTGCCTTCCACATCACTGGTGCTAATAAATACTTTTCGAATGGGCGGTGTCACCACCAATGCACTACAGGGCCATTTCATTTTGACTTTTGTGGTCACGGGCAGGAGCTGCAAGATGGCAATCGTCTTTTCTGAGTTATCCCTTCCCACAGCGGCATTTCCCAGTATCAGCTCCTAACACTGAAGTATGACACCGTCCCTACCCTGTATATTTTGCTTAGGGCAGTCCTTTTGGGGTGATAACTAACTCCATTCTGAAGAGGCTGTGTCTTTTGAATGACTTTCACGGCTGCTTAACACTTACGATTTACCTTGTAGAATCACTCAAGGGCTCAAGCACGTGCTAGCTGAATTTACTTTCTCTCTCTTCTCCCCCTCCTCTTCTGTCAAAAACTAACACAGTTTTCCATTTCTTTTTTGCAGGTAAATGTGAATGCAAGGAACAGGTGTTAGAAAACCCCAAGGCATTCTGTGGAATGAAATACACATACGGTGAGTCCGAAATCCTCCAGCGCTTCTGAGAACCTATTCAAACCAAAGACGAGGCTTCTCAGAAAACGGGAGGCCCCGAAGGATGACATTAGCACATTGCCAAGCACCTACTAAAAGCTTAGGAAAGGGCAGGGCGTGGGGAAGGATACCCTATCTCCCCATGAAGACTGAGACTAGCTAGCCGCCTGGTCTCCTCTCCAGCTTTCCCTGAATCTCTAAACCTCTCAGATACCAGGAAAAAACATCGCATGAGAAAAAGTGGAAGTGGCACTGCCCTGAGCAAAGACTGTTACTGCCTTCAACTTCTGAATGGATTTTGTTTACTATTGAATATACTAGGATAGCTCATCTCATGACATTCTGGATGAGTGCCTGAGGCTTGTCACTGATCCATCATTTATATAGCCTGAAATATGCATTAGAATGAAGAGGAAATTTTTTCACATTGTGATTTCTAAAACCAAGGACTGTACAGTGTTTAGGTTCTTGAAAACATTGTATTTAATCTCATAAAATAGTAAAAAGTAAATGGTTTTAAAAGTCACATAAATCTTACCTAGATTTATACATACGCTTCCTTTTCTTCACCTCCCAATTTGGCTAAATAATAAAAGAAAACTTTCCAAATGTACCATGCCCAGAAGAGGAGAACAGTTCATAGTGCACGCATCTACTCTCTAAAGCAAGAAACATGAAGCCGGGAGTCATGGTACACACTGTAATCCCAGCACTCGGCAGGCTGAGGCAGGAGGATCGCTGTGAGTTTGAGACCAGCCTGGGCTACGCAGTGAGTTCCAGGTCAGTCTCAGCTATATAATGAGACCCTGTCTCAAAAACCAGAAGAAAAAAAAAAAAGAAAGAAAAAAAACAAGAAACATGATAATTTAGTGCTAAATTAGCTCAGTGGAAATATCAACCACTTATCATCACACAGAGGCAGCTCTCCAACAAACAACAATTTTTTTAATAAACTGTGTTAATTTTCTACTTTAAAAAACTCGAACATCTTTCATGATGCAATAAAACACCTTTGTCTTAGTGCATTACAGCTAAAGACTTGGGGAAAACATGGTTTCTCCTCTGCGGTCTCTGGTTTAATGAGGAAAAATGTGGTTATTTATTCCTCTAGCAGATACTTGCTGAGAAGCAGTGGCAGACACAAGGCCCCTGCTCACTCTGAGCTCATGGGGAAGTGGACTCAGAGTAGTGAGCATTTTCTGAGTATTCACCTTGGGCCAGGCACTGTGCCACGCACCCCTCCTGCATTGAATCTCATTAGGCTCTGGCCTAAACTCCGCCTCTTCTCGGCCACTCTTGTGACCTTGGGCAGTTCGTGTGATTCCTTAGAACTTCAAGACCTCGTGAGTTCCGAGACCAGTCAGAAGTCTACACTTCGATGACTTTGTCATGGCAGCCCTAGGACGACTGTGTGGTCGGAGTATGAGACAAGCCAGACAGGGCTTTCCCGTCACACTCCATCTTCGCTCGGGGTTCCAGGAGCCGGTCGGAGCTCTCCTAAGGATGGAGAAGACGGCGTCGACGCGCTCCTTACCTCCGCCTTCCCTCTCCCACTTTTTCCATTTCTTAATCCCCAGCCACATCCACTTCTGCGGCGGGAGGGGGGGGGGCGTCCTGGAGCCCTGAAATAATCATGTGCTATGAAGTATATTTTCCTAAGCCAGAAGAAAGAATTTGGAGTGTTTCATCCGAGAAATAACGAATGTTTGATCTGCTTAGTCTGATTTGAATATTGCTCTATATATCCTGATCTCTCACCTGGTACTCCATCAGTGTGTATAATTTATGCACCAAAAAGGACACTGGAATTCGGCCGTGCTGTAAAGGGAATGCTTCCCTAACCCCAGTCACCTTGAACTGTGCTTACCAGATAGAGGGAGGAAGCGTGATCCATCACACTGTAGACTCCTTAGGATGCAACATCTTGGTCTCTAACCTAACATTATACACAGTCAGCTATAAACGTATCCTAGAGTCAGGATATAAATAAAAACCAGGATAAAAATCATACTTCCTATTTTTTCTACGTAATACATTTGATAGCTGAACATATGTAAGATTATATTTGCAGGTTGTATTTAAGATTACAATGTCTGATAAGCCTCCTAGCATAGTGACGTGGGAGGTAGGACTTGAAATTGCTCAAGAAAGACGAAACAGTTCGTGTAGATAAATGAAGTGAAGGCAGCACAAAAATGGATCTAATGGCACCTAATGATTTTTTTAAAAGCACAATTCCACATCTTGGTAATCATCAATTCACCTGTCTGTTACATTCTGAAATTTATATTTAAGTTGTTCAGATTTCAAAGGAAAACATGGAATCTGTGTGTTTTGACTTTTTTTTTTATGCTGGTACAGTGCTAAAGATAAAGATTTTGTCAGCTCACGATAAAGGCTCTCATGCTGAGGTCAATGTGAAGATTAAGAAAGTCTTAAAATCTACCAAATTGAAGATTTTACGAGGAAAGCGAACATTATATCCAGAGTCCTGGACGAACAGAGGCTGCACTTGTCCAATACTCAATCCTGGTGAGCATTCAACTTTCTGTCTTAATTCCCACCTACATTGGTTCTGCTGATTTGCTGTTGTCTTACATTCTGTGCACCACAACCCGAATAAAGTCAGAAAGGCGTCTCCTTTTCTCCGCCTGAATTCTGGAGAAAATCCAAGTGGAATTGTTTGAACTGATATAAAAAAAAAAAATATATTTCTCTTCTATGTCCTCTATAAAGGTAAAATATTTCAAATCTAGCAATAGAATACTTTCTATCCTACAAGAAAAGTCTCAGATTGGTTCCAGGTGCCAGCTTGCATAGAAAGGACTTTCATGAATTTATCTGCCACTAGCTAGCTCGTTATCTGAGAGCTGCGTCCTGTTACATTAGAACCTGTTCCCAAAGGGAGCTCAAATGCAAAATACCATCTGTGCAAATAATATTGAATTCATTTTTACTATTGCATGAGAAACATCTGCTTCTCCTGGATAGAAAACAACTCTTGAGTTCTCATTGTGTTGTTTTCTATTAAATGTTCACTCTGGTTTCCAATTAGAAACAGCAGGGGGGAAAATTTTTTCAACAGAATTTTAGAGAAACTTGAAAATTTGACTTGATCGAATTTTAATCCTTAAAATGTATGGCAGAGAAACAAGGCCATAAGCAGAGGGATCCTTACCTCTACACACTACAAGTGTATGTACACACTTCTTATGGGGCAAAAGCTACTTATTTCTCTTCCTCCCTCATGAAATTTGAGGGCAGGAGTTAGATTTTTTGATCATAGTATCCCTTTTTTTTTGGTACCAGCGATCGAACTCAGGTCCTTGCGCTTACAAGGCAGGCACCAGAACCACTGAGCTAAATCCCCGGCCCTGATCATTCATTACAGATGATGATGGTAACATAGCACTCAGATAGTAAGTTCTGTTAAAATAAATAACAATTCCAAAAAAGCCCTCTATCTGCCTGCATATGTGTTCCTGTTCGTGTAGTCAGCACTTGCCTCTTAGGGGCACTGTCAAGATTTATGTTCTGTGTATGTTCTCCACACAAGCTAAGAAACCACAGTTCTGCTAATAAGAAGTCTTCTATGGTCTTTGATTAATACATTTGAAAGAAATAACAACAGAGAGAGTGAAAGAGAAACTAGCAGTAAAATAGACCCTCATTCCAATCTAAGCAGTGATGCAAAGGTTTTAATTTTGCTCACCTGTCAACTAATTTCTCAGAATTTCATCTACCCCTTCAGTGCTTTATTTAAATTTTAGTAAAAGAGGAAGCTGGACAATTTGAAATCATTAAAAATCATTTCAAAGAATAAACTGAAGTAATGAGAATCTTGGATTTTGAATACAGGAACCTAAAAATCATCGTTTCTCTTTCCTAGTGTCAGTCCTTAGGGGCTCTTCTTACATTTTCTGCTATCTTGGTACAAGAAAAAAAAAAAGTCTGCTCAGTTTTTCAGTGAGACATTGAAAACAAAAGCCTTGAGCATCTGAGCCACCTTCAGGAAGTGAGCTATCCTTCCTAATCAGGTTTTGAGTCCATCACAATTGAAAACATAAGTGCAATTATTCAAGGAATTCTTGAAAACATGTTTACTTGCTTTGAAGAAAAAGCTGGAACCTGCCAAAGCAAAATCCGGACCTCTTTCATTTGACTTTGCTTTTCCATTTTTACAAGTTCGGTAGCCAAAACCAAAGAAGGCTGATAAGAAAATTCTGAACCCTTAAATATCTGTGTGCTTCCTTTCCTGCTTTTGATGAGAAGCCATCCGGCTGGGTAACCCTGCGAATTCATTCTTTCTTAATTCATGCACACACTGACATTTTAGAATACCAAGGCTAGCACCAAAAAATATCTTCCTTTTCTATGCATACAAAGTTAATCTGTGTGTCCTCAACCACGTAGCAAAGTAGATGTCAAAGCATAGACATAGGAAAACTAAATATAAATGATGATAAGAGATATAGAAGAAAAAATTGTTTTGTGTGTTAATTTTTGGTGTAATGCTGCTCCACAGTTTATGGGTTTATTCAATATTGTTTATATGAGTTTAATTTATGTTTGTACTTTAATGGTAAATTCCTGTAATATTTGTTTTACTTATAGTTTCAAAGTAAATTCACCTAACATAGGACACTTAATTCGAGGGCTTTTTTAAAGAATGGTTTGTCTTTTGAGAGAAGGTCTCACTATGTAGTTCAGGCTGGCCTTGAACTCAGGACTACCTGAAACTTGTGATGATCCTCCTGCCTCAGCCTCCCAGGTGCTGGGATTATAGGCATGCACCACCATGCCAGGCATTTAATTATAATTTTTAAAAAGTATTTTATTACTTTAAATATTAAATGAATGATATCAAGACTATTTTAACTAGTCTGTTAATTAAACAAAAGGAGTTTCATGCAGAAGGCAAAGCCACCCTTTAAAGAATGTAACCTAATAATCCATTTTACATTATGTCCTCCAGTGTTATTCTGTCACACATTATTTTTTCTAAGGCATCATTTTCTTTCTTTCTTTTTTGGCATCATGTTTCTTTTTCTCTTTTTCTTAAACCATGACAGTTATTTTAAAATTTAGTATTGTTTTTGTTTACCAATCTTTTTAATAATTGTTTTATTATTGTTAAAGTGATAAAATACATGTATATTATAGAAATTTGGGGGAAATTTCCAAATTTCACATTTTTATCCCACCCCCAGTCTCATCTCTGTTAATATCTTAGTGCACATCCTTCCAAATCCTTCTCTATGTGTGTGTATCTTGGTTTTTTTTTAGTACTGAGGATTGAACTCATGACCTTGCGCTTGCCAGACAAGCACAGTGCCACTGAGCTACATCCCCAGGCTCAAACGAGAATGAAATCATAGTAGACACTCTATTCTGCAACCTGTTTTATTCAGTTAATAATCTTTACCTTAGCCAGGCGTGATGGCGCACGCCTGTAATCCCAGCACTCAGGAGGCTGAGGCAGGAGGATCGCTGTGAGTTTGAGACCAGCCTGGGCTGTATAGTGAGTTCCAGGTCAGTCTCAACTACATAGTGAGACCCTGTCTCAAAAAACCAAAAATAAATAAATAAATAAATAATCTTTACCTTAAATTTTAGTCTTCATATTATCTAATATGAAAAATAAAAATGTAAGTGCTAATAAGAGCTCAGACCCTCTTCCTATTTCCCAGCTGATCCCAAAATGTCCTTTATTGATGATTTATTCTTGTTGGCATTCAATCCAAGATCACACCTTATATCTGGCTTTTCAGATCCTCAAGTCCCTTTTATTCTGGCAGAGTCCCATTTTGAGGACTTGTTGAAGAAACTAGACCATGTCCTGTGGATTCAACAACCTTCTGGTGTTGTTTACTTGTTCCTCTATCCCCTCTAATCTCTAAAGGTGTGACTGAGTTAAGATAACTACTTTGGCACATGTCTTTTAGAAGCACCTGCTTCGTGTCCAGTCACATCGGGAGACAGAGGATGTGGGTCCTTCCCAGGTGTCCCCTCCCTTAACCCTCGGGTCACAGTGAAGACTGTCTGCTCTCATCACTGGCACTTTTGTTTTTTCTTCCAAGACTAGAAAATAATGAGTATAGAGGTACTGAGGACTATATAAACATTCAGTTTTCCATTAGCCACTCTTTTAGTGATTTTTACCACCAACTGGTAGTCCCTTTTAGAATCCTATATTTTCATTAGAGTTTGATCTTTTCTTTTTGTTTGTTTGTTTTGGGTTTTTGGCCTTTTCCAGTACTGGGAATTGAAAGATTTTGATGTTTTTAAAGTTCTAATTCTCTCCATTTATTAGCTGCCATTCTATAAAGGACTTTCTCTCCCAAGGTGGTCTATTAGGTTACTATGAAATGCAGTTTTTATTATAAAGCAGAATAAATGCTAAGTTGTTTCCCTTGATTTTCAATTTTCATAGTAAGAAATGGCTTTAACAGCTGCCTGAAAAGATGACTATTTTTCTCTAGCTTTCTTTTTTTTTTTAATGAATTTTTCTTGATGTAGTATGCTTCCAGGCACACAATTATTATGTTTCTTGGTGCTCAAACTGTCACACCTTCAACAATTTATAATCTGTTACAGCCTCTTCTTGCTACCCTCCTGTATCCATTTTTAAAAATCTACATCAATCTCTGAAAGCTCTCCCGATTTGTGGCACAACATCTCCCAAACTCACCATATATCTGCCTACCTGGACCTGGGATAAGCTGTTCTCCAAGAAACATTTATTTTGTTTTGTTTTTAGTGAGACTTGTTATCAGAGACCACAGTCTTATTTGCTGCTGGTGTTCATTCTGACAGGGATGACATTTTTTTTTTCCTAGGTCATTTAAGTGAATGAACAAGAAATATAAAATCATACGTATAAATTTATATTTTCCATTGACTGTCTAGTGTTTTACTTTTTTTTTTTTTTTTTT
>NW_022900927.1:56629911-56632797 GCF_012274545.1 Fukomys damarensis | reverse complement strand
CTCGGGTCTTTGCACTTGCAAGGCAGGCCAATGAAATTATCATTTTTAAATTAATATTTAGGCAACCACATTGCCCATTCAGTTGTGTGTGTGTGTGTGTGTGTGTGTGTGTGTGCATGTGTATTTGAAAAACAAAAATTTTTATTTGAAGCCTGAAAAGAATTTTGAAATATAGATACAGCACTAGATCTGGTCAAATCTCAATATTTTTTCAATGTATCAAAAACATCCTACAATCCAAAAACACAGGAATTTTATATAGGGAGTATGTGTTATTTGGTATAGTCCACAGCTCTCTTCCAACCTTTGCTTTTTTTTCAAGCCAGGGATTTAGCTCAGTGGCATCGCCGCCTGTCTTGAAAGCACAAGGTCCCAAGTTCGATCCCCAGTATCAAAAAAAAAAAAACCAGAAAACCAATATGCTTTTTCAAGTAGTTGCTTCACTTTCACAAAATATTTCTTCCTATGTACTGCCATACACAGCCAGTCTCCAGAACGCTGATTTATCACAGTGTGTTTGGTGTCCGCAGAAACCCTCATTTCTTTCATTAGAGGATGAGGTACAAAATAAGAGTACAAAGAAAAAGTGCTAGGTTTAGACAGATCTGAATTTGAGTCAGTGAGAGACATTGAACAGTTTTCTTAACCTTGCTGAGCTCAGTTACCTCGTTTGTAAAAAGAAGAAAAAATAATGCTCATTTCACAGTAAATGCACTATTGTTATCTGTTACTCTCTATTTCAACCATGTACATGTAAAATCGTGCACCATGAGTACGCGCAATTACTAATGCCACATCTCCTCCTTCAAAAGAGCCCAATCCCCTATATACCTGCTAACCGTGTTCTCTTTCAGGTTTGGAATACCTTGTAGCCGGACACGAGGATGTAAGAACAGGAAAACTAGTTGTGAATATGAAAAGCTTTGTCCAACACTGGAAGCCATCTCTTGGAAGAAAAGTCATGGATATTTTAAAAAGAGAGTGCAAATAGCAATCAAAGGGCGCAGCACATAACGGCACTTCTCTGTGTACACAACACAAACTTAATGAAAGTGAGACCTCAAAAACCAAACTGGAAGCTTTTTTTTAAGTGCCATAATGTAAAGAAACGTTCTATTCCATGGGCCTTGTCTAACCAATCTGTCCTGGATCCGTGTTTAAATTCAGTTTTGCTTCCTAAAGAGGACTGAGAAACCCTACCCTGGTATCAGTTTTCTGGGGAACTGATTCTGAAGGTCATCATTATTAGGGAGATTTTAATAGCAAAGTGATATTTAGCAGCAGTCCATTGAGGCAGCACCTTTAACGAAGACCCCTCCCAGCTTCAGGTGTGTTACTTACCTGTGACGCTACTTAAAGTACTTAATGAGGTGTTAAGGACTCCCCAGCCCTATCACAGGAGAGGCGTTTCTTCAAAAGAGCCTTTCCTGGGAGTTGTGTATGAACCGTGGTCCGAGGAAGGTGAGAAAAACTTCACGTGTGTATAGTATTTCCTTGTACAAAGCACTTTACTACCTGCCACTTGTGTCGTAAAAATTTAGAGACTGCTGCTGACAGGAAGAAAAGCAGATGGTATGTTAGAAAAACCTACTGAAACAGAGCACTGCCACTACCCGTGGACAAAAATGACCCTGTAAGAGAAGTTGTTCTATTTAACTCTGAACCCTTGAAGAAGCTATGGGAGGATGCAACCTAAAAAGAGAATATGTTTCCACGAAGTCTCAGCTTTGGGCTAGAGGTTAGATTCCACGATACTGGCCACCCTGAAACTGTTTTAAAAACTAAGCAAACAGAGACTTTAAAATAAGGAAAAGAAATCATAAGTGTAAAAAAAAATATGTTTGCATAAAGGAGAGGTGGATGTTAAATTTTTTTAAAAGCTCACTTATTTCCAATGCACTTGTGTACACTTCAAAAATTATTGTAGACACAGAATGTGTTATATTTTTGTGTTTAGTATTTAAGCCTAAACATCAAAACAGTTTTCTTCCTTGTCTTTATTAACAGGAATGGTCATTATCTATATCTATTAATTGTAACACAATGTATGTGATAGTTCACCAAATTGCAGTTTTTCATTATTTTTCATCTTCCATACCCATCCATAACCACTATATATAGTTTCTCTTGTACTTGAATATACAAAACGTGAACCACAGTGCCATGAGATTAAATTCACATACAGAACATATTTTTTTCCTAAGGTCCTGTGGACTTGCAGTATATATATATATATATATATTGCTTTGTTAATTTCTTTTTATATTTCATATATGTAATAAAGGAATATGATCTCCTGATTTTTGTCTCATTTTCTGACCAACTCTTTCAATGATGCTGAACAGTAACTTCTCTTAATGAGGGAACTTAAATCTACTTCCTTAACTTAAAAACAAGAAAAATTCAGGAAGAAACACAAACAAGGGACCAAAGTAGAAGGTAATTCAAATGGGTTTAGTGCCTGTAGCACTTGGACACCAACTTTTTTCATCGGGTATATTGACATTTTATATTAAAATTATTTAACTAATTTTTAAAATAAGAAAAGTTCATTGTTGAAAATACAGAAAAATTATGAGAAAAATATTTACACTCCATTTACTTTTTTTTGAGGGGGGGGGATATAGAGCTCAGGACCTTACACTTGCAAGGCAGGTGCATTGCCACTGAGCTAAATTCCTGGCCCTCCATTTACATCCTTTTAATGATTGTTAATACTTTAGTGTTCAGGCATACTGAAACAGATAAGACAAGTTGACCTACAATATACAAACGACTCATAAATGTATTGTGTTATGCACAATAAGTCTCCAGAATACTTTTATAAGTTCAGGCCTAGACTGTTTTCCATGCCTATGCTTATCATTTTTTTTTTTTTTTTTTTTT
>NW_022900927.1:56621944-56629762 GCF_012274545.1 Fukomys damarensis | reverse complement strand
CTCACTATGTAGTTGAGACTGACCTGGAACTCACTATGTAGCCCAGGCTGGTCTCAAACTCACAGCAATCCTCCTGCCTCAGCCTCCCGAGTGCTGGGATTACAGGCGTGCATCACCACACCCGGCTCCTATGCATACCTTTTAAGTAATTTGAATTATATTATCCATACTGTTATGAAATCTTCTTTTATTCCAACTATAGCATATCTCTGACCTACAATTTACAAACAATGTATAAAGTATATTGGTAAGTATATCATGCCAAGAAAACTATTTTACACACATCAGATGTGTGATTTTTCCATTTTGCTTTGTTTAAAATAACTATTACTCACTAAGTGAAGAGCAAAAAAGGCCAGGAATTATCTCAGTGGCACCATGCCTGCCTCGCAAGCACAAGGTCCGGAGTTCGATCCCCCATACAAAAAAATTAATAAATAAATAGTGGTTATTTTTCAAAAGAGTAAAAAGATATCCATAAAACATTAAGTGGAAAAATATTTCAGAATAGCACATCATTAACCCCTGAACCAAAGCACATTTATTGTATATATAGTGTTTTGAAAGTTCTGAGCAGATAGACAGATTATAGCAGTATTTGTCCCTCTAAAGAAAAGGAGATTTTGCCTTTTTATTTTACATAGATCTGTATTGCTTGATTTTCACTGATTATAAGTACTTTTGAAATATTTGTTCAATAATTAAAATTGTTTTTAATTTCAAGTAAAGTACTAAAAGTTTAATTTTATCCAGCTGACCAACTGTTGGGCCCTAATATGTCTTCCTAGCCTCCTTAGCATTTGAATATTAAATGTTCTCCCACAGTCCTGTGCTAAGGTAACCAACCTGTGGTGCTGCTGGTGGTAAAGCCTTCAGGATGGGGGCCAAGTGGGAGGAAGTGACATCATGGGAGCGCCCCTGAAAGGAACTATGGGAATCTTGGCCCCTTTCTGTCTCCATCTCTTTGCTTCCTGGCCACCATGAGGTAAACAGCTTTTCTCCACCTTATGCTCTCACCGTGATGCTCTGCTTCGCCACAGGCCCAAATGCCATATGGCCAAATGACTAAGAAACTTCTGAAATAAACCTTCCTTTAAGTGGTTGACCCTTAGGTATCTGTCACAGTGATGGGAAACTAACACAAGTGCTCTGTAACTAGAATCGTCTTCAAGATCACTGTTAAAATCGTTTCTTAAGGTCTTGATTCTCAAATCACTTCCAGCCTTTCCACCACAGCTTTGAACTTCCTATGAGTATCTTTTGGCTTCCAGGCTCCAAAGAGAACGCAAGAGAAGGAAAGAAAGGAAACTGTGTTCATTAATTGTAGAAGTAAACAAAGTGACATGGCTCCTTGGGACCCAACCCCATTCCATCATCCCTCATCCTGCCGTACTTCTCCGTGTACTTTCTGCTCCTCGGCATCTTTCAAAATAACCACCTCGGTACTCAGGCAGCGGAGCCAAACAAAACTTCCATCTATGGCTCCGTGTGGAGCCAAATGCTTCCTTCGGTAGCTGCTGGAAAAGCGTCTGCCCCTAGAGCTGTGCCGCATGCACCACTGGGCTTTATGAGTCAGCAGAGTTGCGTAACCACCACATGCCTAACTGCACTATGTGCCTGAGGTCAGCACAGCCTCCGCCCTCTCCTTACATCATTTTCCCTGTAGAGGAACGTTGCTAATATTTATTATCTGATGCAATGGAAATTTTCAATAACAGGCCAATCTTTTAATAGCGTCCACTCCAGGAGGTCAGCTCTGTAGGGATCTGACCACAAGTCCAAAAGCAGTATTCATCTGGTTCTGTTAAACAGGGAGCAAGGCCCGGGATGGGTAACCATGGGACGTGTGAGGGCTAGATTCTTGCAAAATAAATCCTTTTGGAAATGACCGGACACTTGGCAACTCAGAAGGGTGGGAAAAAAGGGCTTGAAAAGGTCCCGTGCTGGCCGGCCCTGGCCACTCCCCCGGAATGCCTGAGAACGAGAAGGGCGAGCGCCTGCTGCCCACTTCTGTCGCAGTACTGGGGACTGAATTGCTTTTGTGTGCATTGTTTCGGTGATAAGCAGCAGTCCCCTAACCTAACCTTATCAAAGAGCCAGTTGCTCAGGACTTATTTCCCACAGTTTGGAAGGGAACTATTTATGAACAACCTCAATTTTGCAAGGGAGATTGGTAAGATAAAAATGGAACAGAAGCAAAGGGTGTGCCCGGCATGACTGATGGTTTGTTTTTTAATCAGTCTCCCAGAGAAGAATTTGTCGGAAAACTACTTTTGCAAACATGATCCCCTGGTCCCTGTGTTCTTACATTTGCACCCAAGGAATCTGAACATTTCTGTACTTTTCTGGCGTTAGTGACTGTGTTTGAAATTGCAATTTCTTCAAAGGACACAGTCTCAGATTTATAATTAGCCCATTCACATGTGCAGAATGACTACAAGTGCAGAGTGCCGTCACAGGAAAAAGAGAAATATGCAGTCAAATAGTCATTTCTAAAATTTGAGACCACATGTTAGCATTAATAAATGCTTGAATTCATCTCTAGTTTCTTACTATTGGGGGGTTTGTGTGGGTATATATGTGGTACCAGAGATAGAACCCAGAAGCACTCTACCACTGAGTTACACCCCCAGACTTTGTGTTTGTCTGTTTGGTGACTACAGGACCTGGCTAAATTGCCTAGACTGGCCTTGAACTTGCCATCCTCCTGCCTCAGCCTCCTGATTACGTGACACTATAGGTGTGCACAACCATCCCGTTCTCTAGTTTAGTATGCAGACACACCATGTTTGCAAACGGTAATCAGCACAATGAATTACAGTACTAGTAAGTTAGTAACGATTTATAAATTCAAGCATGTCCAAGATTCTTTAGGGATGATCAAATCATAGTGTACTCAGCCCAGTAAGTATAACAGCATATCTATAATCCCAGCTGCTCAGGAGGCTGAGGCAGGAGGCTTGAGCCTAGGAGATAAGACCAGCCTAGGGCAACATAATAAGACCCTGTCTCAAAAAATAAAAATAAGGGGGTGGGGTGGATCAGGGAACGTAGCTTAGTGGTAGAACACTTGTCTGGCATGCCTGAGGCCTGCAGTTTGATAAATCATACTAGTGTACCCATCCGAAAATGGGGGTCCAACAGCCAGCCAAGAAATCTTACTTCTCAGAAAAGGAAAACACCACTGCTGGAAATTTTTCGCAGCATCAGCTAAGTGATCTCCTCAGAACTCTTGGGCATTAACAAGGATTTTAAACTTGGTGAATACAAAATGAGAAAAAAAACAACACTAAGAAACAATAACTTCATCTTTGACAAGCGAGACACTTTTCTAAGTGCTTCATGTATGTTATTCTCATTCCGTCCTCCTAAGCACCTGAGGTTTGTGCTGTTATTATTATTATTATTATTATTATTATCATTATTATTATTATTATTTCCATTTCCCAAATTAGGAAACTGAGGCACAGAGAGACCAAATTGTCCAAGGAAACTCCACTAATAATTGGGAAGCACGGATTTTAACCCAAGCGCCCTAACTCACGGAGTTCATATCATGAACTCTAAGTCGGGAGCTTGTGTTCAGAAAGAGATCCACGAGACAGCAGCAACTGCACCATTGTCCCCGCGGGCTGTCATTTGTGGATCCCAGTCGAGAGCGGGGCATTGAAGGTCACCATTCCTCCCAGGCTTCCTTCTTTGTACTCTGAATTATAATGCATCCTCATATCCCATTCTGTGATTACATAATTTTCTACTCGTTCTCACGGTTGCATTGCCACAGGGTAATGGCATTTGGCAAACCCGACCCTGAGACACAATGGTAAGAGTCTCTTTTTTAACCTTTGCCCTTCGCCTCTTGGTCTGGCTCTCTAAGGTCCATTTGGACAGAAGATCTGCTTTTGCATTCAGCCCTACTGACCCTGGATGAGGTACCATGGAACTGAAGCACCTTCCAAATCAATTCTCTCGGCTCCAGCTTGTGCCGCGTGGAGAAATTCTGCCTGCAAGATGAATGAGAAGGAATAATACCAGAGACGTGGGAACAAGAGACAACGGGGTACGGGGGCCCTGTGTCCCTCAACGAGGGGGAGAAGGAGGCAGGAAACAAAGGACGAAGACAAAAGAGAATAAAGGCGAGCGACAGCTCGACACTGAACCACGTGTCTTGTTCTACTATAAGAACATGCAAAAGTTTCACAGAATATATTCAGTTCACTGATGCCTCCATTGCTGGATGCCATGGTCTATATCATGTATTTCTGACTCTTTATGCCGAACATTTTTTCATTTAATTCTTTGGCTGTTAGTTGTGTTTAAAGAACCAGAAAAAAGCCAGAGAAATAAAATACTACAGAAATCTCAGATGACGGTATTTAGGAAAACAATTTGTTTTACTACATGTTTAAGTAGAAGTTTTATCTCTTCACAGACTAACTAGACAAGAAAATATTGAAAATCAGTACACATTGCCTAATCTTTTCCAGTGTACACGTTCCTCACAATAATGGTTCTCTCATTATTTGCTAGGAGCTGTGCTAACCTTTCCCCAGCTCGAAGGCCTCACACGAGAGCCTTGTAAAGCCGGTTCTATTATTAAAATCACAACTCAGGACTGGTGGGGGTAAAGAACTTATCCAAGGTCACAAGCAAAGTAGGCAGCAAAGCCCTCATTTACCTGCCCTCAGAATTTAAACTTTTTACCTCTATGCTCTGGAGAAGCCTTTAAATTTTGAAACAGTATAATAAAAAATCAGCAGATGCGGTTTTCTTTTTATTAGCCCGTGGTTTCAGTACTTAATGTTTACATTCCTTGAATGGAGCTGGCACCTGTAGGAGAAACACATCTTCATTCCTCCTGTCTCCCCTTCCCTCCTCTCCCGCTCCTCCATCTCTTGATCCCTTCCCCATTTCCTCCCTACTTCCTACTGGGCCACCTGGGCAGCTTCCTGGCTTCCCTGGGTCACTCACAAGCCCTGGGGACCCCTCCAAAGCTCGAGTGAGGAAGAAGGCGAAGGAGAAGCTACAGTGGGTGGAACGGCACGGAGACCACCTAAGGGACTACCGGAAATGTGGGTCCAGACACAGGTGGCCCTGTAACCGGACTCTACGCACGTCTTTTGCATGCTTGTAAGTGAGGAATAAAACCCAGGATAAACTCTGCTTTGATAGAGAAAAGGACACAAGTCACGTCACAGTGAACAGAGTATTCCTAAAGATCAGAACCACCGCTGTCACAAGGGTGCTTTCCAACCCAGACTTCAGCGACCTTCAGCGACCTACACAGCTTTGATAACAACTGAAAATACAAAACTGGATATTTTTATCAGCCTGTTCTCTGCTTCTGATAAATGTTATACTGAACCTTTTGAACCCAAAATACAGTGAATACATTTTTAAAAAACAGGATTTACAAGGTCACTTGATTTTCATCCCCTCGACCCCCTGGATTTTATACGTTTCGCCAAATGCCTCAGGAAAGGACTAAGTTTAGGAAAGTTTTCCCCAACTTTTCACTGGACCCTAGATATTATCCTGCGAGGACTGGATAAAGGTTATTTGAGGAGTGTGCGAAGACTCACATACTGGTCATAGCTGATTTTTCAGGATTAGATAACTTTATGAAATATGTTTTTCCTTTTTAAGACAGAAAATGAAATAATACGTGTGCAAGAACAAAACAAAAAATAGCCCACAGCCTGAGGAGTAATTTGAAATCTGTTTTTGTGGCCATAAGTACGTGTCTGCCTTTCCAAACTCTCCCACGAAATTAGTCCCAGCCTGGACTCCTCACCAAAGCACAGGAATTTAGGGAAAGGGGGCAGAAAGACCAGCAGGTTCAGAGTGCCCAACCCTGCCACATTTAGGACTTCAGTGAGTCCTCCTTTCGAAGGAGATATTATTGTCTTTATCACAGACGAGGAACATGAGATTAAGAGCAGTAAAGTAACCTGCCCAAGGCCACACAGCTTTTGACTAGTAAAGGCAAGTTTTCAAAACCGGAAACCATCTAGTCCCAAATCCTAAGTGCTTTCAACCACAGAATGCTGCTGAAAGCGCCCAGCTTCCTCCTCAGGTCCAGTCTGATCTCCATCCGTTCATTACACCTGGTTCCTTAGGAACCTCCCAGGTTCTCAGGACGTAGCAACGCAAAACCTCCGTTCTCACAGAGCTGGTGTGGGGCCTTCAGAAGGGAGCTGTAGTTACACCCTGTGCTTTCTCCCCATTGTAGGGCTTTTCTTCTGCCCCTCTCCCTGGTACTGGGGATCGAACTCGGGCTCTTAAATTTACTAAGGTAGGCTGCGAAATCACTGAGCTAAATCACCGGCCCCTGTAGGGTTTATTTATCAAGCCCTCAATGCCTGAAATGATTTAAGAAAAATACTGTTTCCATCTTTAAAAGGCAAACGCAATACAATAGAACCGGTCATCTGGAACTGAACGCCGTCCCCTTCACCCACCCCAGCGGTTTGCAAGCAGCGAATGGCTGGGTTCTCAGGAGTGGAGAGAGCCCTTCCAACTGCACGGTGGCCCCAAAGCAGGGGCGCTTGAGTCAGGCCTGGTTAGTGCCCGGAGGGAAGCGGCAGAATCCACTGTCCATCAGGAGCAGCCGAGGTCCCGCCTTCCTGTGGGCCTTGAGGGTTCACAGCAGCCCTGTCTGAACCCCTGAGTGAGAAAGCCGGGGTTCCCCACCTGCCCAAGCCAGACGGCACTGGCTGCCTGTGTCCCACAGTCCCCCTGGGCCCTGCTGTCCCCAACGTGGTGGCTGGGGAAGATTCACTTGCTTCTGTCAGAAATAACTGTAACGGTAATAGAAAAGAAATCCTAGGCATTCTTTAAAGCCATTGAGAGGTTCCAGCACACTGCAGCCGAGAAAGAATTTAAGTCCTCCACTCACGTCCAAGTGTGAGTTTGTCATGTGTGCTCGGTGTATCTCATAGACCAAAGCCTACTGATTTGCTCTATAAATTCTTTACCTGACTTTTCCCCTCTGTACTGCAGATTAGACCCACAGTCTTCATACCTTTGGGGGGGTGTTGTTGTTGCTGTTGTTTTGTTTTGTTTTTGTACCGGGTTCGAACTCAGAACCTTGCGCCTGCGAGGCAGGTGGCTGCACCACTGAGCTAAATCCCCGGCCACAAATCCCCCCTTTTTGAATCACCCGAGACTCGGCTCACCTGTGAGCCTAAGAAGATTCACTTTGTGCTTGCTCCTCGTCTTCTTTGCCTGTTTCTTCCTCTATAAAGAGAGGAGACTAAAAATAAAAACCGAAGAGGAGGAGTAACAACAAACCTACAAACAAATTAGTGAAGTGATTTCAAATTGTTATGAGCATCGCAAAGGAAATCGGGCTTCACTCGTGGAAGGAGGCCTCTCTAGAGAGGCGATAGTGGAGCTGGTGAGTGTACGGGGAGAAAGCGGCAGCCGTGGAAATGGAGGGGAACCGGAAGTGGGCGCCCAAATCCCTAACAAGCTGGAAGTGTTTGAGGTGCGCCCAGCAACACGACCAGTGAGACTGACAGGATCGGAACATGGGAGCCTTGGGAGAGCTCGGAATTTACTCCAGACAATGGTAAGTAGAAGTTGAGGAAGAGGCAGGACCTGAGCTACTCTTCCAAGGCATTCCAAGCCAGACAGCCAAGAAAACAGAGAAAAGTGGCTGTATTTGCATACAGGGCTCTGAGATTTGCTAGTAGCTTAAATGTGGAAGGTGAGAGAAAGACAAATCAAGAACAACCCCTTTTTAGGGCCAGAGATTTAGCTCCCTGGCGTAGCTGCCTGCCTCGCAAGCAGCAAGGTCCTGAGTTCAATCCCCAG
>NW_022900927.1:56606982-56621742 GCF_012274545.1 Fukomys damarensis | reverse complement strand
CCCTACTTGGACATGGCCGCGCATGCCTATAAAACCAGCTGCTTGGGAAGATGAGGCAGGAGGATCAAAACCCTGAGGCCCAGCTGGGCCATTTAGTGAGACCTACTCTCAAAATAAAAAGTAAAAAGATAGTTGCTGTAGCTCATGGTAGAGTACTTGCCTAATATGTGCAAGGCCCTGGGTTTAAGCCCAAGTACCGCAAAGATAAGTAAATAAATATTGTAAGAAGAAAAAAGAATGACTCCTAATTCTTTGGCTTTAACAACTGGAAGGATAATGGTATAAATTACTTGCGGGGGGGATCAGACTTTAGGAATGAAAATAAAGCATTCCATCTCATCTTGGATTTTTTTTCAAATTTGTGTTAGACACTGAGTGGACACGCCAAGTATTCAGCTGGATACACAAGTCCAGAGCATAAAGAAGCAAGGTCAAAGGCTCAGCATCTAATTTAGGAGTCCTAAGTAAACAGATGATATGTTAGTTTGCTATGACCATATAACCATTCCCAACAGCCAGTGGTATAAAGCAACAATTTATTTTTGCTCACATGTGACATTGGCTGGAGTCCAAACTGGGCATCGTTGTTTCCATCTGCGTTGTCTGCTCTTATCTCTCACGTCTCTTGGGACCCGAAGGCCAGCCAGGCGTTGGCTGTGGTAAGCGGAGAGGAAGCTTGGGAGGCCCGTGATAACCTCTGCCTCTGTAGTATGTCGTTCCCCAAAGCAAGTTCCATGCCCAAGTCCCAAGTCAAGGGCAGAAGTGTACTCTGCCCTGATGACACCTTGGACACAGGAAGCAGGGGTGGGACTGAAATGAGTGTCAGCCATGTAACCCCTGGAGCGAGGGCAGAAAAAAGTCCGGGCCTCAACACATCCCTCAGGCACTTTAGCATTTGCTAGCTAGCTATAAACAGAAAACAGCAAGGCTTCAGAAAGAGCAGCAAGTGCAGTTGGAAAATAATTAAGGGGACCTGAAAGAAATAAGAGAGAGGAACATACTGAGGAGACTGACAAATGTCCCTGCGAAGTTAAGTAAGAGGTAAATGGAAAAATGGCTGTCATGCTGAGAAACCAGGTCTACCAAGCCAAGGTTTCTACGACAGGAGGATGCGAGAGGGGAGAGGTTACAGCCACAGCCTCTCATGCTCGGTTCTCACACAGCAGGAGGGCAGATTTTGTGGGGACACTGAAAACTACCATTATAGCTCAGCAGTAGAGCATTTGCCTATCATGCCCCAGGCCCTGGGTTTCAGCCTCAGCACCACCACAGTAGCCACCACTGCCAAAAACAACAGCAGCAGGAAAAGAATAGTAAAATAGTAGGATTAAGAAGGAATAAGGCAATTCTAAGTCTGGAAAGGTTGCATAAGGCCAGACTGTTGAGACTCTTGGATACCTGGTTAAGAAGTTGGAATTTGGTCCTTTAAAAGAGTCATCCACATCTATCTGGGCAGGAAGGGATCTATATCAAGATTGTTTTTAGGAAGAAAAACAGACCTGCAGTATAGATGTATTTGGTGGCAAAGAGGCCAGAGGTCCTGGTTCTGTTGGTCAGACTTCTTGCCTGGGTCTGAACCTCTCACGAGAGCCCCCCATTCTCTTACACTAACTTCCAGATGTTTGTGTGGCTGACACCTCTCCTGCCTGCTTCCTCCTGGTCCGGCTGGTCTTCGCTGCTTTCTGATAACTATCCAATCGGCATCCGGTCTTTACTTTGGGTCTCATCTTCCACCTTGGCATTTACTCATTTAAGAGAAGTGTCATCTTTTCCCATTACCACCTAGGAAAATGACTCTACTAAGAAGACCCAGGAAGTCATCTGGGAACCACAGCCTGGCTTCTTAGGCCAGGCTGCCTTTGAGACATGTCCTCCACATCCCTGCGGCTCTCCTCCCCCAGCCCTGTCCCCATCCATTCTCCCAGACAGTAGAGACACCCTACTGTCCAGAAAACTCCCAGCTCCCTCAATGTTCACAGAGCTCGGAAGAGGGGAACGGCCCTGACGTGCTGGCACAGGCCCGATTCCTTCTCCCCTAGGCGGCCTCACCTCTGGCATGGCACCGGAGGGGTTCTCCACCTTGTGCAAAAGCTGGTCCTATCTAATGTCTCACCTGGCCCCTGTGTGACTCTTAGCAGCAGGCTAAGGGGAAGAAGTGTTGAACAAAGCAGCGATCCTGAAAAGCCATTGCTACGTCCACTCTGCGGCTTAATCTCCACCATTTCCCAAAAGGCCTAATGGAAAATACACCATCAGATGTCTCTCATGATGAAATACGATCCATACTATTACATAGTAATTTGGCTTGGGAACTTTTTCTCCATTCTCATGCCTGAGCTTCAACAGAGCTACAGAAAGATGAACAGGTGGCATTTCAAGAACACCCAATTTCTTGAAGCGAGCTATAGTTACAAATGCAAAGTCATTATTGGATCTCTGCTAGGATTTTCTTGTTGATTTTATAGAACCATGATGATTCTGAAAAGCACATACATCCTCGGTTGCTGTGCATGGTATTTTCCTATTGTCTGCCCTCCAAATATTCCTTAGCTGATTGGTCCTAGTGGTGACTAGAAAATCATAAAACTACAAATTAGAAAGTAATGACATTGACATTCAAATCAGACACACACACACACACACACACCAGTGTAAAATCAAATAATTTGGCCTTAACTCTGGTTTTACTGCTAACAAAGAATTGGATTCGGCAAAATGGGAAACTGGCAACTCTTCTGGGTAACTGCCATCTAGCAAAAATGTGCTTCCCTAAACTCAACAGGATCTCTTCTGCCAAGGCTGTTCGCGGGAAGGCTTTTCCCCCATAAAAGGACACGCGCACTGTCTCGGATTCCACCGCGCCTGGAGCCCAATCAGGTCCCTCAACACAGAGTGCTTTGTAATCTTGCCTCTAAGGAAAGCTGTGCTACCCACCAGATGACAGTACCCTTTTCTCACATCACACCAGACAAATCCTTAACCCTGGCCTCTGCTGTCGGGCCATTTCATCATCACATTAATCTCATAGTGTGATATCCAGACCTGATAACTGCTGCCCACCGGAACTAGAGGCTCTGGAGTCTGAGGCACCACGCTGCTCCCTTCCGCCATGGCTCCCCCTAGTGGCCGAGTTTCTGCGCTCAGCTGGCCCCTTTGCCTTCAGCGTTAGTCCTTAGATTCCTAGAGTTACTTCTTAGCCTTTGTCCAAGAGCATTCACAGGAGTGTCTCTACCTGCTGACATAGGTCATACCTCAAAGCTCTTTCCAAAAACAAATTTTAATTAAATTTGCATTAAAAACTAGGCAAAGGAGTGTATATAGTCACACTCAAAGATGCTACTTAGGGCCGGGGATTTAGCTCAGTGGTTCCACCACCTGCCTCACAAAGCGTAAGGTCCTGAGTTCAATCCCCAGTACCAAAAAATAAAGATGCTACTTAGACTCTGCCCTTTGGGTCTCTGAAGCAAGACATGGGCCCGTTGACAAGTTTTCAGTCCCAAGTCCTTGAATGTGTTCTTGGCCTTTTCTCCATGGCTCATATCCTGACTGTGGCCTCCAGAAAAAATAGGGACACATGAGCAAAACTAGCCCAGTCCTTCTCAGTTCCTGGTGCAGACCCTCACTGATCAAGGAATGGTGCCCACAACTATAGCCTATGCAGGAAGCATCATCTGGAGTGTTTATTGAGCAGCTGCTCATGCCCAGTACAGCAGTTCCTGGGACTCAACTATTCTCCCTAGTCCTGACTGGTATCAGCAAGAGGCTGACTGAAACACTGGCTTTCCCAGCCCCCTGGCCCTCCAGTAGCTATGGCTCCACACTGGGTAACTGCGCCGGCCAGCGGAGCAGGCCCAGGCCACAGAAGAACCCAGGTAGATGAGGTACAGCTGACTCTTCCCGCCCCTCTCTATCTTCCAAAAGCTGCAGAGTAAACACTGCCCTTAGGGAATGGTCACTATTGTGTACTCTCCCTTCTTGGCTCTTACCTCATGTCTGCTGCGTTGACTGTAAACACCGACCAACTGCCAAGATAGAGAATAAAACTACCAGGAAACCCAACATCGCTGTTTGTTTAAAGATGGCAGGAAAAGGTCCCGTATGGCTCAGTGCTCCTGTGATTCCTGCTCTGTTAGATATTAAATCCCAGAATCCAGAGCCCTTCCGTCTCCCTGCCAACTGACTAGAACACTGACCTTCAGCCTCTCGACTGGTGCCCGTGTGCCTCCCCTCCCCTCTTTTTCCTTCTTTTCTCTTCCCAAGATCCTGCAGTCAAAATAGCATTATATAATGATCCAAAAGAATACCGCAGCATGTTTCTTCCTTATACTTCTACCCACCCCGGGGAAGGGAATGTCTTGTTGATTATCCCAGCCTGCACATAATTTGTGGCATAAAAACATTCCTGTCAAGTAATCCTCCCTTAATATATTCCCTTTGCCATTGTAAACTAAGACATGACCTTCAAGCCATAATACCCAGACAATAAAACATTTGTGTTCTTTAATTAGCTTATTACTTTTGTTAATGTACATTCCTGTGGTTACACTACTTTCCACTTAACCTGAAAAAAAAAATATTATATGAGATTACCAACTTTTTTTACCAATGGGTCCACAGGCTTAAAAAAAAATTTCTCTTAGCAAAGGTCTCTTAATGTTTCGAGGCTTATTGCATAACAATAGCTAATTTGTTAAGTCCTAGAAAATGATAACAACAATAAGTCTTTGTGCAAACTTTTGGCATACTGGAGATTTTTGGTTAAATAAGAGGAGGGTGGCAGTTGGTTGAGGTGGACAGCGGGATCCGGGCCAGAGTGTGGCACTGCTACTGCATGACAAGGAAGCAGGCAGTCAGAAAATGGGTAAGAAGAGTTGAGTTAAAAACTCGGAAATCAGGCCCCGGGGCCACAGCCAGTGTGTCTCTGAAGGAAATCTTGAACCTGACCTGTGAACTGTTGCAGAAATGCAGCAGTCCAGCACCCAGCCCAGGAAAAGAACTGGAAGAGTTTGTGCAGCTCCCATCTCTGGTTGAGAAAATATGGAAAAAGCAAAAAGGTCTGTCTGTTACTTTTGATGAAAAAAGAGATGATTACTTTCCTGATCTAATGAAACGGGCCTCTGAAAATGGGGCCTCTATTCTGAAATGGTTAACTTTGAAGAAAGAGGGCTTTGGTTTGAGTGCAACAAGAGGCATCAAAGCAAAAGAATTGTTTTTATGGCTTCCTCGAAAATTACTAACGACTGTTGGATCTGCTAAAAATTCAGTATGGGGGCCCTTACGTTCTTGAGACCGAGTTCTTCAAGTCATGGGAAATACCACTCTGGCCCTCCATCTGCTGGGGGATGAGCAAGCCTGACTCTTTCTGGTTGCCCGCATTCAGGCCCTCCCAGGTGAGTACCACACTCCTCTCTACTTTGAAGAGGAAGTTTGCTGTCTTCAGTCAACACAAGCTACCCACGATGTCTTCAGCCAGTGTAAAAACACAGCTCTGCGTGTCCTGTAGTTATCCAGGCCAATCTTCACACCAGCAAACTGCCCTTAAGGGGTTCTTTCCATCGGGAGGACTGTGGGCAGGTGGTCTTTCATGTGATGACTCGACAACACCAAATTCCCACGGAGGACCGTTCCCAGTGACCCTGGCCCTGATTCCATGGTGGATCTTGCGCAGCCACACCCATGGCTTGATAGCCGTCTCCCCCCAGGCTCAGTCCGGAGGCTCTGCTGAGCCCTCACGTGGACGCCTGTGCTTTTGAAAGGACTCAGAGCTTCAGCTTGCCCCCTCCTGGGTCTTCTCTTCCACTCCACTCACTTCGAGGTGAAAACTAGGAGCCGAAATCTCACACCACTGCAGAAACCACAGCGGAGTGCATTTATTTGCTAAGCCATAATTCCAGCCTGCACATGCACTGACTCACCTTGCTAGAAAACAGGCTCAGCCAAAATTTCCTTATTCTTTAAAAAATACTAATTTAGGGCCGGGGATTTAGCTCAGTGGTTCCGCAGCCTACCTCGCAAGCGTAAGGACCCGAGTTCAATCCCCGGTACCAAAAAAAAAAAAAAACAAACTAACTTATTGAAGACCCTCCTTGCTTTCCCTTTTCCATTCCTTTCCTTTTTCCGAGGCTTTCCTGTCCCCTGATGTCCCCTGCCTGGGGGAGGGTGGGCCGCGGGGAGGCGGGGCTTCCTTGCAGACCTTCCCGGCGCTGGGCCTGGAGGACAGGGCCCCTCCTCAGCACTCACAGTCACGCAGTCCAGGTGGCAGCTTTCTCAGAGCTGACAGGGAGCGAGAAATATGATGAATTCCAGGTCATGTTAGAATTCTAAACACTGGACTAGTCTACTGGCTTGTTTTGCGTTCACCTTTTCTTGACGCCAGCTTTCTTTGTTATTAGCAGTGTAACGAACGATTAAAGAAACACTGTAAACGAGTGTAACATCTAATTCCACAGAACGGTCAGAGCCCGTGTGCCGTGTGCCAAGCACTGAAGCATCTGTAATAAATCCCTTTACGATTTAGCGTTTGTGTTCTATTTTGTTTCATTTTCTTCTTTTTTTCTTTATGGGGGGGCGGTCAGGGGATTGAACTCGGGTCCTTGTGCTTTCAAGGCAGGCGGTAACACCACTGAGCTAAATCCCCGGCCCATGCCAAGCACTTAAGATAGTCTATGTGCCTGCCGATTGGAGAAGGCCTAGCAGCAAGCACTCTCTGGAATCTCAAAAACATTTCAGTTGTAACAAGAAAGAATACTGTAGTTCCATTTTTGTAATCATTACATTTCACCTTCATTTAGATATGCTTGATTTAATTCGCAGTACTAAGAAATAGCAGCATGGTTTGTATTTTCGTTAGTGAACATAATTTTACATTCTTTGTTCTCCCTCCCCCTTCAGAGATGTTTTTGACTGATCCTAAGCTTGAAATTTTAAAATTTTCAAATAGCGAAGGAAAGAAAGAAAGAAACAAAGAAACAAAGAAAGAAAGAAAGGGTGTGTGGGGTGAAGGTTACAGCAGAGACCACTGTCATTTTGGAATCCTCTAATCCCCACTCTAAATGATTGTAGCAAATCGGTTAGTGACCCACCTGTACCAGAGAAGCTAATTCAGTAAATCAGAGGGGTTATTCCACGTCGTCTGCACGCTCAAACGAGGGCGGGGGGAGACTGGCTTCAACAAATCCTTAGTTTTCCAGCCAAAGGCCTTTCAGAGGCGTCTTGGCTGCCTGACGAGACGTCTGGGATTGTGAAAGCAAATCTGGTGAGCTGGAGGAAGAGGGGCCTTCCGAGTTACCATAAAAAAAGGAGCTCTGAACCGGATCGCTTGTGCCGCGCTCTGCCTAACTCTCCGTTAGTCATATAATGAGCTAATAGTTATTATCTCCAGTTTATATATGAGGAAACTATGACTAAAAAGGATTATGAAACTTGCTCAGAGTCGGGCCACGGGGTAAGGAGGGATCTAGAGTGTCAACCCTTCCACGATGTTCACGTTATAAGACAGGGTACAGAGGGGGCTGCTGACTTTTATCGCAGATTCCAGTCCAGTCCATGTAACCCAAGGACTCAGGCCCCTGTGCTGATGGCGTTGAGTTATTCGGGGATACAACAGATATTTTTGAGTAAATACTATGCACCAGGTACTGATCTAAGTGCTCTAGGTATAGCAGTAAATAAAGACAACGCCTCTGCCTCACTGAGTCTCCACTCTGCTGAGGGGAGATAAGCAATTAAGTCCATAATCATGTCAGCCCTTAATAACTGCTCTGAAGAAAACTAAAGTGTAAGAAAGAAAGGCGAAAACTATCATTACTGATACTTCACACAGACAAGCCAGGAAGGCCTCTCAGATAAGAAGGCACTGGAGCTGGACTTGGCGGTCACAGCCTGAAATCCCAGCTACCTGTGAGGCCAGGGCAGGAGGACACAAGTTCAAGGACAGCCTGGGCAACCTAGCAAGACCCTGACTCAAAACATAATCTGAAAGGGCCAGGGACGTAGCACAATGGTAAAGTACTTGTCTGGCGTGCTCAAGGCCCTGAGTTCAACCCACAGTACCTCAAGAAGCAGGAGGAAGATGACGATATTGTGATAAGGACGGACGGAAAGGAGGGGAAGAGGGAGAAAATGAGAAGGACTCTCAAGGATGGGGGTCATCGGGATGCTGTCTACATGTAGGGAAAAGCACTGAAGATGGAATGGAAGATGGAAGTTGAAGGGAGGAGGTAAAATGGAGTGTCAGGGAGGGAGGTGATCGTGAAGGACCCTGCAGATCCTGAAACATTCGGGTTTCACCCCGTTGAGATGGGAAGTCTGTGGGGCTTTCAGCAGGGTGACATACTCTGGTTCACATTTTAAGGGACTCGCTCTTAGCCAGGCAACTTCCTGTCCCAAATACAAATAGAATGAGAGGCAACTGCCAAGAGTATGGGTGTGTGAATTCCACAGATCTGTGTCCAATCCTTGGCTCTTATCATCAGCTCACTCTGTCAGCTCCGGGAAGTCATTTCAGCTTCAATTCCTTCTACCTCAAAAAGAGAATATTCTAACCCACTCTACAGGGTTACTAACAAAATATCTGCAAAGCACCTGGAACACAATAGTTAGCCTTAAAAGACAAAAATAACCAGGTATTGTATCTAACTAACACAACAATTAACTATTGAATTACTTCCTCATTATTAAAAAATAATATAGCCAGGGATGTAGCTCAGTGGTGCCACCCGCTGCCTCGCAAGCACAAGGTCCTGAGTTCAATCACCAGTACCAAAAAAAAGCCAAAAAAAAAAAAAAAAAAAAAAAAAAGGAAAAAGGGGAAAGAAAAAAAAAAGGAAAAGAGATTATTCTGTTTATATCCAAGTTTTACTTCTGTTTTGGACTGGAGTCTGACCAGACCTGTATAAGAAAAATTTAAAAATTACTATAGGAATATAAAACAAGACAAAACAATAATGCAAGAAAAAAATGGGCTCTTTTTCTCTCTCTCTCTCAAAAAAAAAAATAACTATCCTGTGGAATTTTTAAGAATGTGCAGAATTCACCTAAGTAATATAATGAATCTTAGCTTAGTGCACTTTCAATAATTAGCATTTATTCAATCTTAGGTTATCTTTTTTTTTTTTGTACCGGGGATTGAACTCAGGTCTTTGAGCTTGCAAGGCAGGCGGCAGAACCACTGAGCTAAATCCCTGGCCCTAATTTTATAATATTTTAAAGCAAATCCCAAATATATCATTTCAACTATAAATACATATTTCTAATAGAAAAGGAATTTTTTGATCACACAAGACCAACAATTATATTTCAATGTCATCTAGTGCCCAACCAACGGTTACCTTCTCCAGTTGTCTCAAAAGTCCTCTTTCCAATGGTCTTGTTTAAACCGAGATCTGCACCAGACACATACAGTGTAGTTATTCGATGCTGCAATCTGGATAAAAGTCCTACAAAGGCCTACGTGTTAACAGCTCGGTCACCAGCCTGCAGCACTACTGAGAGGTAGTGGGGTCTTTACAATCTGGGCCCAGTAGGACAAAAGTTGAAGGAAACATTGGCACCCTGGTCACTTCCATTCTCTTTGCTCCCGGCCACCATGAGGTGAGCAGTTTCCTCCTCCATGTGATCCCACCACAGTGAACGGCATCACTACAGACCCAAAAGTCAGCAGCACCAACCAACCATGGACTAAAATCTCTGAAACTATGGGGCAAAATAAATCTTCCCTCCTTAATATTTATCTCAGATTTTGTCACAGTGATGGAAAATGGATTTGGTTTTCATCTCTCCTTTTATCTATGCATTTCCCTTTCCTCTTATCATCCCCAGTCCCTCATGACTTTGATTTTTGGAAACCGTGCCAGAGGAAAGATGTACTCTGTTAGTGCTGGGTCAGTAATGTTCCCACTGTGTGCCAAAGACTTCAAACATACACACTGTGCCTTAGACGCCCTTCTAGTGCTTTCAGAGAGTAGAGGAATGACTTTGCTTCTAAGAGGGGAGATTAACACCATAGGTTCCAGTAGAGAAAATGCCACCATGTGGTGAGGAAATGGCCAGCAGCAGACTTAAACTCTTTTAACACAAATACAAGGAATTATAGTGGAAGCAGATCACATGACCTGGGGCATTTAATCCCAGAATTCTCTGGGACCCTTCAGGAGGTATGAATGTAAATGATCGCCATGGGGTAATGACCAAAAGAATTTTCTACTTCTGTTAAAGAGCAATCAAACTTTTTTCCTTGTTTGTTAGAAATGATAAAGGTATTTCCTACCCTAGTGAAAAGGGAATAGGTCAGTTTTGAGTGTAGAAAGCTTGTTATAGTCCCCTTAGCATGAAAGCCCACTTGGGTTGGTTTAGCTAAATTCAGCTCTGGAGTCCTAGCTAGGGCTAGTTCACTTCTATTTTGTCCCTTCAGATAAATCTTAAAACAAGATCCTAAAGGATTATAAGGATACTGATAAATTCTGAATGAGCAGAGCAATTTTTTTGAGATGAGAGAAAAGAAAACCAGGTAAAAGTAGCTCTTTCTTTTAAGAGCTAGGGATCAAACCCAGGACCTCACACATGCTAGGAAAGCACTCTACCACTGAGCCATGTCCCCAACCCAAAATAGCTCCTTGTGATTCCATGGTATGAGTAGCTGTTGCCAAAGGATCACTTATGGGAATAACATCTGAGGAACTCAACTCTCAATATCTTGTTCAAGAAAAGACTTCTGGCAGCAAATCAAAAAGCCAAATTTAGATATTGGTTCCCATACACTGTATCAAGTACAAAATTCCTTTGTAGACCTTAATAAAAGACCAAAATTAGAAATGAAGTATTTGTATTCATTGAAATTATTTTGGACTTCTAGATCTTTTTTTTTAAATGTCCATTTGAGTCAACATGGGGTGGGAGGTGGAAAAAGAAAGCATGGTCTGTCTCCTACTCACAGCTAATTCTGGCTTCTGGCAGTCAGGGAAAAACAAGAGACAGCCAAGTATGGACTGGCAGATCTAACCACCTTATTTTGTTATTTTGTCTTTCACTCAGTGGTCAACTTCCTTTGGCATTTATTAGAGTGTGACCCAGCAACAGTCCACTGTGTTCTGCGTGTAGTAATTATTCATCAAAACAAAGTCAGGAGTCTAATTTAAAACTGATATTCACTGACATTTATCTTTAATTAAGATGTATAATTCAGAAAGACAAATCACAGAAGACAATCAGTAGTATCAGACATAAGAGAAAATCGTAGAAAAGGGAATGGTAGCTGGGTGTGGTAGTTTACCTCTATAATCTCAGCACCTGGGAAGATGAGGCAGGAGGATCACAAGTTCAAGACCAGCCTGTTCTGCTCAGCAAGTAGAGGGATGGTGGGGTGGTTTTTAATACTCCAAATTCTGATGAAAGGAAGGAAATTCTAGTTATATGTATGAGCTTTTGTTTTGTAGTACTGGGATTGAATTCAAGGCCTTCATACTGAGATACATTCCCAGCCCTTTTTATTCTTAATTTTGAGACAGGGTCTCACTAAATTGCTCAGGCAGGACCTGAACTTGTGATCCTCTTGCCTCAGCCTCCCCTAGCATAGGTGTACACCTAATACTCTGAAATCACATTTTTTAAAAAGCTTGCTAAAGCGCATATATAGGATTGTGGGAAAGAACTTCAAGTTTCCTCCATACTGGGTTGATGGTGGGGAACAGCAGAGAGGTGAAGAGTGGCCAGTATGTGCCTCATTACCGAACAACCAGAGAGGAATGGGCACTGCCTTGGAGAAAGCCTCTCCTGTGAGAGCACAGCCCCGGCTATCACCCTAGGGCCTGGTCTTTGGACTCGCCCAGCCTATTCAACCACTGAATTTTCCCATGGGGGTGCATCCTAGAGAGAAAGAAGGGCCTAGTGTATGGATGAAGTTGTCAAGAAGATGCAACTCTCACTGGCTTAGTGCATTTTGTGCTGTTATACAGAATACCAAAGGGTATTTTAGAAGGAATACAGATATATTTCTTATAGTTCTGGAGGTCAGGAAGTCCATGATGAAGAGCCCTGCATCTTGGGAAGGCCTTTTTGCTGCATCATGACATAGGAAGAAGTTTCCTACCCATAATAAACCCACTGTCATGATAATGATAATGACATGGGGACATAAATGTTTTCATGTGGAATCACCTCCTACAAGTCCCACCTCTCAACACGGTAACATTAAGAATTAAATTCCTAACACATGAACTTCAGGGTGCACACCTGAGCTACAGCCATCCTCTAGGTAGGAAGAAGCAGGAAGTATCTGCAGAGAGAGAGCCCAAGAGTGGGCCGTAGCTTGCCAAAAAACTCTTCATTGCCTAGACTTCTCTACCTCCGGTAATGAACTCTCTGACCATGAACCACTTGCTGGAGATGCTGTACTGTGTCACAGTCCCCACCTTTGATTTGGTGCCCTCAATTACCTTACCTTCTTTGTTTGTTTGTTCAATAGCTATCCTTTTCTTTTACAGTCCAGAGTTGACAAAAGGCAGCAGAATTGTTTTAATTCTTCCATTTTACATTTTACTAGCAGGAATTCTGGTTACATTGGTTAAAGATTCTAATTTATAATAAGTTGCTTTTTAAAAAAATGAGAAGTTGGTAAAGAGTGTTCTTTAGACAAAGGAATAATGTACTGTTTCTGCTCCTTCCAACAAGAACCAATAAGGCTAAAAGGAAAATATAGAAGGGTGGGTTGCAGCTCACTGTAAGGAAGACTTTGTAACACCTTTGTCTGCCTAATCATGAATCATACCACTCACCAAAGAGGTAAAATGCATGACACAGTATACAGCCAAGGTCCGATAACCATGTGTCAGGGAAATTGAGTGTGAGTGGTTTCCGACCTTTATGGGCGTAAGGATCCTTAGTATAAACAATTTTGAGAGCAACTCTACGGTAGCATTTTCTACTTTTCAACCCCTATCCCCCCTCTCCCTCCCTACTTCCAACTTTTGGTTCCCTTCCCAATTGCAAAAGCTCTATTTTCATTTTTCCCCTTTGATTCTTTTTTTCCATCCCCTTTCCTCCCTTCCTTCTCTTTCCAACTCTTGTTCCTCCTTCCATTTGAAAAACATCTCCCTACTTCCTATTTATCTATGTTCTATTTTGCTGCCCCCCCTCAAGATAGTCAAGCTTATGTGTCTGACTTATTTTACTTAGTATTGTAGTCTTAAGTTCCACCTATTCTGCCATAAAGAAGGATAAACTTGAGGCATCTGTAGATAAGTAGGTAGTATTTTTTTTTTTTTGAGAGAGGGTCTCACTGTGTAGTTGAGACTGACCTAGAACTAACTCACTATGTAGCATGTGTTGTTTTTTTTTTTTTGAGAGAGGGTCTCACTGTGTAGTTGAGACTGACCTAGAACTAACTCACTATGTAGCCCAGGCTGGTCTCAAACTCACAGCAATCCTCCTGTCTCAGCCTCCCGACTGCTGGGATTACAGGCATGCGCCACCATACCTGACCACAAGTGGGTAGTATTTTTATACTTAGACTGTACTAAGAAACCATAATGGGGCCAGGGATTTGGCTCAGTGGTTCTGCTGGCTGCCTCACAAATGCAAGGGTCCAAGTTCTATCCCCGGTACCAAAAAAAACAAGAAATAAAGAAAGAAACCACGATGTCTAATGCCACAGAACTGCACACTTAAAATGATTTAAATGGTAAATGTTATGTATATTTTGCCACATAAAAATGAACTATAATGATAAAATATGAAGTCAGTAATGTTTTTAAAATAAATCTATATTTTATTTTTACAACATCACTTGCATATACTAGGAAATCAAAAATTATTCATAGAAGGAATAAGTTCTAGTGTTCCATAGTATAGCAGAGTGACTAATTTACAACAATTTATTATATACATTTATAAGGAACCAAGAGAGAAATTTAAAGAAAGAATTTTAAAGAGAGAAATTTAAATGTTCACCACACAAAGAAATAATAAATGTTTAAAGAAATAGAAAAATTAGTTACCCTGATTTTATCTTTACACACCACATATATATATCAAATTCATATTATGTCCCACAAAGATGTTTTATTTTATTTTATTTGCAGTACTAGGCTGATAGTACTTTGCTTGTTTGTTTTTTGTTGTGGGGGCACTGTGGATCGAACTTCATACCTTGCGCTTTCAAGGCAGGCAGCAGAACCACTGAGCTAAATCCCTGGCCTCTTATTTGCAGTACTAGGAATCGAACTCAGAACCTTGCATTTGCCAGGCAAGCACGGCACAACTGAGCTACATCCCCAGCCCCAAGATGTATAATTTTTTACAATACCACCAGGACAGGAATTTTACCTTTGCAATGAGGAATATATACCAGGTATCAAGAGAGACACAGTGGATACAAAGGCAAAATAAAACCAGTATGGCATCTGGCCTCATGGAGCACTTCTGTATGTAAGACTTGTTATTTTCTGAGTCTGCAGAAAATACATGCAGACTAGAGAAACTTGTGTGGTTCCCTAATTTCTCAAGAATCCTCAGCCCATAGATTGAGAACTACTGGTGAAAAGCTATTTCATCCTTCTTGAACCGCCAAACCTCTAAGGGATGCATTGTAAGCAAAAACACAGGCCAGAAACTGCAGTTAACCTCAGGGAGGTGTTAAAATGTGAAAAGTTGGTCCCATACTGACTTGGTCAGAGGATGACAGATTTAGGCTGTTTTTCATGCTAACCCAATATGCCTCACATAGTGAGTTCCATGTCAGTCTCAACTACATAGTGAGGCCCTGTC
>NW_022900927.1:56577173-56605133 GCF_012274545.1 Fukomys damarensis | reverse complement strand
AAAAAAAAAAAAAAAAAAAATTTAAAAATGATCTGAATCCTCGACTCCAGAATCATTTCTTCTGATTTCTTTCCCTGAGAAAACTTTTTCAGTCTTCGACTGCACCATCTCCCCAGGAACACGACCCGGGCTGCTGCCTGAGGAAGACCTAATGAGTCAGCCGCCATGAAGCAGAACTTTCCTCACAGGCCACCGTAGCTCCCACTAGATGGCCTTGAGGCCAAAGGACCTCTCCTCACACCCTTTTTTTTTTCCCCCTCACACCTATAGAAGCAACAACAGGCCCATCTAATAACTGCTCACAAATAATCACCTACAATGAGGCTTCCACAGAGGTTCAAAAGGGACCGCCTGGGCCCTCCCTTAATTCTCTTGTCCTGTGGGACCCAAGCGCAGAAGCCATCAAGGGTGACCTCTGGAAGGAGGTGAGAGAAGGTTACTGCGATATTTTGCGGAATGAGCGTATTTGGGAAAGAACAGATCATCCTGCCATTATTCCCAAAACTTCCATCTTTACAGAGTAGTTTCTTTAGAAATGGCTCGCCAGGGCCGGGGATTTAGCTCAGTGGTTCCACCGCCTGCCTTGCGAGCGCAAGGACTTGAGTTTAATTCCCAGTACCAAAAAGAAAAAGAAAAGAAATAAGGAAATGGCTCGCCAATCAAAAGTATCCCAGGTTCTTCGTGCCTGAAAGCGTAGGATGAGACAAGCCAATAACTGTGCAGAAAGCTTATTTGAAAGGGGTGGGGTAAACAGGTATGAGAGAAACCAGCTCTGCAGAGCTAACTTGGGCCCAAGAGAAATAAGAGGCCACAAACCAAAGTGAAAGTACACACTGAGTCTGAAAAACAGGCACGGGCTAGGGTGCAGCTCACCCAGAATCAGAGAATGTCTCTGTGATGGCTGCTCTTCTTTGAGCACCTCCAAGGTAATCCCTTTAATACATCCCCGAAAGCCTCATCCGCTCCTAAATTAAATCACAGCTCAAGACCACAGTCAGAGCTGAGCTTCTCCAAGTTCAATCCAGTGTTTCCTACAGTCTCTCCTCCGTTCAAATATAAAGATGATGCCTGTAGGCCCAGGGATTTAGCTCAGTGGTCCTACCGCCTGCCTTGCAAGTGCAAGGAGCTGAGTTCAATCCCCAGTACCAAAAAAAAAAAAAGATGATGCCTGTAGCCCTTTCCCGGACTCTCTAGTTTAACAGAGTTCCCAGCTTAAACTAGAATAACAGAACTCCCTGAGAAAAAGGAAATAAAAACAGAAGAGTCCCTCTAGCATTCTTAGAAAAAAATTTTGATTTATTAAACTGCCACCACCTGCCAGACAGAACATCCACATAATGCAAGGCTGTTGTGGATTTTTTCCTCAAAAAAAAAGAGCAACAAGTAAAATGTACATAAAATGATTCACTAATCAACGACAGCATTATTTTACACACAGTTATAGTCTACTTTATAACCCAGGGGCCGGGGATTTAGCTCAGTGGTTTCACCGCCTGCCTCATAAGCATAAGGTCCCGAGTTTGATCCCCGATACCAAAAAAAAAGAAAAGAAGAAAGAAATTACTACTCTGTAACGCAGTACTGTTAAACTTGAGCCTCTTCTTCATCAGTTTCCAAATCACTTCTTACAGAGAGCATCATGCGTGGTGTCAGGTGGTAACATTCCACATGGCATAAAATTTGCTGACCCCCTTTCTTAATTTTAGAATTAGCATGATAATTTTAGGAATATCAGGATGCCTCGCCAACACACACACAGAGAAGAATATCAAGGTATTTTCTGCATCCTGCACTTGTTTTTATTTTCTTATTTAAAATTACACGTGACTGGGAATCAGACAGCTGCTTGCTAATACCAGTTAGAGAGTTCTGACAGCCATTGTGTATGCATCTACACCATACACAAATCAGTCATGTCAGTCTTGCCTGCAATTCACAACTTCTACTTCCTGTAATTCCGTTGCTAGGACCACGACACGTAATCTTTCTCCTCCTGTCACAGTGATGTAATGGAATGAAGTATTGGTGGGTGGCTTCCCCTCTTGGGACTTGTAAAGCATGTGGTTTGTGTTAATCGTGGAAAGACGGACAGGCAGCCGTTCTTTCGATGACAAATTTTTGCTCCCTTATGAGAAGTTTGTAATCCATAGCCCCTTTTCCATGCCCTCCTTGAATACACAGGAATTTTTTGCAGTGGGGCATTAAAAGTATAATCCTTTTTTGAATTAATTTTAAAAGACACTGGGCCTGGGACTTAGCTCAGTGGTTCCGCTACCTGCCTCACAAGCGTCAGGTCCTGAGTTTGAAGCCCCATACCAAAAAAAAAAAAGACACTGAAGAACCAAAATTTAAATTTAAGTATTGATGAAGCTTTGCAAATAAAATCAAATGAAGTAGCAGATGGCAGAAATTTCTATACAAAGCTGAGTTTCTAATGTACCCAAAAAACTGTAATTATATACCAAAGTCTTCTATTCACAACTTGTTGCCAGCTAGCAATCTCAGAATCATTGAAATAGTAAAAGTGCAGGGAGAAAAGACCTTACAAAGACACAATGCTGCTGCTACTAAATGATATATATTTTTTACACAGAGAAAATATACCTCTTTGTATAATTTGAGACTCATGTGTCTCTCATTTACAGGTACGTCTTATTTTATGACATAATATGCAGCGCTGAATTTTTTTTTTTTTTTTTTTTTTTTGTGGTACCAGGGATTGAACTCAGAACCTTGCACTTGCAAGGCAGGCAACGGAACCATTGAGCTAAATCCCAGTCCCTGAAATGATAATTTTTTTCAACTTCTACTCAGCAGAATCTCAAAAATCTTATGGGGACCCCCATCCATTCAAACAATTCTGACGGGGGTGAGCCCAGGATTGAACCCAGGGCCTTGCACATGCCATGCATGTACCCTACCGGTGAGGTACAGCCCCAGCCCCCTGAAAATCTGGTTGCATCTTTGCATTTGGTTTCTGACATCAGCCCCTCCCTCCTGACCTCCTAAACTTGGTTTTCTATCTAAAACATTCCTGGCCTTTGAGCTTCTGGATTTTGTCTGTTCCTGATCTTTTCTGCTCTACAAACTAAAGTCTTGGCTTTGTTCCTTCAGATGTGGGCTGGTTCCTAACCGCCCCCTACAGGAAAGGGTCCCATACCAGCTTCCAAGATGTTCCCAGTTCCCTGAAGGTTTGCAGCCTTCTGCGGCCAAGCACCCTCAAGGGGACCAGCTCTTAGTGTTACCACCTCTCTCCTAGTGCAGCCAGCTCAGCCTGTGATAAGAATCACCAGCGGGCGGTAGAATCGGGAGAGCGGGACTTTCCTGGGTCCTGCGCTGTAGCACTGCGAGGTAGCACACAGGAGAGAGTCCCCAGCCCCCTGCCTCGGTGGGGTGCAGCACCCGGCTTACGTAGAGGAGAAGGAACCCCAGGTGGACTCATCCGGACACGCCCGGTCTGAAGCCTGCAGCAGCCAAGGTAGACACCGTGGGACGGGGGCGGGCAGAGGCCTCCAATGACAGCCGAAGAAAGCTGGGAAGATTTGGATCTCCGGTTGCCAAAGCTGCAAACTCGGGACAAAATGTGCCAGTCTGATTTCATATTCCACACCTGACTTCTCTGCGCTTCAGCTCCTTTATTTGTAAAATGGAGGGATAATATTCACCCTGCAGGGCTGCAGTGAGGAGGGACTCAGATAAGGTACCTGAAATGCCGGCTTTCTGGTTTGCTGCCTGGGAGTTCCTGGGCTGTCAGCTGGCCTGGCTCATGTGCCCTATTTCCTAGTTTTTCCTTTAGGATCAGATTTTTATACCACGCAGACAGCAGCAGACGGCACTCTGTAAGCCTCTCTCGTGATTTCAGTTCTGCCACAGGTATTTTGAAAGGTAGAGAGAATTGTGTGGCCCACTTGTCATTTGAGTTCTACAGTTTCTAAGAAGAATTTGTCAAAATTGCTGGAGAAGCACATCAGTATGTATTCCTAAGAAATGCACAACAGAATTATTTATATTTTACTGAGTTTAAAAATATATATTTTTTTTTACCAGGTTTGATTGATTTGTTGTTTGACTTAGTTTTTATGACATATTTTCTAAACCTTTCTACTAGGAAATCCCTTCAAAATGCTTCCCATTACTTCATTTAAAAGGTAAATTAGAAGCCGGGCGTGGTGGCACACACCTTTAACCCCAGCACTTGGGAGGCTGAGGCAGGAGGATCACTGTGAGTTTGAGACCAGCCTGGGCTACATAGTGAGTTCCAGGTCAGTCTCAACTACATAGTGAGACCCTGTCTCAAAACACCAAATAAATAAATAAATAAATAAATAAAAGTAAGAGGTTAATTTATAGATATTTGAATTCCATATTAGTAGTGAATAAAGGATGAAATATTTAATAAATGGTGCTAGGATAAGTAGTTATATAGCTACAATAAATAACCCATACACAATTTAAAGATTTAAATTTGAAAAACAAAGCCTTAAAACTCTTAGAAAACAACTAAAATTTAGAAAAATGATCAATAAGTATCTGAAGAGATTTCAGAGAATATAAATTCAAGCAATGATGAGATACCATCAGACTGGCGAAAGTTAGGAGGTCTTATACTACCTGGGTGATATTGATGAGGTAGAAAAATAGAAATTCTCAGACTCTGAATTTGTATTGCACAGCAATTTGACAATATCTACCAAAGTTTCCAGTACAAGCCCACTTGATTTATTCCATAAAGAAGTCTTCACACACACACACACACACACAAATCAAATAAAATCTTAAACATCCACCTGTAGACATATAAATAAATAGTGATATATGCATACAACAGAACACTATATGGCAATTTAAACAAATGTACTAGACTACATTTACCAATATGACAACATAAATCTTTTTTTTTTTTTTTTTTTGCTTGTGGCTTAGCACAACAAAAGTTGATTTTTCACTCTAATGCAGGTTAGCGGGGGCTCACATCAGCCCGTATTGACTGTTTCTACAGAAGAACGGAGCATGACATTGGCTAGAGTCTGGACCTTGTGTGTCCCCAAAGGTCCGTGCTACGACAAGGCTTTGTTCGCACTGTGGAGCTATTAGCAGGTGGTGGAATCTTCTTTCGGGCACCTGTTTGTAGCACACAATGATCCTGTTCCTCGTGGGGCACTCGTACACGTACGTAACACATCTGAAAGCATCCATGCTTTATGTCAAGAAAAAAGAGTGACTGGGGGCTGGGGATGTAGCTCAAGGGTTCCACCACCTGCTTTGCAAGTGCAAGGTCCCAAGTTCGATCCCTGGTACCAAAAAAAGGGGTGGGGGAGCAGCTGGGAATATAACTCAGTGGTAGAGTATTTGCCTAGCATGCACAAGACCCTGGGTTCTTTCCCCAGCACCACCAAAAAAAAAAAAAAAAAAAAAAAAAAAGCTATTGAAATAGTTTGAAATCATGCCAACAATCGTACATATTACTTATAAATGCCTAACTGATATAATGAAAGAGCATCAATCAGGCAAACCAAAAACATAAATCAATAAAGAGCCAGGCATGGGAATGATAAACGCCAGTTCTCACAGAAGAATTGAGGAGCAGTACACATCAGGCTGAAACTGCACCTTACTTTTTGTACTCTTGTTGCAGAATTTCGAGGGACAAAGAGATCAAATGGGAATGGGGAGGATTCATTTAAGGTGAGCACACCAACTTCGGCAGTCTCGAGTCCCAAGGCTGAGTGATTGAACAAAGGAAAGTTCCGGTCTCTTTACATTTAGGCGAAGGTGGGGTGGTCCTTCTAGGGATGCAGTGAGTTCACCGGAACAGGACAAGGGCAGACCGTTTAGTAATTTAGCCTTGGAAGAAGTGTCTTGGGCCCAGGATGTAGATCAGCAGCACAGCACCTGCCTGGCAAGCATGAGGCCCTGAGCTTAATTCCTGGTGCCAAAAGAAAAGAAGAAGAAGAAGTAGAAAAAGAAGACAGTGTCTTATGAATCGTATGGGAACAGAGTGTCATAAACTTTGTCTGCGGAACACAGTTGTTACAGAGCATATAGTTCCTAGGGAGACACAAAACTTCCTTCCCAGGAATATGACTGTCTAGCTGCCTTATCGGTACCAGGAGGGAGTCAGTAGTTACTGGAAGGCAGGGAGCTGAGCAGGGAGCTGCTGGACTGCTTTTAGCTTGGAGAACTGAATGTCTTTTAATTCTGCTTTACTCTTACCCCAAACAAAATAACAGAAAGATCTGAAGGCAACATGGCAAGATGCTAAGATTTGTCAAAGCTAAGTTGTGTCAGATTATTTCTACACTTTTCCTATCTGCTGAAAATGTTTTATAATTCTGAAAGGATGAAGGGCATTAGGGCAGGGACCGCGGAACAGAACGACAGCATCTAACAGTGTGAACAGTGCTGTTTCCTTCATCTTCCACTGGAGATCAGAGTCACTTCAAGTAGAAAAATGCCAAGAAAAAGGCAAGTTTTCTGTGCCATCGCACTTTTAAACATCACCAGCATTGAGTAGATGTTTTAGGGACATGACTATTTCAATGGGGCTGAGCAATAATAGGGAGTGCTTTTCCACGATTCCACTTAGTGATGAAAACTGCAGTGATTGAGAACAAGAACCAAGGACAATTAAAAGAAAATTTCATATTAGCTTTTGTGTGTTTTTTTTTAAAAGAGTACCCTTATTTTGGACACGCTAGGCCTTTTATAGCTCTAAAGATTTAGGAGAAAGGATTTTTCTGAGTGATGTTTTTAGTGATCTGAAAGACATGAAGTTCCAACAGGGAATACTCTGTTTCAGTGCCAGATACAGTCATTGAAATACTGGAGGCAACATCATATTACTGTAAGAGCATAAACTCAGAAATTAAGAGGACTAGGGCAGAAGGATCGCTGTGAATTCAAGGCCAGCCTGGGCTACATAGTGAGACCTGTCTAAGAAAGAAAGAAAGAAGGAAGGATAGAAAGAAAGAAAGAAAGGGAGAGAGAGAGAGAAAAAAACAGGAGAGAAAGAGAGGGAGAGCAAAAGAGAGAGGGAGGAGGAGAAAGAAGTAGAGAAAGTACATTTTAATCTTGGCTTTGCTGCTAACTAAACAGAGAGAAGTCTACCCTATCAGTAAGATCTGGACTTTGCACTAGTTACTCTAAATTCCCTCCAGGCCCTCACTGTGAATATGTTCATTTACCTAGAACAGTGAAGTGTGGGTAAGAGGTGATAAGCAAAAAGCAAAAGCAAAACATATCTTGCAAATAAAAGAAAAGCATTTGAAAACTTCCAACCAGTGTACTCACAGCCTCAATTAAGAACACAACCTAGGGCTGGGAATTTAGCTCAGTGGTTCCGGTGCCTCTTTCACAAGCACGAGGATCCGAGTTCGATCCCTGGTACAAAGACGAGAAAGCAAAAAAAGAACACAACCTGCCTGGCCACCACGTGACAGACGATGGCAGTTGGGTCTGCAGTCATTTCTAATACACACTGCGCGAGCTTCCTGGGATTTGGGGAAAACTGCAGTGATTGAGAACAAGAACAATTAAGAGGACACTGTAATCAGTGGTTTCCATCTCTGTTCTGTATCAAAGTCAGCCATTTGTCTCAAGGGGAAACACAGCTGCCGAGCTCCACCCCAGCGATTCTGATTCAGAGGAGTCTGACCTGTTATTCTTCGGGAGAACCTAGAGGTGTACATCACAGACCCCACCTGATGACAGTGTACACTGAAGTGTGACAGCTGAGGCCACCAGGGAGCCAGGCCAACAGATTCCCTGCCCACCTTGCTTGGTTAATAATTAAAGAACTGTAACAAGAGGTGTACTCTTACTGAATTATCATTTACCCCCTCCCATCCAAAGCAAACACAAAAACCAGTGTAGTGATGATTATGATGTTGGCAACAATGATGACAGCAGCTTCCAAAAAAAAAGTTTTGGCCCAGTGTAGTGGAACACGCCTGTAATCTCAGCACTCAGGAGGCTGAGGCAGGAGGATCACCATGAGCTCAAGGCCAGCCTGGGCTACATAGCAAGTTCAAGGCCAGCCTGAACTGCATAGAGAGATCCTGTCTCAAAAGAAAAATTTTTCATTTTTCCAGCTCTCAAGTGATTCTCAAACTTTTTCTTTCTTGAAATATCACTAAAAGTATTATTTTACTTTATTATTTTAATTATTTTAATAAAACATTTTAAGCTTAAGTACCATTATAGATACACTTCTTTATCGATTGCATACATGATATTTACTCACCTAGTAAATCTCTCATAGATATGAAAACAAAGGAGAATATTTTAAAGGATAAGATTTTTAACTCTTTCCCAATATTTTCTTGGCAAGTCACCTCACTTTGAAGACTTTTGCCTTAAGAAATTTTCATTTGTTCAAATGGCCAGAGTTCAAAGTCTCACAATTTAAAATTTATAAAGCTCAGGACAGCAGCTCCTAACCTAGCTAAACTGAGAGTTTTTTTTTTTTTTTTTTTTTTTCTTTTTCGATACCAGGGATCAAGCTCAGGTCCTTGTGCTTGCAAGGCAGGCGGCGGAGCCACTGAGCTAAATCCCCAGCCCCTGAGAGCTTTTTTTAAAAGATTTGATCTCAAGCCTCCTCCCCAAGAATATCCAGCCTCATCCCAAAGGATTCTGACTTAGTAGATGTTCTTGCCCAGCTGTGGCAGATGCCTTGTGGAAACCACTGCTGTAAAACATCCAGCCTAAAGCCAGACACAGTGGTGCATATCTGGAGTCCCAGTACTCAGGAGGCTGAGGTAGGAGGATCGCTGAGAGTTTGAAGTCAGCCTGGGTTACGTAGTGAGTCAAGGCCAACCTGGACTAAATATCAAGACCCTGTCTAAAAGGCGGGGAGCGGGGAGAAGGAGGAAAAGAAAAGAGAAGGCTGGGGATTTAGTTCAGCGGTTCCACCGCCTGCCTTGCAAGGTCAAGGACCCAAGTTTGACCCCTGGTACCAAAAAAAAAAAAAGAGAGAGAGAGAAAAGGAAAGATCCAATGTGACCAAAGGGCCACATCTGTTTGTCCCTCCCCCTGTCTGGGCTCATCCCAGAGCTCCTCACCTGTCTTACGAGATTTCAACAATCTTTCTGCTTTCTGCTGTAATCTGGGAGGCGTTTATTTCTCCTAGCTGGTTTTAGGTGGAAGAAGACAGTTTCCCCCGCACAATGGCAGTTTAAGCACAAAACAGCTTCTGGCAACTCTGGCTGGGCTCAGCACAAAAAGCCTTTCTTTTTTTCCCCAGTACCTGGGGGTTGCACTCAGAACACTACCACTTCTACCATAAGTATTCTGTTGTTGTTGTTGTTGTTGTTGTTGTTGTTGTTGTTGTTGGTACCGGGGATCAAACTTGGGTCCTTGTGCTTGTGAGGTGAGGCAGGCGGCAGAACCACTGAGCCCTTACCATAAGTATTCTTAATAATTAATTGTATCCCACAGCTCTGTTTATGGGTGTGGGTGTAGGCTGTGAAGGGTGGAGGAGGAGTGTCCGTGACTAAACGCTATCCACACCCAAGCACACTCTGTCCAGCTGTTGCAGAAGCCTTTGCCTTTTGCATAAGAAAAGATTCAGCATCCATTAAGACGGATTCTAGGTTCTGCTACGCCTCGCAATCCACAGCCGGACTCCAGTCCTCACCGTTGACCTGATTTCTCCTCCCTGATTTGGGATTCATTCCCAACGGGCCTCTCTCACCGACCTCCTGCTTTTCCCAGGTCTCTGTCTCTCCCTGCACCCCCATTTGCCTGCCCAAGGGGCATGGGTGATAAAATGGAGTCTGTAGCCACAGGTGGATCTCCGTGTGGGGGCCACAGGCCAGTCCACGGCCCACAGGGGGCTCGAAGCCAGCTCGTTCCCCAGATACGCGTTCGGTGCTCGCAAAATCGCGTCGCACGGCTGCTGGAAAAGTTTCACTCGCCAGGCGAGCCAAAACGATCTTCCCCACTGGGGGAAAAAAAGCGCATCGGATGTAGTGGTGCTCGCCTGTAATCCCAGCATTTTGGAACACGGAGGTGGGAGGATCACGAGTTCAAGCCCAGCCTGAGCAGCCGAGTGACTTGGCCAGACCCTGACTCAAAATGAAAAATAAAAGAAGAGCTAAGGATCTTGTTCTATATGAAGGCCCTGATTCAATCCTCAGTGCCCAACCCCTAAACAGTAAATGTTTATTTCTTAGACATAGAAACTGAAAGAAACTATAGACTTGAAAATATCAAGGTTTTAAATTATTTCACCCCAAAGAAGAGGAAAGGAAGGGGAAGCAAAAAGAATGAAGACATCTATGTTCTTGTACCAACTCCCCATGATGACTGTAGTCCTTCCGGATGGTAAGCATGGACTAAAACAAATGAAAGTGTTTAAAATAAAACAAACTGGAAGAACCTATAACCCTGAACCCAGTAACGTTTCGTTTAGGGACCTGTGTAAAGATCTTTGTTCATGGTGTGTGACAGTGGCAGCCATGGTCAGCCATGTTGAGCTAACAATGGTGCCCAGATGCCCGCCTGGGGCTGGGTTCGTGGAAGTCACCTCTAGGCCGAGTGACTGAGGCCGTGAAGGTGGCGCCAGACCTTGGGTGCCACCATATCGGCTGCACCCAGGTGTACCAAAATGAGAAGGAGGCTCAGGAAGCAGGTGGTGAACGCCAGGTGCCCTTCATGCTCAGTAAGCTGTGGTGCACATTCCATGACAAGAGCCTGGTGAAAGGAGCCTTCCAGAAGACGCTCACTGGCCCGCAGCTGGACTACATGGGCCTCTATCCTATCCACTGGCAGACAGGCTTCAAGCATGGGGCTGTTTCCCATTGGATGCAACAGGCAACATGATTCCCAGTGACACTGAATTTTTGGACACCTGGCGGCCATAGATGAACCGGTGGATGAAGGGCTGGGGAAAGCAGTTGGCATCTCCAACTCCAACCATCTTCAGATTGAGAGTTTCTTAAACAAACCTGGCTTAAAATATAAACCAGCAGTTAACCAGATTGAATGCCACCCATACCTAACTCAGGAGAAGCTGATCCAGCAGCGCCACTCCAAAGGCACTGTGGTGACTGCTTACAGCCCCCTCAGCTCTCCCGACAGACCCTGGGCTAAACCAGAAGACCCTTCCATCCTGGAAGATACCAGGGTTAAGGCAACTGAAGACGGGTACAAAAGACTACTGCCCAGGTGCTGATCCATTCCCCCACACAGAGGAATTTGGTAGTGATCCCCAAATCTGTGACACCAGCACGCATTGCTGAGAACATTCAGGTCTCTGAGTGAGGATGTGGCAACCTTACTCAGCTGCGACAGGAAGGGGGGGTCTGTGCCTTGGTGAGCTGTGCCACCCACAAAGATTACCCCTTCCGTGCCCAGTTTGAAAGCTGTGGATGTCTGCTCTTCTCCAAGTTACTTGCACCGGTTTTTCCTGCCTCATTTGTCTTTGCAAGTGTAGTGCCTCCCACGTCCCTTGGTAGTGGGTAGTGACCTAGAGAAAAAGCACTAAGGGCCGGTTAGCCTGACGCCGAGTGCGAAGAGCGGCACCGTAGACAAGGTGTCTCTTCCGGTCTTTTCTTTGCCTTTCATCTTGGCTCGCAGAGCAAGGTGCAACCCAGATCCCCCTTTCCCACCAAAGAGAAGCAATATCTACAAAGTATAAATATTGCTACTAACAGCTAAGTTTTGACTCCTTACAACTGTATTCCTATTAGCCAAACTTTACTTTGCCTCAAATAAAAGTTGTTTCTGTGGGGCTGGGGATTTGGCTCAGTGGTCCGCCACCTGCCTCACAAGCAAAGGACCTGAGTTCGATCCCTGATACCAAAAAAAAAAAAAAAGAAAGAAAGCAAAGTTGTTTTTGTGAATTTGAAAACAAAAACAAAAAAAAATATAAAGAAAGAAAGCAAAGTTGTTTTTGTGAATTTGAAAACAAAAACAAACAAACAAAAAAGATCTTTGTTCATGGGTTCCATGGTTTCTGCTGGATGTTACTGTGATAAGGAAAAACCGAATCCAATCTAAATGTCCAACGATATGAATTTTGTTAAAAAATAAATTGTTTTATGCTCAACTAAGGTTTTAAAACCATGTTCCTAAATCATACTTGAAATATTAAGGACTTAGGATATAGCTCAGTGGTTTAGCACTTACCCATCTTGTCCAAGCCCCTGGGGTATTTTGTTCCTTTTGTTTTGTTTCGTTTTGTTTTGTTTTCGAGACAGAGTCTCCATATGTAGTGCAGGCTGGCTTCGAATTCACTATATAGTCAAGGCTGGCCTCACGATCATGGCAATTCTCCTGCCTCAGCCTCCCAAGTGCTGGGTTTATAGGCATGCACCACCATACCTGGCTCAAGGCCTTGGTTTTGATCCCCAGCACCACAAATAATAATAATAAAAAACATATAAAATGTCAATATATGGTGGAAGATAATAAAATAGATCTTTATTATTACACAGATCTTTATTATTTACACAAATCTTTAGATCATAATGTAACTGTCACAGATATCGATCTCTGATAAACCTTCAGATGAAATTTTTCCAAATGATTTTACTTAAGTGCATGAAGAATTATTTTATTAAGTATATTAAAAGCATTATTTAGCCAGGTGTGGTGGTCCATGCCTATAACCCCCAGTACTCTGGAGGCTGAAGCAGGGGCTCACTGTGAGTCATGGGCCTGGGCTAGATAAATAAATAATTCATTATTAAAATTGTATAACAAAAGCATTATTTTACTTAAGTACATACATATAAACATATACATGTTTGTTTGAAAACAGCAAATATGGTAGTCATAGTTAATGAAACCCTGAAAGACAATTTTATTACGAACTTAAGCTTTGGTTTCTAAACCACTTTAACTTGAAGCCAGCATAAACATGACTTTTAACACTTTATTACTGAGATCATGCAGTGTACACATATTACGCACAGTTCAGCTTAATTATCCTAATATGTTTATTTCAGCTGCATTCATCTGAGTGAAGATAAATACGACACCCTCCTTTCAGTAATTCATGCTTGGCAAGTGCTCTACCAGTCCCTGCATGGATTTGGTCCCATCTGTTTTTCTTGAGAATACTAAAAATACCATGTGACCTTGACTGTTAAGTAATAATAGCATGGGCCGGGGATTTAGCTCAGTGGCACCGTGCCTGCCTGGCAAGCACAAGGTACTGAGTTTGATCCTCAATACTGAGAAAATAATGATGATGATGGTGATGATGATGACAATAAATTCTAATGGTTTCTTTTGTTGGAAAAGATAACATTTTAAAACCATTATAACTATCGGGTGACTTTTATTGACACACTGTAAGCTTCCTGTTACCCTTCTTATAGGTCTTTAAACAGTGTCCCCGTGTATAATTCTTTTGAGTTAGTTAACATAAATCACTAACTCAAAAATCATCAGAGGGCCCAGGATTTAGCTCAGTGGCTCCGCTGCCTGCCTTACAAGTGCAGGGTCCCAAGTTCGATCCCCGGTACCAAAAAAAAAAAATCATCAAAGAAGAGTTGACAATTTTTCATATATACTTCTTCAAGTTTCTTTATCTTTTAGAAGCGGTAAAGAAGAAATAGAAATGTCCAGATGCTTTACAGCGTTGGCTGTGGGAATTCTTTTTTCTTTTTTGGTACCGGAGATCCAACTTGGGACCTTGCACTTGTGAGGCAGGAGGCGGAACCACTGGGCTAAATCCCCAGCCCTGGGAATTCTTTCTTTTTTTTTTTTTTTGGTACAGGGAATTGAACTTGGATCCTTGTACTTGCAAGGCAGGACACCGAACCACTGAGCTAAATCCCCGGCCTCTGGGAATTCTTAATAGCCCATCTTTTGGTGGGCTTGAAGGCACTGAAAACCCAGATAAATCACCAGAGAAAAGCACCATCCATCCAAGGACTCCAGAGGAAAAGAGACAGAGGAAGGGAGAGAAAGGTTCCCCTTGGTGACGATAACACAGCGTTAAAGCTCCAGTGTCTTTTTTTAAATGTCCCCGTTGTTGCGTGGACACTAACAGCATGAGAAGTTTCAGCACACAGGAGAAACAAGATTCGTGGACAACTCATTTAGAATATTGGTGCCGGCTATTAGGAGATGGGTGCGGATGTGAAGGCTGACTTTTCAGTTCAGTTGAGCCATCCACTAATATTTTTCTCCCTTCAACTGTGCAACACAGGACAAAAAGACAGGGAAGCTCAGAAGCTATTGGCAAGAACAAAATTAGAGTTTACAAACCACACCAGTGTCTGGTCCACAGGGACACAGCACCGGGCCTTTCACGGTGAGCTCTCCAAAGCAAAGGGGTTTTGTCTTGAGTTGTTATTCTGAACTGGCATCAAATCTCCCAATCATCACTCCTTTTGTTAGGAATAGATTAATGAATAAAATAAAAAAGCACTACTTCCGGTGACACAGGATCATAAGTACTTAGTATTTCTCACAGGAAGAGAGAGTTGAACCAGGGTCCTAAGCAGCTGAGAAGAATCATTGTAACAGTGACAAGCGAGAGTGAAGAATGATTTCCTCTGCGTAAGAGCCTGAGCTGACAGGTGACCATTCCTCCCATGAGGTCACCCAGGGAGCTGGGTTTATCTAGATGATTGCTCCAGTGGTGCAGGGCAAACAAACAACACTGGGCAGGCTTTGGTAAACCAGTTATCTGCTTTGTTGAAGAACACTTTATAGGGCCAGGGATTTAGCTCAGTGGTGCTGCTGCTTGCCTTGCAAACGCAAGGTCCTGAGTTTGAAACCTGATACCAAAAAAGAAAAAGAAAGCTTTATAGGCATGCAGCCAAGCCCGTTTGTGTAAGTCTTGCTATGGGTGCTTTTGAGCAAAGGCAGATTTAAAGAGCTACGGCAGAGATCCTCTCGGCCTTCATGCCAAAATATTTCCTGTCTGGCCCCTTAAAACATTGCTTATCCCTGAACAGAAAGTTTACTAAATGAAGCTCTCATCTGAGTAGACAAATGGATTCGCCACCACCAGGCTATAGCCTGTATGGAAAAGGTGAAGAGAAAGTGAGGTACACTCATGCTCATCTCCTCCCACATTCATCAGCCATAACCGAGTCACAGAGCCCATCTACCCAAAGGGAACCTGGGAATTGTAGTTCCTGGTTCGTTAGTCATGTATCCAACTAAAAACCGGAGGTTATTTCACTAAAAGGGAGACTTAAGCCAGTCATGCCTTCTAGGAGGCTGAGGTGGGAAAATCACAAGTTCGAACCCAGCCTGGGCAACTTCGTCACTTAGCAAGACCCTGTATCAAAATAAAAAATACAAAATGGCAGTGGATATAACTCAGTGCAAAGGCCCTGGATTCAATCCCCAGTATAGGGGGTGGGGAGGCAAGATAAAGGGGCCTGGGGATGGAAGACTGATAGAATGGATAGCAAAAGTCATTTTGGTAGATTCTCCTACAAACCACCTCTCTGGCCACTAAAGTATCAATGCATACCCCTCAGAAACAGAAGAACACCTTCACCTCCTTCCCAAGGAAACCAACGCTAGGTCTCACCAGGTGCCACATCCCAGATCTCAAGTAACATGCAGTCCTGTCGTCACATTTGGACATGGCTTCTTCCGGAGTAGTCACTCTTAAACCATGATGTCCACCATCTGACAGGCAGCAATGTGACAAAGACAGGAGCATCGCAGTTACAATTCCAAGGGAACAACGGGCACTATACCCTAGTAGTCTCGGATCCACAGCAACTGTCAAATCCTCATTAGCAGGAACCACGAAGATTCCTGCCCTGGCAAAAGGTAAGTTCTTTGGTTGGCCCATGGGTCCTCCAAGTGAATATCAGCAGAAAACGGGCTGAGAAAAATTTGAATCTCCAAGAAAAACAAAGTTTCCAAAACTGACTTCAAATGTGGCTACAGAAGATGTTGGACATGGGAAAGACCTCAGAGGGATGGAGGGTGTAGCTTAGAGGTAGAAATCTTGCCCAGAAAGTGCAAGGTCCTGGGTTCAATCCTAGCCCATGACAAATGAACAAGCAACAAAATTGAATCGGGAGTGGAGGACCTGTGGGTTTTATGCTTCCTTGGGGACATTTAGCCTTACGTTTTTGTGAGTGGTGACCCTAGAGCTGCCTTGTAAGCCATCTGCAAAACTCTTAGAGAATTGGCTCTAATCTCATCCAGGGTCAGGAGAAGCCAAGCTGACCCCAGCAAGACTCTGTGCAGGCAGAAGAAATCTAGAAAGGTGAGCTGAGCTTCCCAAGAAGGGTTACAAGTCAGAATGCTCCTGAGGCAGGGATTAGAGCTGAGGGCTAGCCTGGGCTGGTTGTGAGCTCAACGCCAGCCTGCACTACAAAGCGAGGCCCTATCTCAAAAAACAAACAAACAAACAAAAAGTCAGAGTGCTGGCTCCAAGCATTTTGTAGCTGCTATCAGAGTTCATCCTGACTCAGCGGCAGTAGGCGCTTGTGGGGGAAGCGGCTGGGGCCTTAGAACCACAGTAGAGCTCTCTCTGCCTTTGGAGACTCAAAGAGGTTTTGCCAAAGTCCATGGCTGAATAAAGATCACACAAAGAGAGGGAATATTTTCTCCCCTCTACCTCCCACTTTCGGTCCATTGATACCAATTATGTAACTGTTTCCGTCCTTCCACACAAAGTAGAAAAGCTCCTTCTAATTAGGCCACAATTGAACACTTCCCCCTCAGGACTCCAATATCACCTGTATATTATAATCTTCACTAGCAGATTATTAAATGCTTACCTCCCCAATGTCTTAGCTTCCTTATGGAAATAGTGGTAAAGCTGTCGTAGAATGGTGATTGAGAATTAGATCTGTTTAACATGTGGGGAACATTTAAAGCAATTCCTGTTTTGGAAGAAGCATTTGATAAAAGTGTGCTGAGGTTATTATCATGAGCCAATGAGTTTTGTCTGCACAAACAGATCCTATCGGATTTCTATAATTTCCACCTAAAAGTGGCCTGACTCACATAAATGAAACCATGTATTCTGTGTAACTAATGGGCACTAGAAAAAAATTGGCCTCATTCAGTTTTATTTTTGTAAGCAATGGCTAAGAGACAGCAACCAATCCTTCTGCCATAAAATCACTTTTCATTTCTAATTTCACTGAACTGTGCCAAAATCAGTTTTCAGGACACAGAAGATGGAGAGAAATTAAAATTTTAAATTACACACCAAACTCATTGGGCCTCTGTGTTCCCCAAGCATAGCACATTTTCTGGTTACCTAACCAGATCCATAACTTTCCTGAAGAAACTCTGGCTGGTTCAAGTACGTAGCCCCTTATTACGGTTTATATCTGGACTCCTCTAAAAGGTCTCATGAACTCATAGGTGGGACTTTTGGGGAGGTAATTGGACCGTGGAAGTGTGATACTCACCAGTGGATTAGTCCACTGTTGAGTTTATAGCTACATATGATGTTGAGCAGTGAACCCTGATTGGCTGAGGAGGTCACTGGGGGTACGGCCTGGCAGGATCTGTCTCCTTCCCTCCCCTTTTCTTGATCCCTCTCTGCTTCCCGCCTCCCGTGCCACGGACTGTTGCTCCTCTGCAATGCCCCTCTGCCATGCCCTGCCTTGGAGCCAGCTGACTATGCACTGAAACCTCCATACTGTGAGCCAAAAGAAACCACTCCTTCCTCAAGTTTTGAGCATCAGGTGTTTTGTCTCAGCAACAAAGAAAGTAACTAAGATACCCCTTCATGTTACACAAAACTGATCCAGCCTCAGCTCCTGAAGTAATCCTAAATTATCTGAAGTGGTCACCTATCCATTTGACCCAGCTATTCCCCTGCTGGGTATCTTCCCAAAAGAATTAAAAGAATCCTACCACAGTGATATATGCTCATGCGTGTTTATAGCAGATCTGGGTATCCCCAAAAGAATTAAAAGAATCCTACCACAGTGATATATGCTCATGCGTGTTTATAGCAGCACCATTTGTAATAGCTAAAACTTGGAAACAGCCCAACTGCCCAGCAACTAGAGACTGGATAGAGAGGGTGTTTTTTTAATAAAATGGAGTACTACTCAGCCATAAAGAATGAGAAATTAGAGACATTTATAGCTACATAGATGCACGTTGAGAGCATACTCTTTTGGGAAATTAATAGGACACACATGTGTAAATACCATATAGTTTCTCTGGTGTGAAAAACTAAAAATGTAAGTAAGGATCAAAATGTATAATTGATATTGTATAATAGGAAGAAAAGGTCTAAAGGTGTAGGGGAAGTGGGAGGTGTAGGGAAAAGTTAAGAAGGGAAAAGATAAAATTTTAAAAAGGGAAAAAATGGAAACAAATTCTCTGTAAATAAGAAAGGGTGAAGGAGGTAAAGGGAGGGCAGGGTTATAGGGAAAAATAAGAACCACAATACATCATGTAACGGTACAAGATCCCATTGATGAATATAACTGGTAACTGCACTGTATACCTAAAATGTACCAATAAAAAAAATAAACAAAGTGGTCACTTATATTAGAAAAATGTTTGCCTTCCAAGGAAAAGCTGGCAAAATCTGGAAATATACTGGTTGTCACAACCGGAGTGGGGCTGGGGTTAGTGAATCACTGGGTAAAGGCCAAAGATGCCACTAAACATCAAATAATAGCCGGGCGTGGTGGTGCACACCTGTAATCCCAGCACTCAGGAGGCTGAGGCAGGAGGATCACTGTGAGTTCAAGACCAGCCTGGGCTACACAGTGAGTTCCAGGTCAGTCTCAACTACATAGTGAGACCCTGTTTCAAAAAACGCAAAAACATCAAATAATACACAAGACAACCACCGCAATGAAGAATTATCCAGGCCCAAATACCAATCCTGCCAAGGTTGTGAAGTCTTCGTCCAATGGACTCCCTTGCCTCCTATCAAGAGGAATGGTACCTGACTCAATTCTAGCCAGTGAGATACGACAAGGTATTTTACACACTTCTGGGAAAGCTTTTCAGCCTTCCTAAGCGCTCACTCCGGCTTGTATTATCTCGTCTCCTTCTCCTCTTATTGGTAAGTCTTGAAATCAACATTGCCTACCTGCAGCAGGCATTCTTAAGGAGGGACACTGGCCAGAGTTCCTTAATTCCGGTTATTTATTTGAGTCCAAATATATCAGGCGAGAATGCAGCAACAATTTTATTCCCTGGGTTAAGGCCTCCCAAGTAGGTAGTGATCATTTTCTTGAAAGATTTCAAAACAAGGTCCTACCTGTCCAGATTAAGGAAGCCATTTCTAGGTCTGGTACTCACTCTGTCTGAAACATTAGCAAATCCTATGAAAATTCTGTTCCAAACTTTCAACAACTGTCACAATTCCAAGAAGAAAGCTATTTTTAGGATGGCACAAAATCTCCTTATATAATAAGTTGCTATTATGGCTCTTGAATTATAAATCATACCCAAAAATTCATTGAATGGTACAGCTATAGTTTAAATGAGTTTAAGTAAAAGATAAAATGACTGGGTTATCTAAGAAGTTTGATCATAGCCATGTCCAGGGACCAGACCAATACTGGCACTTTTCCTTTTCTCTTTGTCTCTCCACTCTGCTCCTGTGTTCTCCTAATATAAGACGGACTCCATGTGACTTAGTGATATTACTATGTGTGGCTGCAAGCAATATCCTTACGTAGCAACTTCTGTAGAAGAAACCCTCTACCATCATCCATGTATCAGTTTATGAAGGTTTCTGATTGGCCCTGCTTGCATCAACGACCCACACCTAAACCAATCTCGTGTCTAGACAAAGACAGAGGTTCCCAAGACTGACCATTCATGGTCCGTGTGCTATTACCATTGTCAGAAAAATGAGGCCTGGGAACTGAAGCCCATCTGAGTCACACGAAGTAGAGGAAAGGCACTTCCTGAAAAGAACAGATGCTAGACAACAACCACCCAAAACAAAACAAGACAAAAATGTCAGCTACAGTAGGAAAGAAGACAGTCAGTTCATTCATATTGTATCAGAAAAATGTTTGGCATATATTCAAGGGGCCTCTGACAATGGGTGTTTTTACATACGTTGAGAGGGGAGAGAACACAGTGGATCTCTGCCCTGGCATTAGCACCTGCATCATGGGAATTTGTGTTGTGTTAACTTTTTTTTTGGGGGGGGTACTGGGATTGAACTCGGGACCTTGAGCTTTCAAGGCAGGTGCGGTGCTGCTGAGCTGATTTCCCAGCACTGTGTTGTGTTAACTTCACAGTGGCCCTGCCTCATGGTTCAACTCCTATTTTGCTGTTATGTCAAATACCATGCTTAGATCCTAGACATTCTGACTACATCTTCTGCAGGACAGGATAGCTGGGCCCAAATGTAGTCTGAAGGTCTTTTTTTTTTTTCTAAAGCCTGGGAAAGCCTTGAAATCCTGGGACTACTGGGGTTGTAGCCTATGCTCCAGGGAGCCTGTTAGGATTACTGAGAATGACTCTCGGCTACATCTGGAACTCTTTCTGAAACAAACAGATGGTCAGCGGTGGCTAAAATTGAAAGTCGTTTGAAAAATGCTGAGAATCAATTATTTTAATACTCTCCAAGCTTAAAGATCCTGCAGAAATGACTGGACAGTATTTATTTGGAAACATTTGCTTCTGAAACAAATTCGGCTCAAGGAGAACAGATGTGCTATCATTCTGAGACATGAATTCAAAGTGATGTGAAAAAAGAATTAGTGGTTTCCCACCCCTGACACAGAGGTCTTGAAGCATAATTAATTGATGATGATTGCTTAAGAAAATTCTGGCTTTACTCCACCAAAAAAAAGAAAATCATTTTTCTCATTAACTTCCTCATAGCACATATTACTCATAAGAAACTCACAGGAACGGGCATGCTGTATCTTGGAAAAGGGACCCACTTAGCAGTGTGCTTAAGCCAGAAACAACAAAATGATGGGAAAGGCAAGTTTCAGGAGTCTGAGCCCTAGAAACTATGCCAGTAGGATTTTCTGAGGGCCAAAAACAGAAGAGTGAATCAGCCCGTTCAGCTGTGAGAACGCAGCTGTGAGATCGCCGAAGGGGACGATGAAGTAGGGCCGGCTCAGGAAGAAGGGGACACACGCCACCAAGCTCGTGTAGTCCCAGCACCCGGAGAAGAAAACTCAGCATCGAGAGGGACTGTGGCGAGCTAGAGATGCCAGCCTGAGGGGAAAAGCACAGAATAAATTGCACCAAGACCAGCCCCAAATTAGTATCCAACATGAATCTGCAGGAAGGACACGGGGACCGGGACAGAAGCTGAGCAGCAATGGGACAAACTCGACCACACTCTACACAATAGAAGATCTGTGTGATTATCGTGTCGGATTCATTCACTTTTTAGGTTTGTTTAAAGCCTTGAACTGAGAGGGTGTCTCTTGCTATTTGGCAAATCAGTCCCCCAAATACTGGCTTATTCGAACTCTTCGCTCACGATTCTGCAATTCCAGCAGGCTCGGCAAGGAGAGCTCGGCAGGCAGCTGGGGTGGTGCGGCCGACTGAAGGGTCCACTTCCAAGATGGCCTCGCTCTTGGCCCGCAAGCTGGGGCTGGCTGTGGGCAGGGAGGTCAGCTGGGGCTGCCGGCCAGGATGTAGCTCTTCTCCACATGGCCTCTCCATGTGGCTAGGCTGGGCTCATGGAGAGGCGACGAGGGGGCCGACCACTCACAGCATGGCGGTGTCAGCGAGGCGGACGGTTTGCATGGCAGCTGGCTTTCCCGGGAAGGCTGAAGCCTGGACCTAGCAGTGTCATTTCCTCTGCATCCTAACGGTGAAAACCAGTCTCGGGCCAGCCCGGGCTCGAGCGGTGTCACCCCTGTCGACACTCTTGCCACCCTTCAGCTGTCACAGGGAAGCAGAGAGCAGCCTTGCAGATCACATCATGTGCTGGCCCCATCCAGCGCCTGGTGAGTGGGAATGTGACAACTTGGCCGTCGGGGGCCATGAAGGGCCCTGGGCACATGGGAGCTGGGCCCACAGCCGCAACCCCAGCCCTGCAAGGCTGCCACCGAGAATAAGCACAATGCCTCACATCCTCGACCATTCGCTACTAAATGTAGTTACTGAAATGCCGGATATTTAGCTCAAGTGCTTCTGTCGCCTGCGAGTTTGATCCCCGGTACCCAAAAACAATCTGCCAGGCTGAAGGTGAGGACTCTTAATTACAATAACGTTAAGGAAAATTAGTCTTCCTCTGGAATAAAGGGCATACGTAAGGAACGCCCGCTGTGAGGGAGAAATTAGTCGTAGAAAGTGCACAGGAAAATAAAGAGGGAAGCACAGCGGCTCCTCAGTTCACGAATTCAATTCAGCCTAGGATTCTGGTCACAAAGTGAATTAGATGAGAACCGAATCAAATCTCCTCATAAAAGTCAACACTGCATCTAACCATTGAATTTGATTTCGATCCCGTCCAACTCGATTTGCAACCAGAATCTTGGGAAAGACGGTTTGTGAACGGAGGCACACTGCCTATAACCATCTGATTTCCTGAAGTCATTTCTCATTCCACAGCAAATAATGCACACTGTTGGGCTGGTGGGCATTATTTCAGTTTGAATATGAATTTTAATAAGAATGAAATTTATTATACATTGCTCTGCAACTCACTTTATAGAAGTAATTCGCTTTGCTCCAAGTCTACTAATTGAAAGGTTGATCACATATGAGAAACACCTTCCCAGAAACATTGACACCAGTGTTGGACCAAATATCTGCATACCTTACTATGGCTTGGCCACGATGCACACAAAATTAAGCATCGCAAGTCCACCTCCAGTCAACCCTTCATAGACATCTCCTTAAGCCGTACTTAATCTCCAAATAGAGACTTCTGCCTCACAGGACACAAGCAACTATCCTGTTCACAACTGAAATGCACTAACCTTCTCCCCAGACTCTCTCTCTCTCTCTTTTGTACTGAGGATTGAGCCCAGCCCTTCTATATTTTAAGACATGGTTTTGCTAAATCACTAGGTTACCCAGTTGCTAAGTTGCCCAAGCTGGGCTCAAACTTGCATTTCTCCCACCTTAGCCTCCCAGGATACTGGGATCACAACTGTGTACCACCGCACCCAGCTGTTTGCCCTTCTTGATATACTGTAACTTAAATTCTATGATGCAAAGTCAATACAGCCTGTATTACAAATGGATGAGAGAGAAGAAAAAGATATTTGCTTTGATAAGCATACGTATATATGCCCCAACATATCCGTAACCAAATACTCCTAAAAGTTACAGCCTTTGCTGGACACGATGGCACATGCCTGTAATCCCAGCACTCAGGGAGGCTGAGGCAGGAGGATCACTGTGAATTGCAGGCCAGCCTGGGTTACATAGTGAGTTCCAGGTCAGTCTGAACTACATAGTGAGACCTTGTCTCAAAAAATCAAAACAAACAAAAGTTACAGCCTTCTTCTACCATTCCTTTTGCCTTCAGCAAGCACCTGCGCTGGACGTAGGTGTTCGCCTTCATTCCAAAGAGTCTGGGTCACTGGAACCCTGGCCGATGGGCCCTTGTATTTTCCTGTTTACCTGAGTCTCAGGGCATGGTGATATCAAAGGCCAGCCTAGGGGCATCTCCTGTGTTCTAGGTATGGTCTTCCTGGCCTCCATCATGGGACACTGGTTTCATTTCCCCTTGGCAACAAGAGCAACCTCTTGCCCAGCAAGGAGCTCCCAGGCCTGTTGTTTCAGGGGCACAGAGAGTCTTGAGGCCAGGCACCTTCTGTCCAGTGGCCGCTGGAGAAGCAGTCCTCATCTCGGAACCAGGCCCAGCAGGGCAAAAGGAGCGCAGGGATCCAAAAATGTTGCTCTCGAATCACTCCTTGAAACCCAGACCCACCATTCTGGCTGTGGAAGAAACGGGCCAGGCAACGGACCCTGATCTACAGGGGGAACCGCGTCGCAGCCCTGAGAGGCACTGCCCCCTAGCGGCCCCGTAACTGAGGGGCAAAAGGCCGAGGTGCGAGCGCGGGTAGGGTAGGCCCGGTGAGCACCTGCTGCTGTCACGCCTGCTGTGCAGCGAGTCCCCTGGTCAGCAGCAATGCGGCGGAAAGTGCCATCGTGTGGATGAGGCATCCTGTGAGCCCACAGATGGCAGTTTTGGCTGAGCGTGGCATGCAGGAAAGGCAAACGCATATCCAGAATAAGGTCCCTCCCAATAAGCTCAGAGCACTGCCCCTTGCGCGCCGGCGGCAATCCGTGCACTCCACCTGTCACCGGGTGGCGGCCGTACTGGCACTCGGCGCTGGTCTCAGCTTCTGGCAGCCTAAACACTCTACATGTCTGCTCTGGGCCTCCTGGTCACGAGATGTTCAGTTTCTTCTAAACAGGGTCCCCTGACCATCCAGCCAAAGCACTGGCCACAGCCCATGCGCTGACAGGCAGCCACACATCAGCCCTTGCTCATCTTAAGTAAGATGATCACCCCGGGGCCCTGCTGGAAGCTCCGCCCACTGGGAAGAGCTCCCCTCATGGCTGAGCTACAAGGATAGCCCAGAAGGGGCCTGGGACTGCAGCCCACAGAAGGATCTGTAAACCAGGCCCAAGCCTCCTCCTCTGATGCTCAGTCACAGGGAACTATGAGGCCACTGGGGCTGGGAGAGTGAGAGAAGGTCACAGTAGGAGCAAGAAATCCTTCATGTCCCTACTATAAATTTGGTGGGTGGCCTCAGACTCATGGTGATCCTCCTGCCTCAGCCTCCCAGAGTGCTGGGATTACAGGCTTGTGTCACCACGCCTGGCTGGGAGCAGTTTACTTCCCCACCATTCTGAGTAATCATCATCACCAAATGAATCTTGAGATTCAACTGTTAAAAAATACCCAAGCCAAGAGCACTGGCACTTACTTCTAATCATAGCGGATAGCAAGTTCATGCCGCGGAGGGGCGATTTAGCAAGGCCCCGCCTTAAAAAAAATTTTTTTAAAGGAGAATATAGTCTAACTTGTTTAAAATTATTCTGTTTGCTGCCAGCAGGATTCTACAGGTTACCTAGAAATCAGCTGGCTATTTAAGTTATGTTGTTGTTGTTGTTGTTTTAGTTCCGGGAACTGAACTCAGGACCTTACACTTGCTATTTAGTATTTTTTTAATCATTGTTTCTCTACTAGGAGATGGTCGGGTCTCAGAGATAATTGCTTAATGCACTCTCAACTCACCAGAATTCTTTTCCTTGTACTTCTATATATCTTTTCTAACTTGCCAAACTAATGCAAATGTAGACTTTATGAGTGAATAAAATGTATACTTTATACATTTAAAGTATAATGTATATTTTAATGTATACATTAAAGGGTGCCACTGCCTGCCTCATAAGAGCATGGTCCTGAATTCGATCCCAGTAACCAATAAAAGAAAAAAAAAATTAGCCAGCCCTCCAGCATAATCCCAGCACTCCACAGGCTGAGGCAGGAGGCTCCAAGTTCAGGACCAGCCTGGGTACTGAGTTCCAGGCCTGTCTGAACTATACAGTGAGACCTTGTCTAAAAGAAAAGGAAAGGAAAGGAAAGAAAAGAAAAGGGAGAAAGCATGGAGGGTAGAGAAAGATTAATAAGGGAACCGGATATGGTGGCCTGTCCCTGTGTTCCCAGGTACTCAGGAGGCCGAAGCAGGAGGATCACTTGGGCCACAGAATTTGAGACCAACTTGGGCCACATAGAAAAATGGGTACAAGGATTTCTAGGCTTCTCACCTTAAATCTGATGAAAGACTATAAATACATAAGAACATTTTATAACACCTGTTTTATGCCTAAAAATTATATTTATTTTTCACAGTCTTTGCAAATAAATGAAGGTTTGAGGTTTTAATTCTCCAGGTTTTGGCAGATTAAAGCTCCATGCCCATCTCACAGGCTTCACCTTATCCTCACAGCATCTTCACACACACAGGAGGAACTTCTTATCCAAATCTGTGCAATTCTAGCTGGGCCTGGTGGCGCACGCCTGTAATCCCAGCACTCAGGAGGCTGAGGCAGGAGGATTTCTGTGAATTTGAAACCAGCCTGGGCTACATAGTGAGTTCCAGGTCAGTCTCAACTACATAGTGAGACCCTGTCTCAAAAAACAAAAAACAAAAAACAAAAAAAAACTTTCTTCAAAAAAATCTGTGGAGTTCTTTATTTTCGTTCGGTTTTTGTTTTTTCAGTACTGGGAATTGAACCCAGGTTCTCTCCCACTGAGCTATGTGACACTGCACTCTTCACCTTTTTGTTTGTTTGTTGTAGGGTTTTTTGAGACAGGGTCTTGCTAAATTGCCCAGGCTGGACTCAAATTTATGATCCTCCTGCCTCAGCCTCCTGAGTAGCTGGGATTACAAGAAAGCGCCATCACACCTGGCTATGCGAACTCTGCTCCTTTCACTCCCTCAATATTTCTTCCTGGAGGGCACCCTGATCATTCTCCTTTTGGGGGATTTCTCTGGCCTTCCCTTCTTCAGACTCAATAGCCCTAAGATTATTTTACTCTTCCTCATGTCCGAAATTCATATCCGGCATTTTCTTTCCTCTTCTTGAAGGAGCTGATTAATATTGTGAATTATTGAGCCTGGGATTAAGCTCAGTGGTTCTGCTGCCTGCCTTGCAAGCACAAGGACCCGAGTTCGATCCCTGGTACAAAAAAATATATATTGTGAATTATAAAACTAACCAACGTAAACTGTGACTTTCCTTCCTTCCCCCCTTCGTGTCCTGTAATGGATCCACTCGTTGGAAGCTATTTTCCATCACTGTCTCTAGCCACCCACAACGTGCTGTAACAGCAACACAAGATAAAATGTTTAACATTGTCACGTCGAACATTTAACATTCTCCCCTTTTAAAAGTGGCTTAATGTTCCCATATTTCTCTCACTTACCAGGATCAAACTCAGGACCCTACACTTGCAAGGCAGTTTTGGTGCCACTGAGCTACATCTCTGGTCCATTTCTCTCACTCTTAACAATAGCAAAACCTCAATTATGTTTCTTATTACTTACAAATGATTCCCAAATGTATTTAAAACACACACACACACACACACACACACACGTGCACATATACTTCTTGAAAGGAACTAGAACGACTTCTAAAAAAGTACATAGCAAAAACAGTTTTATATTTTACTCTTTAATGCAAAGGTAGAGATCTTTTGGGGGGTTGGTCTGTTTTTTCTTCATATTACATTTGTTTGTTTGCTTGTTTGTTTTTTGGTGCCAGGGATGGAACTCAGGACCTTGCAATTGCGAGGTAGGCACAGTGCCACTGAGCCAAATCCCCAGCAAAATATTCTACGTATTTCTTTTTCTTTTTGTACTGGGGCTCAAACTTGGGTCCTTGCACTTGCAAGGCAGGCAGCGGAACCACCGAGCTAAATCCCCAGTTTAGTTCTTTATCATTCATTGCCTCTTAGGGATTCCAATATTAGACCCTAAGCAATGTTCAGTGTTTCGCTTTTACATTTTTCTACCATGAGTGGAAAATAGAATTTTAAAAAGGGCATGGTGGTGCACACCTGTAATCTCAGCACTGGGCTGATGCAGGAGGATCTCCTGGAGTTCGAGGCCACCCTGCTCTACCTAGTGAGTTCAAGGCCAGCCTGAACTATATGGTAAGATCTGTCTCTTAAAAAAATAAGAATAAGAAAGTATAATTTTAAACCACAGAGCTGAGTGGTGAGAGGGCAGGCTTCTGTACATTTTCCTTTACCCAGAATTCTTTTTCTCCTTTCCCCGTTAGCACCTCTACCATACAAAATGGTTTTTAATAATAAAATAAATAAAGGGATGTAAGGGTATAGCTCAGTGGTAGAGTTCATGCTTAACATGTGTGAGGGCCTGGATTCAATCCCCAGCATGCAAAAACATAAATAAATAGCCTGGTGTGGTGGCCCATAACTGCAATCCCATCTCTCAAGAGGCTTAGGCAGGAGGATCACAGTGAGTTTGAGGCCAGCCTGAGCTATTGTGGGACCCTGTCTCAAAAATGAAAATACGTAGTCAGGTAGATAGATAGTTAGATAGATAGATAGATAGATAG